>NW_027441467.1:681333-1022000 GCF_964195595.1 Calonectris borealis | reverse complement strand
CCTGAGCACCTTGAGCACAAACAAACCCCACCATTTTACAATTGTTCTGTTTATTTTCGTATTTGAAACAGGCAGTTTCAGAGTTAGACTGCAGTGCTGTGTTAATGTAGAAGAGATGCCCTCTCTGAGGAGAGGAGCTGCCTTTTCAACCTAAGTATTGGACTTGGCTGGAAAAGAGCTCTGATACTAATCTTGCCTTTAACTTCCCCCTATTAATTTCAAGACAGCCACTATGTTGTTGAAAAGTGACACCGTATCTGACCCTAGCAGAATGGAATCTAGTGGCAAAGATTATAAAACATCTTGTACTGTGTATTAATAATAAGCTAACAGCATGAAGAACAACTTTGCAGTTGAACATTTAGGAACATGTATTCACAGTACTTCATTTATAAGAACAGGAATTAGAAGAAAAACAAAAAAAAAAGGCAGGCAGGGAGTGAGGGGAAATTGTTCCAAGACAAGCAGCTGTGCATATGCATATTATATTTGTGTGTAAATGCAGTTTTGCAAGACGGTATACTTTTTTTTTTTAGGTTGATATATTTCATGCACAACCTCTTTTCTGGTAGCAAACCAAGGACTAATTTTTGCAAATCTGGCTCATTAAAATAGAGGGTGGAACAGTATATTCAATTCTTGACTGTTACGTTACCTCTGACATTTGTTTGCCTGTAAGCCAACATTAAAAAAAAAAAGATATAAAGACTCTAGCTACTAAAAGATTGAGAATTCAAAGCTTATATTTTAATCCTGCTTCCAGGAGAATAAGAAGCAAAATGGCAGGAAGAATTGGCATTTTATTATGCATTAGTATTATGGTCTGTATCTCCCATTCTCACAGTTCATCGCAATATTTTGAGACCTGGCCAATTAACACAAAGATAATTGCAGCCTAATGCAATATCTCCACTGTTCCTTCAATTATCCCAAATATTTGCTCGGATTAATTCAGCTCAAACATTCCTTTCTTTGTGAACCTAATTACTTCCCTACCATGTCAATCAGCTCATAATTTTTAGGAGTAATTGCACACATAACAACATTTATACTTTTAATCATGATGAAACAAGCTTTTTGTTCTTACTGTCTAATCTCAAAGTCACCAACTGCATTTTGCTTAAATACAGAATTTTTACAAATGTGAGAACTACACCGAATACTAAGAAGGTGCAAACTATTTAGAATATATCCATGGGTCTTACTCAGGAATATTCTGGAAGGTACATTTTAAAACATTTTACAATTCTTCAGTAAATTGTGAGTACACCTAGGATAAATAAACTTTTTAAGAGACTTCATCCCTGTCCTAGTATGTCAGCTGTAGCAGTCTTGACTTTTTACCCTGGGGACATTTCATATTTTTTGTAAGCTCAGATTTTTATTTGTAGACATGCAAATTGCACCAAATGCTTGGGCTTACTCTGTCTCTCTCTATGTACATATATCACACACACTCCCACTTTATAAGATATTCTGTCTTTCCCAGCCCTGTTGCAGATTGCACAGATTTTCCCCAGAGGCACTTGACCTGGCACTTAAATGGGCTGTCATTTGCTAACATTAAATACCAGTAACTGCTGGAAACTTTTAGCAGGAATTATTTTTTTTCTTCCACCTCATGTTTGCAAAGAGACAGTGTTCCTTATTAAAAAACGATTAGGAAAGCAACTGCTGTTTTATTGGTATTTGAGATGACAGTGTTCCAGGCACTGCTTTCTCTGATGGCCCATCTGAACCTTGTGAAATAATTCAGCAGCTATCTTGAAAGCTACCACTGGAATGAAGATTGCCTAAGGATCATCATAATACCCTGTTAACTCCCTCCCTGCAGAGTAGAAAGAATTTTGGGGAAAGATGTTTTCCTCGGAGCTCATCCTGAGGCACCTGAGCAACAAGCTTGCTTGGATATACTTACTGAGCTTCAAAGCATATTTATTAGGACATCTGTTGCCCAAAGAAGCTATGACAGCATGCACAACAGTTTGTAAAAATCTATTTTGTATTGCAAAGGCCAGGTTTTGAACTCAGTTCACAGAAAGAGCCAATGTGTCCACAGAAAAGCATATGATGTGGTACCTACACCACTGCAGGGATAAGCAGCATGAAATCCCCCACGTTGCCAAGTCATGGACATATCCTTCAAAAAATGTCATTGTTATCAGACCAGGATAAGAGTAATCCCTGGCATCACGAATCCTGTTAGCCAAAGCACAATAGATGAAGTTTACCAGAGGCAAACTGAATTCGTGTCCTCTCTTTGATTCTAAAGACTAAGAATGACATTCTCACATGACATTACCTGGTGCTTTTCTTGTAGACTCTGAACAGTTGCCAGGGATTGGCCATAATCCCTGGAAGAAGCCATGGGGAGCTTCTCATGTACCCAGGCCAACTCCTCATCAACATCTCGGAAGAACTGATACTGAAGTCTGCTTGCCTCCAGACTCCCACGTCTCTCCTGCAGAGGATCACGTAGACTTTTGTATCTGTAGGTTTTAAAAGGAGCCCAGTGAGGACCGTAGATTAATAAGGAATGAATGCAAAACCTTCTTTTCAGAATGATGTAAAGAAGGAAAGAAAAAAAAATATGCAGGGAAGAAAAAGGATGATAAAAATAGGAAAAAGATGGCAGGAGACAGGCCAGGCACACACCTCTGCACCAGTTGATCTACTCTCTCTTCTAGTTCATCAGCAAGGAAATGCTTCTCCTTCTGGAATTGCTGAGCAGTGACCACAAGCTCTTGCAGCCGGTCCCTATGGCCAGCAATATCTTCCTCCAGTTCCTCTTGTTTCTTCAGATGACTGTTCAGAACCACCAGATCATTGTTACTATATGGTGCTTTCAACTCATTTTCCACATCTTCCAACCATTTCTCCATATCCTCTACACTTCGCTGAAAATGAAGGCCCTGAGGACAAGCAGGAAGAAAAGGTAATTTAAACCTTTAGGACAGACAATTTGATATAAAAATCTTGGCCACTTTCAGTAAGAATTACACACAAACACAGAGAAGCTTCCCAGTTCTCAGTGAACTCTTCCCAGATATGATGGTGGTCCAAAATGAAGAAAAGAATTCAGCCAGAGTGAATGCAAGAACAGATGCAGAGAACATCAAGAGCTAATCTTACTTGTGTTGCACAAATACAAATGATGGACACAATACCTTAAAAGGAAGCCATTTAAAGGGAGAGCTCTATTTTATACCCACAGAGTGTCTGATAGCCCATGCAAAACTCACAATCATGAGAAGTCATGTTCCTGGAGCTAAAAGAATGAAAAGCAGCTGTGGGTTTCTTTCTCAATGTGTTGGAGAAAAGATGCCATTGGGACAGATGCAGAGAGTTGACATATATGAGTGAACACATATTCCCTCAGTATCCCTCCCTGGAATCCTGATCTAAACCAGCAGCAGAAAGCAGAAAGGAACACAGCCTACAAATCCTTTTCCCTCCATAGGGATTTCCAGTTCTCCTGCTGATTCCATTCAATCAGTCTACACTTAGTTTCTTTGCTCTGATGGTCTTGAGGAATCAGGTCTGATTATATCGAATGACACACTCATAGATGAGACGTGTAGCAAGGCAGCCGTGCTATCTCTGGAAATGACACCAAGACCCAACCACTGGCATCCCTGTGTTACCTTGTAAGCATCCTGCAGCTTGGCCCGTTTATCCTGGCAACTTGCTAGCAGTTCCTCCCATAGCTCTTCCATTTCTTGTAGTCTGGACTGAATGGCTTCAGGGGCATAGTGCCTCTCACGGAGCATCTTCTCCCCTTCCTGTAGCAAAGAGAACAGTCAAAGTTTTCTTCATTGCTGAGTGCACCAGAATATATCACTTTTGCCTCCATAAACAAAGTCTACTGGCACTGCTATGTAAAGGGCCAGCTGCAGCGATCACTTCCTGACAGAATATATAGAGGCTGCAGAGACAAAGAAAAAACAGATAAAGGCAAATGCTTATTGAAACTAGGGCAGAGACTGATTTTCCTGTTTTATTGGCCTCTAAAATTATTTGAAATGCTAGAAGGCAATATTAGAAGACAAAGGGTAAAGAGAATCTTCATTACTCGACAACATTGCCTAAAAGCTGGCAAGCACTCAGTTTTTTCTGTGATGTCCTCCATTCTATGATCACTGTTTGAAATTGCCCAGCCTCCTGTCCTTTTCTATTCCCTTCCTTGCATGTTAAGAGAGAACTATCTCATACAAGTGAACCACTGTATGAGATAATAAAACCTTTTTTAACCATGTACTATTTTACCACTGTATTATGTAATAAAAGCCTACCTGCATTTCTAATCCCTGAGCTGCAGATGCTTAACAGGTTGGCAGAAGAAGAAGTAGAGGGGGCACAGCAAGACCTCCATCAGGTAGAAGAGTCTGTAGGTATATCCTTAAGCTGGGACCAAGTTTGCTTTAGAGAGCTAAACTGAGCTATTTCTACATTTTGCAATGGTGAAGAGGAGGCACAGCACGAGAAAGACGCTATACCAGGACAGCAGATGTTAATTTTCTTCTAAAGAGCACCTACTAAGCCTATTCCCAACAAAAAAGACAGGGCATCAATAAATAATGAGAAAGAGATTGTGCAAACAACTCTTTAAAACTAGATTGGTTTAGAAAGAATTGTAACTCCACCCTTGAAGCCCCCTGTTGTGTCTGCACACAGGGGGGTTAAAAGGGGGTGTTCTACAATACTGGTTGCAGGTGAGTCTGAGGAGGGAATCTACCTTTAATGCTTAGTTATCTATTGCGAAATACAGCTAGTAAGCACTGTGCTGAACATAAGGTTAATAAACATGTAACAGTCTGTCCTTCCAAACTCATCATCTGATTGCGGCTTCTGCCAAGTATCTGACAAAGCTTGTCAGACTTCCCTCATATCTCTCCTACTAGCATGTCTCTGCAAAGGCAACACTTGAAAACTCTTCTTGATCCTTTTTGTGGGATACATCTTAGCTGACTTGTTGAAGTTGTGCATCCAAGCAGCTAGGTTCCCTGCTGGAAAGAAACAGGTGTACCTCTAAAGTGGCGTTCACCCCAGAGAGAAGTCCCTAAAGTCAGTGGACTGAATCTTTCATTAAAAGCACCCATCCCTTTCCATTGCACGCACAGTGAATATAGATAGCAAGCTCACACTAGACAATAAGAGAGAAGTTGAAAGAAACAGAGGGACACAGAAAGTTCGTGATGGACTAAAAGAATAAGCTTCCTAGTCCCCTCAGAGACAGTGTGAACAACGTCAGTGAGGGGACAGTGATCCCCCCTCGCTTGTTGGAGATCGCTCTAACTCAGACTCTGTGGAGTCTTTCATGCCAGTTGCCCATCCTTGCCATCAACCCCGCTTCTCTCACAGATTTGATGGAGTCCAGACGGTTTCTATTGGCCATGATCTCTGCTTGGAAAGTCTGGTGCTTCTGCAGTTTGGTCTGCAGATTGCTTGGATCCTTCCAGCTATCATCCTGGGCAATGCTATTCTTCTCATTGATCCAGGCAGCCACCTTTGGGGAGGAAAGAACAGAAGCAGACAAAACCTTCAGTGTTTCTTCAGCTCCAACCTGCCAGACTCTCCTCTAATATGTATAAAACATGGGACTAGTGAGTGGGGACACAAATGAGTTGTCCTTCTGAGGTTCTGCTTCCCCAAGCTCCTCCTGTTTTTCATAACGAAGTCACCCCTGTACCTCTGTTTACCAGCACTGTTAGCTGGAAAGGGGGCTGTCTCCACGAGATAGTCCCCATGCAGTGAGAAAGTGCGTGGGCACATGTGTGCATGTACACGTGTGCGTGGGGAAGAAAGGGCAATTATCTCCCCATTTCTAACCCACTGTCAATATCTCACAAGAAAAGAACTAATTTGTCTCTTCCCATGAATTTTAAAGTGATGGCACATTCCCTTTTCATGCATTTATTTCTTCTGCATTTTGCTAGCATCCAATGCACAGTAGATTTTTCATGTGGTGACTGGAGGGAAGCTGTGACTTGAAAGCTGAAAAATATCCCTTCAATCTTATCCTCATCTTTCCCAATATTGTCTCATTCCAGACTCAGTTCCTTGATTTTTCTCACAGTAAACCCCTTCAGGGATTCAGATCTATGCAGCGCAGTATGTTTTAAGAAACCAGAATACCATGAGTCCTGCGTAATTGTACCTCAAAGGAATTCCTCAGCAACTTCTGCAGAAGCCTTGATTCCTCTAGCAGATGTCTGCGAGCAGCAGCATTCTCCAGCAGTTTCTCTTTTCTGAGATGAAGACAGATGTGTGAGGTAAAAGCCACTGAGTGAAGGGTTTTCAATTTTCATCTCTAAAACACACATGATCTAACCCTCCATTCTCTGGGAGAGAACTGTCCATAATATGCAGCCTCCCATGATTTGGACTGTAAGAAAAGATGCTTAGGACACTATAGGAAGGATTACTAGCCGATAGGTATGTTTAAAGTACACACAAATTCTGTATATGTGATGTCTGCCTCTAGGAATCACCGTTATTGCCTTTGAGTACGAGAGAACAAAAACTCAGCATGTTTCTTATATGGAAAGCCTGTGAGTATGATGGTATTTGTCACTGATAAACCAAAGCTACACCATCCTTTCATCTTTTTTCCAAATGTGGACTTGCAGCACTTTATTCATGTTAATGCAGGCATGAGACAGTTTAGTCATATTAATAAATTCATATGTTCACGTTAATCATAAGGGATCTCCAATCTCTCTTCGTAAATTTTACGTATATCTTTTCATCTGCCATAGCACTGAATACAACTGCTTCTACTGTCAGCATTTGTTCAAGATGAACAATATGCAACGTGCTAGGAGAAATAAAGTAATTCATATGAAAGGGCAAGATCTGACCAGAAAAATGCAAATGCCCTAATAGATAATTTGAGCAGGGCTTTAAGATCAACCCCATTAGAGCAGTGAAAAAGCAGTTGTGTCGCAAATGACCTTTCTTGGTGGTATTTAATGATAATGAAGTATTTAATAGCACAACAAGCCTCTGTCTTTTGTGTGCAGCACTGTCCCTAAGGCCAGGCCAGGATACAGAATTACAGGAAAACTGCCTTTTTCTGAATCCCACTCCCTCTCCACTTAACTGTATTTTGGAAACCTCCTAATGAAATATTGAGTAGACTCAGGCCAATTTGGCAAGACCACAGTGCAAGGCGCAAAGTTGAGTAAATGCAAACCAGTTTATGGTTCTCTTAAAACATTTAAAAATATTAGTCACATGGGGAGAGTCTCATTGCAAAAGAGATGGGTGGCTGACATGGGAAAGGTTTGACTTCACCTCCTCAGAACGGCCTGGCATCTGTTGGTGATGTTGTCTGAGTCATAATGCTTGTTCTGCGTTAGCTGCAGAGCAAATGATGCCATCTCATCAATTTTCTCCATCTGAGCTTCCAGGGCTTTTTCAAACTGCGTGTGTTTCCGCTGTAGGCTCTCCACACTGGACACCGAGTCCTGGATAGAATTCAACAAAGGGAAGCTGCTTTCAGTCAGAGTTTTTCCTTCCACAACACTGATAATCCAGAAGCTAAATAGCGTTTACCCCACATTTGCAAGCTTTCAAGAAAATTTATTGGTCTTCGAAATTTATTGGCATTGAATCCGAGACTTGGGGCCTAAACAATGTTCTATGCATGGTCTGAGGCCATTATTTCAGGGTCAAAACTGAACTAACTGCTGGATGCTTAGCTTCTCCTGCATATTGTTGTGCTGCGTAGAAGCTATCACTTCTCAAGAGATAAAGCATCAGCTCCTAATCGTATATCAGTCTTAAGACAGATGCTATTTTAGAAGCAAATGTGGGATGCCAAACTGAGATCAGAGTTAAGTGAACAAATATGTCACAGAAAGAGATTAAAATTAGAGGCTTGGTTTCAATCCATGGAATTTGGAAGAGCTCAGATCCAGATTTGAATTTGAGGACTAGACTCTGACTTTACAGTTAATCTGGAGAGAAACACAAAATTTGACTTCTTGTAACGTTTGTGAATCCCAAGCTTAATGACTCAGTTCTCTTTTCAGCACCCCTCTGCACTTTTAATTTTAGAATCAGTGGTGTCAAAATGTTGTCACCGCAATAAACTCTGCTTTCCCACTATTCTAAAGGAAGCAATAAAGCTCACGTCAAATAGGTCAGAAAAAAATCTGAACTTCTGGATGCTTACATGAGTCATTGGAAGGGAAAGTACTCACAGAGCATTTTCTGTGCATTGCTGAGCTAAATGTGACTGAAAATGGATGGTTCCTTTTAAGTCTCATAGACTTCAATGGAGGGACTGTAAATACATACCTCCAGGCTAAAAATTACAGGGGCAGCCACCAGCCACTAGCATTATATGTTTTTCATACCATTTGTACCAATTATGCCTACACTGAACTCTGAGATGTAATTTTAGTTCCTGCAGAGACAACAATTTGGTAGCACTACCTATACAAGGTGCAGGGTAAGCTAAGCATCAAAATGTATCTCCAGCATCCTGCATAGCTTTTGCAACCCAAGCGGTTTCAATTATTGCAGTGTTACTGGTACCTGCGATGGGTAATTTAAAGCTACACTGGGTATGTCAGCAGTGATGACTTGCACACTGCTGGTAAATGTATTTGGGTCAGATATGACCAGTTAGAGAGATGCAGTCTCATTTTCCTGCTATAATTGGAGTAGTTGGACTGTTTCATTACTCTTGGGGCTGAGAATCCTAGCCTGTGTAAAGTATCAAGGAAAGACATCTGATCCAACACCATCAACAAGACGGAGCAGTAACTTCAGAAGGAGAAAGATCACAGGAAGGTTCCGAGCACATCATCATACTTCACAGCTCCTTGCCCTCCAGACCGATTGCAGGGAAAATTGTAATTTTTCGGAGCACCTACCCCTAAGTCCTCATTAGCTAGGAAAGCCTCTTTGCTGCTGAGCCAGCTCTCAGTCTGTTCCACATAGCCATAGAATTTCTGTATTGGGAAAAAAAGCAGTCATAAACATGGTGTAAAACAGAGGCAAACCTGACTTGGGCAGAGTATGCTGAAAAAAACAAACTTGCAAAGCTATTCCAAAAATTAACGGCATAGCACTGGATGGCAATAAGTATTAGATGCTACAAAAACCACATGTGTAACAATTATTGTAACTTTCTCCTTTATAATAGGATTATTTCTTTTTGTCTAAGACATAGGATACTGTCCTGGTTCCAGCTGGGACAGGGTTAACTTTCTTCCCAGTAGCTTGGGGGGCGTGTGCTGTGTTTTGGGTTCGGTGTGAAAGGAGCGTTGATGGCCCATTGATGCTTTGGCTGTTGCTGGGTGATGCTTGCACCGGGAGGGGGGAGCACAGCCGGGGTGGTGGACCCAGCTGGCCAATGGGGTAGTCTATACCATGTGACATCATGCTCAGTATAAAAACCAGGTGTGTGTGGGGTCGGTCGGCGGTCGGCGAGCGGTTGTGTTGTGCATTGCCTGTTTTGTGTATTCTGTTATTGTTCTCGTTCTCATTGTTATTATTACTGTTCTACTTTGTTTTATTTCAATTATTAAACTGTTTTTATCTCAACCCGGGAGCTTTCCTACTTGTGCCCTCCCGATTCTCTCCCCCATCCCACCGGGGGGAGGGGGGGGTGTGATCGAGCGGCTGCGTGGCGTTTATTTTTGCTGGCTGGGGTTAAACCACGACAGATACAATACAAGTACTCGTAGCTTGTTTGCTAATAGTGTAGAGAGTGCTGTGTAAGGCAACTGGCCAATAAGAAGGATGGTAACATGGCCTGAAATAAGTAGAATGTGATACAAAAAGAAGCATGAAAACAGCCCTTACCATATGGTTTAAGTTCTTTTATATATATATATATGAAACTTTTTAGATGGGACTAGTAGCACCAGCTGTTATTTAAGGTACTTGACATTCCCCATTGTAAAATCTCCGTTTCAGTTATTTCTAACTTTTGCCAACAAGCCATTTGAGCAGAAATTTTGTGAGATGACTGTTACAGGGAAGTATTTCTGGAAAACTGCAGCCAAAACAGTTCTGTTCTTAGAAAAAAGCAGGGAAAAATATGATCTTCTGTCCATGCTAAATTTTTCTTCAGATGTTTTTTTTTTTAAAATACTTGCCTGCCTCCATGTTTTGTGGGGGAGGTTAGTGATGTTCCATTTTAAGCATGTGCCTTTTGCTAGCTGCATGAGAGTTTGACCAAATTTTGCTAAGTTTTATAGCCTTTGAAAAACATATGAGCACATATTCCACAGATGTTTCTTTGATTTGTAAAGGTACAATTTCTAAAAGTCCTGCCACCACTGAATGTGCTTAGCCCTCAGCATGCCTTCTGGAAATCGGTGAAATATACATTAAACACTGGGTTTTATTAGCATATCTTTCATTATACCATCTTGTAAATCTGCTGTTTATACCGAGGAAAGTTGTCAGTGGCATGTGTATTTTCTGTTGAATGTCTTTTTACTCACCTGTAAATCTTGTGCCTGAAACAATTTTATATGTTGCTCCTGCCATGCTTGGATCAATTCAGACCAGGCTTGCTGTAGTCTGGACAGGGACTGGTGAATCTCAGGGGTTGCGTAGTGACCAGAATTGGCAAGTTCTTGACCATAGTTACTGAGAGAGTTGAATCTTTCCACTCGTGCTTCAATCTCCTCCTAAAATATATTACTAAGGTTGATGTCAAGAGTTTACGGAATGCCAGTTATTCAGAATACAAGCCTTAAGGGGAAGAATATGGGCTATAATTTTCCAACACTAATATTTGTATGGAAAATCATTCATCTTTGAGCTATGTTACTGAAAGAGCATAGAATTGCCTAAGAGAAAATAAACGTGGACAATAAAATACTTTATTGCTTTAGGAACAACTGATTTCTTACAAACCAAAATTGGGATTAAATTAGAAACAGATTAGAAAATGCTTAGATATAAACAAACACAGTTTTGAACATCCATAATACCATATCCCCCCCAGTCTTCCTACATAAAGGTGGTTCTTATGACAAACAGTGCTTAGATTTTTTCCTCTCCTGTCAAACAAGTCAGCATCAGATTATTACATTAAAGACACAGTTTTACTTTTTTTTGTGGTGTTAAAATGAAATGAATTTAACTTTTTCACCTAGTCTGAGGAATGTGTTATGCCTATATACTGAATCCTGAAGGTGAAAGCATTACAAGCAACTATGACCCCTGCAAATTGAATGTGGAATTCCTAATGTAAACAGCTTGAAAATAAAAATAACCATGCACTGTAATAATACCATGTATTAACTCATAAACCACCTTAAAAACTATGGCATGTACTATTAAATGTCTGAAATTAGAATTGCTGTTTTTAGGGCTTTTTTGGGGGGTGGTGTTGCCCAGTCACAGATAATGCAGCTGTAAGATAGCCATTCCATTTTTTTTTATTCAGATTAGCACCTTGTGTTCAACTCTAGTCTCTCCTAAGGACTTTGAGCCACTAACCTGAATGAAAAAAATCCCTCCATTTTTCTTGTCTTGTCTATAATTTTGGTTTAGTAAACCCAATAAAAAGAACATATTACCTAGATTCCTCCTTTTCTGTGTGACTATCTCCTTAGAGCTATTTGGGTTCCTTTACTAGCAGATATTAAAGACTTAGATCTTGCTACCATCTAAATTTGGAGTATGCTACCTCAGTCGTCTGGGGTATTTCTATTGTGACAAAGAATTATTAGCAAAAACATTATTAAGTCCATGACATGAGAGAGCATTGTTAAAATGGAAGACTCTGAAAAAGGATGGGACTGCAGGTAATTCATACGAAATTCAAGTCTAGAAAATAAATCAGAATCTACAAACTATTGGTGCTAATAATGGGACCTACAAAGGATTGGATATTAGCCATGACTCTGGGAACATGATTTTTAGAAAAAGGAACATAACTGCAAAGAAAAGGTAACACAACAGCTGAAAGATAGCTATGACATTTGGGAAAAAGTAAAATATTAACTTTTTTCTAAGGTTAATTAACAATATCACTCCTTTTAGAAAATCCCCCCAAAATACTAGCCAAATTAGCCGCCAAAAGATTGTGTGGTAATTAGTATTGGGATATGAAGCGTTTCAGAACTGAATGTGTAGTACCATCCAATGGTAATTTACTCCCCTGTGTGAGACAAACTGTGTTTTTAGTTTCCTCTCAGGCAAATGGAGTTTGCATGGAAAAATCTAACTCAAAGAATTAACTGGCTTTTTGGCAATCTGAATAAAGAGATCTGCAGTGAGCATGTTTTAATACTGAACCAACTTTTTACCTACAGGGTTGGACAGCAGTACAGGTGAGAGCTAATGGGGCTTTCTGAGACTTTTTGCAGAGTACGAGCTGCCAAACAGCCCATGGGATAGAGTTCTTGTCAATACGTCGGTAACTTCTGTCCCTAGCCTGTTATTGAAAACAGTCTTTTCACCATGTTATTGACAGATGCATACAGCAAAATTCTGCTGTGTCTGCAGCAATTAATTCCCATAGGAAAGATTCCCAGTGTGTTCAATTGGAAGCAATGATGATACTTGCCTTTCTCTCCTGGTGCTCCTCCATCATGCTTTCCGCTTCATTTGCGCTTTTAGGAAGCCCCCCTGCTTCCATTAAGCCTCTGATGTTTTGGGTCCAATCAAGCATCTCCTTCATCTCCAAGTTAAACTTCTGCAACTGATACGAGGCTGCCAGCTTCTCCTTCCTGCCACACAATGTGCATTTCAGCATTATCCAACACAGAATTATCTAGTTGCCTCTCCCTCCCCATCTGCAGAGGAAAGTATCCTAGGAGAAGCCAGATGAAGTGAATTCAAGCCTCCTAGCTTTCCCTTACAGCTCCTAACAGTCCTCGTGTTAAACCAAAATCACAGGAGATGCACACTGCCTTGGAAATAACATGCTTATTTTCTGTTCATTAGGACAAGAAAGGTGAAAAAGCCTTCATAGCTGTTGCTTCCAGCAATGATTACAGCTCAGGCCTAAGCCTTTCTTGTTTTGGAAAGATTCAGGAAAAAATATAATCTTCTAGAACCATCCAAAAATAAGTCTTTCACAAAGGCTTCATGATAGATTTAATCGGATAGTCTGGAGGCATTTTAGTAACATTATTTAGTGGGGTAAGCCACAAACTCATTGTATTAGTTTTGCCGAAGTCACATCAGTGGAATTTTTCTTGTACCAAGTCACTTGTTCCAATGCAGGTGTCTTAGCTGCCAGTATAAACTTTGTAAAGGATCCTCAAAAACTTTTAAAAGGCCCCTGGCAAGTATATTTGAGATCCCAGGGAGCAGCTTTGTTCCTGCTGAGAGATATTCAGACCACTAGAAGTCTTTACCTTTGTTTGGCCTGTCCCTGGAGTCGTAGCCAGTTGTTTTTCATCTCCTGTTGCTTCATAGTCAGTTTGTCATTTATGGATGGATTCCTTGTGGAAAGGCGGAAAGATTCCAATTCCAATGGCTGAGAAGAGATTTATAGTGGGTGAATTTATGCCAAATGCTTATATTTTTTCCTGAGTTTGCCTTTCAGGAGAAGTGGTTCATTTTAAGATCCCAGTTTTCAAAAGCAGGTACTTAAATTACAATAACAAAATATACAAACGGACTTGTTATATCCACAAAAAATACATATGCAGTTGTGAGCAATCATCCATGTGAAGAAAGAGATGTGTGTGTTGCTTCACATGCACAAATGTTAATTTACAATTAAGAAAGCAGTTTTGCAGAATAGGGACAAACGTACAGGAAAATGAAGTGCTAATGGTAACCTCTATTAGCTTAATCTAACTAAGATGGGTAACAAAAGCCATGAAAATACGGCAGTACACAGAAGCAACCAGATTTGCCTTTCAGCAGAAGACTCAAAAATCATTTGTATCTATTTCAGCTAACAGCAGCATCAAACCACTGCTTTCAGCGCAGAGTTCTAGTTGATGCTGTTTTCCTTAACACAGCCTGATAAACAGTAATGAATACTCACCAACCCAATTTAAAGTTGGTATCTTTCTTGTAAAGCTTCATCAAATTGATAAAATTGAAGAATTTTAATTATGCAGAAAGAAGAATATGCCAGGCTGGTTTAAATCCATAAGAAAAGTACAGATATTATACTTTGTACATGGTATTTATGGCAGCATCAAAAAAAAACCCCCAAACCCAAACCTTGCTCATCTTTGTTTCCATGCAGCACTCCCTCATACAGCCTTGCTAATGCTATCTGTAGAATGCTGACTAGTAATCACCCACGTTTCATATGAGAATTAGCTAACAAAGTCACAATGTGTGAAGGTATCACACATGTTGTCACCATTTGCTTACTGTTGTGAAGAAAAAGTTTAGAGAAAGTTTGTAAAAATATTTTCGGTATGAAAAGTTTTAATACTCTGGCCAACAGTGAAAACTGTGAGAGGTCGTCATAGGATTTCTATTACTGTGGTTCAGCTGAAAACATTTCTTTTTATTAAAAATATGCAGTTATATAAGACCCATATTTAATGCTCAAGATTAGTCCTAAACGATGCAAATTGGCCATTTTACAGAAATCAGAGCTGATCAGGCAGGCAATTATAACCTAAGATTTCTGATTTGGTGTCTATATCAGAAAACTACATACACTGTGGGTTTTGCATTTTAGTTCTAAACAGAACTAGAGTCATGATTTTGGTTCAAGTCAGTACAGAAACTGGGGGAAAGATGGAGAGTTGGAAAGAGCTACACTTTCCAAAATATATAGAACAGTCCGAACTGGCTTGTAGGTGAGGGCCAGAGAATCAACAAACATGTTAAAAAGGGACTTCTCTTCTTAGATTTGGTGCGTCAGGAAGAATAACATTTGACACAATAAAGTAGGATTAAGCAGCACAGTATTTTACTGAGAAGAAATCTGTGCTGCATTTGCATTACAGTGCAATTCATACTAATGAATGTGAAGAGTCACGCGGATCTCTGCACCATGTTTCCAAGAAGCAAAAATGAACATTTTTACAGTATCCTCTATACTTCCCCACTTCTTACCTCCATTTTGGACTTAATTACACGGATTTCTCTCTCCATCTCTTCATGCCTTCGAATCAGGTTTTCCACACTTTCCACATCTTTCCCATAATCCAGTGCTTGTATCAGTACACTCTGGAGGGGGCAGTAGGATGTGCAAATGGTGAAGATGACAAAAAGCAAAAGGATCATATCTTAATTCTTTCAAATAGTGTCCTCCTTCCCTTCTTCATATTGCCATCTGAATGTTCTTACTGTCTTTTAAAATATCAACCCGGCACCTTGTCTGCACTCCTTATAGAGATGGAACAAGAATTCACAACTCTGAACAGTTGCAATCTTACTTAAGGTGCCTCTGGCCATTCACATATAAAACAAAGATAGGAATGCTTCCCTGTATTTCTCAATCTTTCTTTTAGCCTCTTCTTCCATATTCCAAAACAGCCAAATATTTCCCATTAAATTGGGGCACAGAAATTTTCAAGTGTGTTTTATGAAAATATGGGAAAAAAAAATTGACCCTCAGAATCCTACCAGAAATGAAATCCCAGACAATGAAGAAATACATTTGCAGAAGTTGTAATAAAAATTTCAAAACAACAGCCTTGTAACCTTAAGTAGTACCACTATGTATCTGCCTACTGACTTACAGTTAAATTAATATCATTAGTTATGTGGATAAAATAATTGGTTTTTATATACCCTTTTTCTTCTATTAATCTCAAAATTATAATCCACGATAGGCATTTCTACCTCCATTTTCTGAATGAATAAGATTTTTATACAACTTTTCAAAGTTGCATATTTAATATGTCTGCATTACATAGCAGGCAGAGATATGCAAGCTAGTGTTGAATGAACTAGCTTTGAATCTGGAACACTGGAAGTTGCTGTATTCAAGCTGAGTAGATAATTCAGAAAAAGCTCTATGGCTTTTGGTACTCAGAACTGACTTGGCTCAGCACTGTCTGAAGGAGATGCAAACTTGATACACAGACAGCTATCAAAAGTCACTGCTGGATACTCTCTCTCTCTAGCAACTGGCATGCCTGGGTTTATCTCTGTTAGCAAAATAGCACATTTTCTCATTTCAATTAATCAAAATCTGAGAACTCACCTTCTCGGTAATTCTCTCTGTGATGTCATCAATTTCTCTGATTAAGGCATGAACCTCTAGGGCTCCCTCTAACTTCTTCCTGTATGCATTCAGGTTACCATGGAAACTGTTCCACCTTTTATTGAAAAAAATATTTTAGAGGTGCATTTCAGAGGTGAGGATTTCCACAACTGAGTTTCATGATGCTCAGATCTAAGTAAAAATACAGGATTTCTGAACTACCTTCTGTATTGATCCCCACTTCCCCACAATAGGGTCACATCACAGAGATAAAGCATTATCCGGACAAGACAATCTGGTTATATTTATTCCAAATTTTCAGGATGGCATGGGGCTTAAAAGCTAAAAAGTACTGATCTAGTTTCCTTAAACTCTCAATAACCTCCCAGTCCCTATCTTCATGACTTTGATTCTTAGCTAGTGGGCTGTGAAGTAGAAAAGCAATATGCACTTCACCAGGACAACTATGTGAACGGATGGAAGTGCCTTAGCTTCATGGATCTAGTGTGTAAAGTGCTGTGAAACAGCATATTTGCCTCCAAGGCTAGAAACATGACTTTGGCCCTGCTGGATTACTGCTCTGAGAGTATTGAAAGGCAATTCCAGTGCCTGATGTTTCGTAGCCATGACGTTAAAGAAGAAAATATATGTCACAATTCCTCCATTTATCCCAGCCCAAGACACCTAATTCTTCCCTTCTTGTTTTTGCTTTACACAGAAGCTTTAAAAGCATACTCACTTCTCATTGAGCTGCTTCCGCCGCTCATATATTGTCTTTGTTTCTTCCTTGTTCTGTCTCTCCAGTTTCATGGCCAGGGCATTGATAGCCCTGATGTGAGCATCATCCACTGTCGTCTCCTGTAAAGTGAGAAAAGGAACAAAGGTTCCTTCGAAATGCTTGTGACTGAGTTTTTCACTGAGACATGAAAAACAACAATAACAGCAACAAGCAAGAGCTTTACCTCACTACCAAACATTTCAGACAGATGGGGTTTGCTCTACTACAACTGCTGGTGTTACCAGTCCCTGATGAGAAGGTGGTAGGGGCAAGAGAGGACATTAATGACTATAGATACAACAATGATCTAGGTCTAGAGGAGGACCCTCAGAGCTTCATTTCTAAGCCAGAGGGCTCGTTTGTTGAAGAAACATAGGTGCAGTTGCTGGTTACATAGGCGGCTGCTGTGGAACAGCTGATGGGTGGCAGATTGTTCCTCTGTCAAACAGGTAGCAACTTGTGGCTTGTAGGCCTACTCACTGTTTTTTCGAGATAGACTTCTGTCCAGATATGCTTTCTGTACTGGGGACAACAGGCTTAAAATCCATACAGCCTGGAGAAACCCAGACAACCCATGCCATTTCTTCTAAAGCAACATCACTGCATTTTAAAAGGTATGCTAAGTCTTCAAGGCAACTTGCTTCCTTTGTACATACCATAGAAAGGATAATATTTGCACATTGCACATATAATCTGGACTATAGTAGAATAATTGTTCTTTTGGAGCATGACAGATGGCCAACACTGAACACTGCTCCAAGTTTTAAAAACATTCTCTATTTTTCTAAGACCAGTAAATCACAAGCTTAGTGGGAACACATTAATCACTGGTGTAGTAGAAGCACAGCTGCAAGATGCCAGCACACTGTTAATAGAAGTATTGATTCCATTTGTATTTTATTTATGCTACATCCATACCAATGTGCGTGCTTCCATATGTGCTTTACTATTATACACAGCCATAAAGTAAACAAGAGAAACCAGCAGACAGCCAGATATTCTTCAGAAACTCCTCTCCTGGGAAATAATAGCAGCACAATGTGACAGAATATGAGTAGAAAATCTGGCAGCCATCAATGCAGGATGATTGCTCCCTACCCTGATCTCTGTTTCGTCTAGTGGGGAAACCTAGACTGGATGGATGCGCACACTATGCCAGGACCAGCCTGCTTCTGTTTGTATCACCCTGTGAAGTACTGTATAACTAAGCATCAGCTATGAGGGTATCACTGTCCCAGCCTTTTTCTGTAGGAGTCGTGTTCAGAGTGGTACAGGAGCAGTGGCTACAAGCTGATAGTATCTAAGGCCAAGAGTTTCCTGTGGCACATAAAATCTACCCTATGCTGACTGGGACACTGGGTTGTTTCTGTCTCTTTCACCATCCTCCTTTTGGCTGGTACAACCTGTAGCAGAGCCCTTGCTCTCAGTTCAGCTGGTGAGGACTGAAGGGCCAATGAAGCTCTCTTCACTTCACTAATTCCCTGGTGCTGAAGCTTGAGTATTTTGGCTCTCTACCCAAAGCCAGTACCAATGCACTGTCACGGGAAATTCTGCCAGCCTCCGGGAAGGGGAGCTCAGGGTTTTCTCCCGGGTGTCAGGCATATCTATACTATTACTTTGCACAGAAGAGGATTGTCTCCTGCTACTAGGCAACAGAAATAGAAGATGGGAGCTGCCGTAACAGGAATTGGCAACAAAATAACAGGACAAAGGATAAAGAATATTAGGAGAGAACCTTAGAGTAAGTCTCTCTCACAAAGTCCCAATACCTCTCTTTCCAGACCTTCCTCACAGCTTCCAGACTAGCAAATCAGCACAGTGATCTTTCCAGTGACACTCAGACCTGTTAGTCCACATCTGTAGCAGTTCACACAGAGACAGAACAAGAGGCTCCTGCAAAGGCACCCCCTCGATGTACGGCCTCACAGCTCTCACGGTGGGAGCTGAAGCACACCACAGGGTGAAGCACACCCTGTTGTGGCCGGGCCTGTTCCCCAGCATTCCCAAGGTTTGGTGCCCAGGTTAACACATCTCACTGGGGGCAAGAGAGGCAGCCTTGGCATGATTGAGCACCACAAAAGAGGGTCAGAGATCTCAGCACAGAAAGGTGAACTGTGCAGCTGTCTTGTCACATGGCTGCTATCCAAAGTGCAAACCATTGCTCTCTTTTACTAAATTTCTGATTATTAACGTTATGATTTATGACCTACCACATGTGCTGTATGAACAAAGTCCCCCAAATACATGTGCTTTATTTGGATGAAGGAATATGAGAAACTTGACAGTTCCTCAGGAGGAGGGGAAGGGAGAAATAAAGGAGTGAAATGGAGAAAGTGATCAATTTTTTTTTATGGGCTTGTTCATGGAAGATCTATATCAACTTTCAGATTCAAACAAACATGGCTGAAACAACCATTTTTAATCCATTTTTGGGTGGAACTCACTGTGACTTGTGGACTGTATGAACCAAACTGGAAATTTGCTCAAATTCAGGCTCACATAGCCAGCTTTCCCATCATGTAATGCAATCCAAAATTTTAGGTTTAGACATTATCAAAGCAGAAGGCACAATGAAGGAAAATTCTATCTATTTTAATGGCTTATAAAGTGGTAATGCTTCCTACCCACCCTGATCTTTCACCTCCTCAGGGTACAGGAACCGTATTTGCTACCTGGATATATTTCTGGGCTGAAAAGGTAACTGCTGCTTCCAGCCACACAAGGAATGTGCATGGAAAACGCTTCTTACCCCTGATGTTGCTCCACGGAACTCATTCAGCTTTTTCATGAGCTGCAGGCAGTGTTCATAGTCATTTCCCACATCACCTACATTAATCATGACTTCCTGGGGAAATAACCAGCAGACAGGCAAACATTCAGGCTGAGTGCAAGAAGAGCACGTCCCAATGCTTATGCTAATGCAATCAGTTCTGTGATGTGTCTGTAAATCACTGACCTACAGTTTCTGAAGTAGTCTCTTCTGATCTTTAGATCTAAACTATGAGACTTAGTCCCAGCTCCCTCTCCAATCTATTACTGATTACAGAAGCAATCTCTGCATGGAAACTTAGTGGATCAAGTGATTCTTCCTTCACTCTTACAAAGAGAAACTGTCAGATTTGATACACAATGAGAGTAAGTACCAGTTACCAAATGCTTCAAGTCTCTTCCATTCTAGCCTGCTTTCATTTCTCTATCTTCATAGAGACACACGAGATTACCACCAATAATCACAATCTCTTTGTGTTCACAGTTTACATGAGAACATGTACTAATACTGTCCAACTGACTCTGGCATGGAAACACTCCAGAAATTTTTTAGAATTTGTTGAGTCATTCCTTCCATATTGTTTGTAGAACATGTCATGATTCTTCCAGGCAAAAGCCACTAAGAAAATTTTCTGGAAGATGACACATTTATCAGAAGTCCACTGCTAAATAGCAAGTTTCTAGTGTGCTGCTTGGGTTAAATACTAGAATCCATTTACCTTCTCCCTGATCCAGGCTTCCACCTGGTCCACCTTCTGGAGAAATTCCAGGAAGTCCCGGCTGTCCTCCAGCATTTTTCCACGGGCAGCAACAGCTCTCTTCAATTTCTCCCAACGCTCCTGAAGCATGCGGACTCGGCGACGGATCTCTCCTGATTTTGGGTGGCCTTTTGATACCAGGGCTTCTCCTTTCTTCACGTTTACAAGGAGAAATTAGAAATGAAGGTTGCCACTAATTTTTAATGTGATTACCATGTTACGTGACCTCTCTAGAAGAACTCTGTTACTTTCCTAACCTAGACTGCACGATAAATTACCAATATAAATTCTTATTGCCCAAATGATACTGCTCAGCTGGAAAGCTTTTACATCTGGAGGGAATCAATAATACTAGGATTTGAATATTTCCCTGCCAAGAATGACATTCATGGAGTGGGAGCACCAAGAGAGGTATTACAGATGACTGCGCTCTTCAGCTATGTGATTCACCCAGTTTCAACAAGAATGTTCACAAATTGGGCATGAAATCCTATTTACCTTTTGTAGGAGTAATCACCCCAGGCAAGGAAGAAGTCAGTGATATCTTCCTATTTGGACAATAAGGAAAGATGGAAGTTCCCTGGGTAGAGCAATTAACAAATCTCTCTGTTGTAAATTAACAGCATCACATTTCCATGGCATAGCAACCGGGTTCTTGTCATACAAGTAGGATAATTGATATAGAAGTGGTGAACAAGCTACCCTTTCTTTTCATTCCATCTATCTGTTCTTCTTTGGATAACCAGCAATAATCTGTAAAAACACTTGCAGAGTGAGAGAGTTACCTTATTAACAGCTGTGATGATTTCTTCATTTGCTAGAATCTCTGCCTCAAAGACCTGATGTTTCTGCAGCAGCTTCATTTTGTCCTGCAGATTGCTGGGGTCTTGTATGGAAGGATCCTCCAGCTTCTGCATGCGCTCACTGATCCAGTCTTCTGCCTGCAGCAGTGTGAGGCATCAGAGTTAGCGTGATATGCCGTCCTGGGGCCTCCTCCCAAGACAAGTCACTGTTCTGTGCAACTGCCTGTGCCTGGGCTAGGCAGATTGAGCTGGGAGCTGACAGCCGAGGTGGCTCTCTGAACTATTCTACTTGCTAGGAAATAAAAGCAGGTAGGAATGAAAATAATTTTTTATGTGACCACAAGAATAATGAAACATTCCTTGAACACCCCAAATTTTATCACAAGCCATAAACAGATTATACAATCTTCTAGATAAGATATAGAGAATCCTTGAGCAAATATGCAGCCTTGACATGGTAGACATATTTAAAATGAGATTATGTCAGCTGAGCCTTGCATTTAGGGCTCTGAGTTTCATCTCCTGTCTCTGTCATTGACCTACCTGTAAGAATTCTTAAGAATTCTGTGTCTCACCTATAAAACAGCACTAACATTTCCTGATCTCAGCAATGTTGTGAGACCTAAATGGAAAATGCAAAGCAAATAAAGCCTTACTGATGGGACCAAGTCAGATTATTTGAAAGCAAATACAACTCTATTTGCTTTTAGACGTCATAAAATTCAAAATGGTCTAGTCAGGAACATCAGATTCAGACAAGTAGGTGAACCATGAAGAAAAAGCAAGGATTATGTGTTTCTCTTAGCAAATTCTTTTTTAGGAGATTTAAATGTATGCAGAATAAAATGGACAATAGGATAGAGAGTTTTCCACAATTTTCTTTGAAGTCTGCTAAACGTTAGCCCTTAGCACTGAAGGAAATATTTTTGATCCATTAGAACACTGAGAACTGAACACTTGACATACGTTGTAACTGATCCTGTTGTCTTCAGACCACTGAAGTAACCTAATGTTTTGACAACACAAGAACAGCAAATTGAAGCCAGCTTTATCAGTTTCAAAGCATCTTGGCTGTCCTTGCGGAACTGTGCTACGTGTACGCAAGACTTGACAACTGGAGGATTTTCTCAGTTAATTAATGATTTGAAGTGTTGTTTCAGCTGCCGAAATTCTATAAACAATAACAGAAATAGCTTTCACTAGCAGCACGCTCTCCAGACACTGTTCCCCTCCAAAGCACAGTTAGAGACTCAAACAGGAGCCTTATGTCAAGGTTGCCCAGGACAGCAGACTGTCATCTGCTTTTTTCATTTCTGACACCCTCCTCACAAGCTAGGGCCTTCTCCCATTACCCAGCCACACATCAACGCTTTAACGTCACTTAACTGACTTCTCATTTGTATGAGAGAGGCTCATCCATACCGTTAGGATGAGAAACAAATGAATCCCCTGTATATAGCCACGTAAAGGGCGATTTCTCTCCTACTTTTTAATAATAAGCAATGGCTTAATGACAGATCGAACGAAGACATTTAAAAAAATCACATCTGTACTCTTAGTGGCTTGGTTTATTTTAAGGCTTGCTTAGGATGGCTCTAGAGAGTGAGAGATCCTTCTGGCCCCATATCCACATTCAGATGTGAAGCAAGGCTGATCTGTTGTCCCAAGATCTTTCTATGGAAAGACAGGTTGGTTGCCTATGGTTGTCTGGACAGGCATTTTCACTTTATTGAAGACAACAGCGAGACTAGTGTTATGCTCAGTATAGGCACGTGGGACTAGTCTTATTTCTATGGGACTCATAAAAAATGTGGCCACTATCAATTTAGAAACCTACATTTTGAAAATATCAGTTACTATAACCTCAAGAGCACGAACTTTTTGTAAATTACACTGATTTTTAATAACAGAAATATTTAAAGCCTGTAAAGGGATGTGCTGTTCTAGACATTTAGAGATAACAATTAATGCTCTCACTTCTCTGAGATAAAGAAGAAAGTGTTTTTTTTTCTCTTGTGCAGAGGGTGAAAGGGAAAGGAACTTTTAAGTAATACTGATACGATGAGCAAGTTTCAGAGTCAGCATTAAAACTCAGAGCCAGCTTTAGAAGTCAGAACTTTCAACTTTATGATCTTTCCTCTGCAATAACTTAAATAAATACACATATTTATATGTGTATTTCTATTTCTAAGTAGCAACCTGCTTATTTGCCTTCCATGGTAACACTGATGTACAGACTTTGTGACAATAGGATCGTCTGTAAGTCTGTCTCACTTCTTTGGGACTAGAAAAGCACCCTATTTCTACAGTAGGAGAATGTATCCTATTTTGTGAGCTGCATCAGATCTCCTGAGTTAGGCGTTGTGGGTTTTGTGCAGAAAAAACAAAGTCCTATGTCCTGAAAAGGGTACAAACTGCAGCATCTAGCCTTCTAAGCAGACCATATGATGTGGAGCTCTCCATCCTCTCATCAGTAATCACAGATTGTGTTGTCTTTGTACTGATGTGTGTAGCTCTCTGTGCAATTGCTTCTAGAGAGTAACTAGGAGACTTTTAACGATGACAGCGATCACTATTTTCTGCTGACACAAAAAATTCTGTTTGATCAATAGAAATGACTTAAGATGATTGCAGGAGGGAGAGTTTTCAGGGGAGTGGGGCCTGAGCTATGGGACTTGTTCTCCTAATAAGTAAGAATAAGCAATGACCTCATTGATTTCACAGCTAAATTCAAAACTCATCTCTGCAATGTAACATCCCTTTAGGGACTATTCTCATATATGAACTCGTACACACCCAGAACATCATTAAAATCAAATTAAACATTCCATTCTACCCAACAAAGGGAAAGAGAGATATTCCTGTAAGATTTTTTTTTTAATGCCTTAGTGGCCTTCACATTCTACAGCAGTAGGTAATGAATTTAGATTGGTGAGGTAAATGAGCAGGTAGTTTGAGAGCAAAAACTCCCTGTAGAACTCTTGGCTGAATTTATGTGGAGAAAGTGGATGAGAAAAGGGAAATGTTCCTTACTATACAGGGCCAGATCCTCTGCTGTAAGTGTGTGGTTCAAGAACGAAGAGGCACCCCAGCGCAAGCACTGATTTGACAATTACAGAGAGATGGGAAGAAATGCAGAAGTGTTCCTACCTAGTGGGTTGATTGTATCTCTAGGAGGGCATTGACAGCTTCTCTGCCAAAGAGGACGTTGGCAGTTCTGTGTCCTTTCCATCAGAGGTACATCGCTCTTTTGAAAACGTTAGCACTGTGCAATGCACCGCCCATCCACTCCTCTCTGCTAGTCCACAAGGTGGACTGGCCATTACTGGTGGACTGGTTCATGTGATAGGAAAAGTATAGCCAAATAATATGAGATAATATTTGGCTGTGTAAATAATTCCTGATAAAGATTATTTTAAAAAAACCCAGCACGCAGCTCTCGCTCTTTAGTGTAGCCAAAGAAGAGGGTATTTAACTGTTTGATTATTTTGGGGGCAGGAGGGAAGGAGTTCCAAATATATTTTGTGCTGTAAATGGAATTTTAGCAGCCATTTATTGCTTAGATTACTCTTTTTTTTTTAAAAAATAAATTTGGTTGTCAGCAGCAGCTGTGTTACAGGCATTCATTTGCTTTTGGTGACAATCATAATTTGACCTGTGTCAGGACATGCATCTTTTTCATGGGCTGGGAGGTGACAAGCAGAAAAACCTGCAGTTTTTCTTTAAACCGTGAAGGATGTTCCATGGCATGCAGCAGCAGAAGGGGTGCATACCAGACCAGCAAGAGTGTTTGCAAATGTCCCTCTGGGCCTGAGTGCTGTTGTTATGCCAGCACACCGGATGCTAGCACATTTTTCAGTCACACACATTGTGCTGCCCTTTGAAAGACTGACCTAGTATGTCTTTCCAACAGTAGTGCCAGGAGCAGAGCCACGCAGTTACAGGACTAAGGCCAGACAGAAGACAGAGACGAACATATTCTGCAGAGACAGTCTACAGCAGCTGAAGAGCTATGCTAAGTTACAGCACTGTTTTGAAGGCCTTCAGTGAACACTCACTAGTAAAGCTTGGCGTCCTTGCCGTAATGCTTTCCGCTTTGTATTAACCCTGATTTGAAATATCTTTTTTTTCCCACCAAAGGAAACATAAGGTAGTAGCTAGCAGTTTTCCTTTTATTGGTTTTATTTTAGCAGAGCTCCTGATGTGTAAAGCAGCTGTAATGGACAAAATGCCACGACGGTATAGTAACAGCAATGGCATTGGAGCACCTACCCCTTCGTGTGAGTGTGGCAGAACAGGAGTTGCCATACCAGAGTGGATTATCAATCCACCTAGTCTCTGGCAAGGGAGAGCACTTCATCCAACAGAGGTAGGCAGCTCCTCCGCCTTCCATCCCCATCCCAGTCTAAAACCCTCTTACCTCTTCTAAGTTCTGGTAGAAAAGTGCCAGAAGAAGGGCGGTCTGCAGCTTTTCTCTCCTACTCTGGGATAGATCCTTGATCTGCTGCTTCCTTTCACAAATGGCATTCAGTTTGTGCTGGATCTTTAGCCCTTCCAGTCCACCAACCTTTTCTAGCCTGCTTGCCTGTTCTTGAAGAGACATCATCTGAGGAGGCAACAAATCTGAAATCACTTTTATGCTTCCAAGTGGTGTGAAAGAAACAAAACCCAGGCTCCTTTCCATACCTAAAAGATTCTCTTTTTTTCTGGAATGAACCAAGAATAGCAAGGACAAGTTAACCAGCCTTCCCCCCACCCTCACCCTGTACTACGCTACATCTATGACATCCTTGTCATTGGTCTCTGTAGTGCACCCTGGCTACTTAAATGAATTAAAGCTGTAGCTCTAGGAGTCCCTGTGCCACTGATCATCCAGTGCAAGGAATCATGGAGCACGCCTGACACCCATGAGTGCTCAGGTTTTATTGCTTTGTGGAAAGTAGGTGTTGGAAGGTAGATCTCAACATAAGCAATCAGTCTGGCAGGGAGCTGGCACGGGTTCTGGGAGCTCATTCCTTCTGGGGAACGCAGGCACAGCCCCAGGTTTGAGTTTAGCCCTAGCCTGGGTGAATTACAGCAGTGGCCACCAGCCAGGCAGATTCTTTTACATGCGGGTGAGCAATTCAGCATCTATTCCAAAGGTGCAAAGAGGCTAGCCAATTTGGTACAGACATTGTATACCAAATGTATATTTAAATAATTAGATGAGTCTTCCCCTTTGACCTACTGTATTTTACTTGCTTTAAAAGCCACTGGTTTTTTTTTATGAAAAAAGCAGAAACTTCTGATATCCATAACACACAATATGTCCTGCTTTAAATATTTCTTCCGGTAAGTCCCACTATTCAACTTATTAAGTGGTTTTCCTGTCTACTGCAAGACAATACAGGCAGGACTTGGGCATGGAGTGTTTAACACTTGTTCTGCACTGCTCTGCCTCTTATTTCACTAAGCTTCCCCATTTTCTCTTTGGTTCAAGCATATCAGGCATATCACACCTGTCAGCAATTTAATGTGTTGCCATATTACCAAAAAAAAAAAACCAAACCCAAAACCATTCTAACTTGTGAGTTGGTAGAATATTTGTCGATTTTTGTACCTTCTCATCCTGTGATGCCAGAAGCTTCTCAAAAGCCTCATGTTTCCTTATCAGTTGCTCTACTTCATCCACAGAGCTTCCGAGATCACTGCTTTTCAAATAAATCTATAAAAAAAGTTTAATATTTTTCTCAGTGGATTAATTATCACATAAACCCGATTCATAAATGTGAGAAGAGGTATTAACTCTGCAGTTGAGAGTACACTTCAGAAGGAAAAAAAGGAACAGAAGGCAACTGAAATTGGATATTAAATAATAGAGCTCCATGGTCTTGAGCAAGAAAGAGAAGCATTAACAGGTCCAGCTAAGGAAAGTGACCTATCACTGCTTATCGCAATCACCAAGTCACAAGGCTGGCAGTGAATTCCAGAGGTCTAAGCCATCCTTGTAATCCAAAGCAAGATCAACTATGTCATGTCTGACAGATGTCTGTATGATTCCTTCTTAGAAGACTTCCAATAACAGAGACTTTGCAGCCTCCCGAGGCAATTTATTCCAGTGCTTTGTTACCTTTACCATTAGCAAGGTTTTCCAAATATCTAACCTGAAAATGCATTGCTAACACTTCACCTCATTACATACTGCCCTTTTCATCACAGAAAGGAGATAATTCCTTTTACATTTGCTTCAGCCTTGTACATGTTTGTAGGCTTTTTGCATACTGGGATTTCTATCTTCTCTAGGCTAAAACCACCCTGATCTGATCAATCATTCCACAAAAGCTGTGTCTTCTTGACTCTGATTATTCTTATTGCTCTCCTCTGGGTTTTCTGCATTTCCACTTATTTTGAAACGGGATTCCTAATACTTGATGCAATAAGTGGCAATAAACAATAAGGCTGACAGAGTGAAGGTAGTGAAGACAGCAGAAAGCTTATGTGTGCTTTCCAAGCTGTAATCTTCCGCATGTGCCTGTGTATGGTGCTTATCTTTTACACAATACCATGAACTCAGATTCACCTTGCAATCTACTGTAAGCTTCAAGAAATTTTTCAGAAGAACTGCTGTCAGGCCAGCCTGTCCCCATCCTGTATTTATGCAGCTGATTATTCCTGAAAAATGTCATAGCTTGCACCTGTACCAAGTGCATTACAGTTGTTATTTTTTTCAGGCCAACTTGCCAACTTGCCTGCATTAATTTTATTTGCTGTCTGTCCTGTCAGTCTCTGATGC
Source organism: Calonectris borealis (assembly GCF_964195595.1). NCBI lineage: Eukaryota > Metazoa > Chordata > Aves > Procellariiformes > Procellariidae > Calonectris > Calonectris borealis. The sequence goes on along the minus strand of NW_027441467.1, from coordinate 994,009 downwards.
AGAAAGACCTTAGTCTAAAATAACAAATGCAATTTTAAGAAAACTGACTGCCCGATTACTTCTCCCATGCGTTCTGTTACATTCAGTTTTGTCAAATGCAAAAGAATAAACAATGTAGTTATCTATTATCAAGAAAAAAAAAAGTTTTTCTGTAGGCCAGTAGGAATTTATTCTTTTCCAGTGGATTTAATTGCCCAATAAGTTTCTTCCCTTATTCAATGACAAGACAACAGCAGGACAAAAACTGCAATCAGAGGCTCTGATGGCACATGATCAAAAATTATGACAAAGTTCACAGTGGAGTGAATATGACTGGACGGACTTTTGGAGTTCAGGCTGCTACAAGGGACTGCATTTATTGGTTGGGAATAGCACTGTGTAATCCATTCTGTGAGCTTATGGAATCGTAAGGATGAGAAATTCCAACCTGTAATTCTACCTGGGTCAAGTAGCAGAGATGGAAGAAGAATTTGAGATCAGTGATATAGTGTGAAAGAATTAAGAGGAGAGAAAAAGTATAGAATCAGTGAAAGAACACAACTGCTAATAGTTTCAGAAGAGGGCTGGTAAAGAACATCATAGGTAAATCTGTGCCTTAAAACCATAGACGTGCACAGGAAAAATAACATCTAGAGAGATCTCTCTTGCTTTGCAAAACATGACAGTTCTGTAGCAGTCTGACAGGGTGTTTTTTATAGGAGAGAAAAGATATTCTTTGGCAGCTACTTTAGAAAACCAGTAATGATGTTAATTGTCTGGACAGAAGTATTGGATGACTGTTGAACCCCACAGGGCATCTTCTGAAGGAGAGGTTTCCCAGGCATGTGTTATGTGCAGGGGAATCCACACCTACTTGTCAGGGTCTGAGGGCACCAACAGGTTCTGGTGGCCCTGACCGTCCCCCCTGCTCCCACCTGGGGGTCCCTCTGAGGCTCAGCCCTGGCCCCAGCCCTGCCGGAGCTGCATTGAGGGGAGGCCTGAGCCCTGCCCTGGTCCTCCTGGACAGACCCCAGATTTCAGTCATTACCTTGCTTTGTCACCTTGATCTCCAGCTGGTTGATGGACCTCGTTACTGTTGCCGCCACTCAGCCCTCCTTGGCAGCTGTGGCTAAGAGGACCGGCAGCCAGACTTGGCCTGACTTTCTGGTTCGTTTTTTGGGAGAGGAATATTTTGCATATACAGGAAAATGCAGAAAAGAATATCATGCCCAGGCCAGATGTTCAAACTGTTCTATACTAATCCATGCCAAGTATCAGAAGAGAGGTGAATAAATCCCAGCACAGTAATCACTGTCAAGAAGAGGGGAAGGCCACTGTACAACACGCCTAAGTTTTTAATAAGTCCGGCCCATAAATCACCAAGATGCCTAAAGAAATACAGTAATGCCTCTGTATGTTAAATACAACCTCCACCAGAAGGCAGATATTCTGTCATGCAAACTTTAATCCTTTGATATATCCTACTCATCAAGTGTATGAAAATCAACAGTGTTTTTTTTTTTTTTGAGTGTTTTTGGATTTGGTTTGCTCTTGTGGAGGCAGATCTCCACACGTGTGGGCTCCAGGTCTGTCTACTGTAACGCTTTGTTAAACCACTTACGATTACCATCCATATTTACACTGCTGTTACTAACACTGACATAAAAAGTTATCGGCTGAATCTAACTCACTCCTGTTCGGGGTACACAAGCATACAGCCACATGCTGCATCTCTATTTTGGTGTTTTAAACGCTGCTTTAAAAGCATTGTAGCTTCTCTGTCATAATTTGTGGTTCATCTACCATTTTTGGTCAAAAAAGATTTACCTGAGGAAACAAAAAATTCCCATAATTTTCCACATATCACTCCAGGACCTTTATTTAGTAACTGTTAGCAGTGAAATGGCAAACACTGTAATACCTGAAGAAATGGTCAGCCATTAGTTTTCCTGCTCATATATCTGTGGTGGAAGAAAAAGGCAAGGGACATCTACTGGTAAAGATGGTTACTTTCTTTGGAAAAAGAGAACAGAGACATCTGAGAGCAGGGGTGTGGGATGGTGAGTCATAAGCAGCTGCCACTGGAGTGCTTAGTGCCTTGCTCTCACTTGAAAATCACTACACACAAATAACACTGAGCATTCAAAGGCCCTTCCCTTCAGCTGTCACAGCAGTGGGAAAAGGTCCTCCTGACTTCTGAAAGCTTTGGACGGGATCCTCCAAGTAGAAGCCCATGCAAATGCTCTTGGGAACCCAGGTTTTAATACTGAGAAAGAAAACTGGTGCACAAAAAGAGAATTGGTGCAAAAGAAACCTGGCTGTGTACGTTACAGGAGAGGTGATGGCAATACGCTTAGAAGAAAGCAGCCCCAGTAGCACTAACAGTGCTACTTGGAGAGCTGGTGAGGTAAAAACTTTCCATTCACCTTTTAAACAGAAATCTTATGACAGCAATCGCTAGAATCAGAACCGCAACTTTTTTTTCATTTAAGCATTTGTTATACCAATCTGAAAGCAGAGTGGAAACTGCCTCCCACATCACAATGCTGGCCTGTGGCCAATTACATCACTTTTTGGCATATTTTTAGACAAGTCCCCAAACTCCTGCTTTGAATGAGACGTGTTGATTTCAAATACAAAACACTGCATAGCTCTCCTCAGGTAACCTACCAGGGTCTCCCACGGCACACAGCAAGTATAAACTTTCTTTCAAGTTTGTTTCTGTTATGGATCATGGCCCATCATCAAGAATTTAATGCTCAGCCACAAAAAGCACCAAAGACTTGACCACTCGCTGTATAACGGACTTGTTTTTAAGTGAAGACTTGCAAAGACGCTTAAAACCACAAAATGGACTTGGCCTTTTTTGAGATTTGAAATGGAGCATGTAACAAATAGCCAAGTTATTAACAATGCAAAGCACAGAAACAGAGGTTTTAACCCTACTTATCTGGAGTTTTTCACTATTTCTGAACTCATTGCATAGATTTAGCCACACTGCCATAAGACCTCTTACATACAAGTTAATGCAGAACTAAATGCAAAATCCAATTTAAAAAAAATGTTCACTTTAAATAAAATAGTAATTTAAACACACTTATGTGACAGCACAGCCCAGCTCTAACTTTTGGAGAAATACTGAATGAAACATTTTAGTCATTAGTATAACTATGGTCTCTGGATGCCACAACTTCACATTTATACACACTGAAAGCTGACACAGCCCCAAAAGAAATTTGTCTTCCAAGAAGTGTCATTTTTATTTCTCCAGAAGAAAAACTATTTTAAGCATTTGTGCAAATCCACTCCTTTCTCCTGCTTCTTCTCTTCACAGTATAACAAGCTCCACAGATTTTGCCCCCCACTGCCTGCCCTGGGCTTGCTGCTGAGATTGCTGGAATTCGACTGAAAATCTTTCAGCTCTAAGCATGTAATAAACCCCAGAATTACTCTCAGTTTTAAATGCCTTCACTTAAAGCATGCAATCAAGTCCAAACTCTCTGTCCAGATAGATAACAACAAGGTTTGATTTGACTTACTTCTGATAAAAGTAAATACAAAAAAGAATTAATGCAAAAAAAAATTAAATTTGTTTTAGCAAAGTAAATAAATGTGCTTAATACCATGATTATATACGGTTCACAAATATGTTGTACTATGCTTCATTTCAGTTATATATATATATATAAAAAACTTTCAAAGAAGTTATAACAAAGTATCATACTATAACCATAAGTGGACTGAAACACTGAAGTTGTTTATAAAAAAATACATACACCTTTTCTACCATACTGACATCACTGTATTATTGGCCTCTGACCTCACAATCTAGATGTAAAATTCTGATGCTATATGTATTTAAAATTTCCTTCCCCCCTCCCACTGCATGCTGTCTCATCGGCATAAGAATATAAATATCTGATATTGGAAATGTATGCGGGAAAAACACAGAGAGAAGTCAGTGTTTGTTTTCCCATAACTGCTACAATCCCTTCCTCCCACCTATCCCCTCCTTCTTTAAAATTCACAAGCTCAACCCCTATCCTGTAAGTAGTAGGTGTTAGACCAGAATCCTATGCCCATACAACATCATCATTAAAATATTTACTTATGAAACATTTGTCTGAAGGCAGACTAAATTCCTTTTAAAGTCCCCATAGTTTCACTGCTAGAAACTTTGCTGGGATATCAAAATTTGAGATGATGTGGCGACTAAATTCCCTTCATTTCCCTCAGGAAAGGGTGGTACCCCTCTTTTTCTAAGGGGAAAAAAAAGTTATTCCTTCCTACACACTTAAATATTTTGGGTTTTGAAAAGAAGTATTGATTTTAAGAGTTACAAAACCAGGAATTAGCCATTTAGAAATATAGCATAATCTGACAAGTAAGAAAATAAAACCAGTGAAACAGAAAAACTACACTGAGGATTTGTCCCAGGTCCCAGACTGACTAGCAGAGAAGAAAACCAGTTCTTGGCCCTGAAGTCTTGAACCTTCAAAGTGCTGAACATGATGGCCCAATTATGCAAAATCTGTAATCAATCACATGCATAGCATTGAGCATGTCATGTTGATAATAGTACTCTAATAGTTAAAATGAAACACTTATTAATTGCTTGATCAGATCACAGTGCTCAGCTTCATTTAGGATGGATCAAGCTGTGGCTGCAGCCTCGGTGACAGCAGAACATAAGTAGCTTTCTGATTGTCCCATAAGTCATCTCTAGGGAGTGGGAAATGGCAGGAAGCATACAAAAAGAAATCCACACGTCTTGATTAAGACAACTTAAAACTTCTGTTTGCAAATGTTCCTAGAATGGAATGGAAATCTTCACCACTCTCCTCCCAGATCCAAAGGATGCAATGTTGACAGCGATAGATGGACACCATGCACCCTCCGTGTCTCTGTGAGCTGAAGACATGGTGTGAGCTGGTATGTTTGTCAAAAGGCTGTCAGGGCATACACTTTTTAGAGTGCATGTTTCCTGAGAAGGTCTCAAACCAGATCTTGCCCAATGGCTAGAAAGCAATCCTGAGCAGCAAACTGGATTCACTGATAGAGAGAGGCCAGCCCCAATCTCCACAGGATGAAAGGGTGGACCAGCTATGTCTGAATCATGTGTTTTGATAAAGATTGTTGGACTTGGGCTTCTTCTAAATTCTCTTACCACCTGGATAGGCATAGCAGTCCAAGGGGTGGCAAGTATCAGGGTGATTTTGGAAACCTTGTGGTGAGCAGGTGTTAGACCATCACATGGAGTCTTCCTAAACTCTGGCCTAGATGAAGGGTGGTTCTGAAAGACAATTAGCTCTGGATTTAAATCCTTGCTTGTGACCTCATTTCCACTAGCTGAATTTTCTCTTCCAGTCAGCACAGCTGGGGACAGCCATATATCTCTGGAGACAGTCTCCTGGGGAAGGCCAGTATACTTAGAGGAAGTCACATGAAATCTTGTGATTTGAAGGGCTGGAGACCCACCTGAAGGAAAGCCTTGTTTTGGTTTCTGGGACCCTGTTGGAAGACCAGCTGGAGTTTCAGGCACCTTCTCTAATTGTGGCATGAGCAGACTTGAATGAGCATGACTGCTTCCACGGGAATCTGCTTGAAAAGGCTTTATCGTCAAACTGCAAGTTGAAATGTAAAGCTTCATTGAAGCATGGAGGTCTGGCATTTGGACATTGCACTGGCTACAGCCTTGTTGGGGTGGGAGAGAATCACAGGGTTCCAGGGATGCATGCAGATTTTTGCCACGGAGTGTAGAAACAGCTGGGATAGCAGACAGATCAACGTCCAGGCGTGATGTCCAGCTTGGTGGAGCTTTGCAGGAAATGACATCAGAGGGCAAAGATACAGCAAGCTTGAAGGGATCGTTTTTTTCAGGAGAAATACAATGAACACTTTTTTCTCTTTCTGAATATCGCTTGTAAGATGCAGATGTTGACCGAGTACCAGAATGCCCATATCCATGGCCCCGAGAGTCCCTGGGAGGACTGGAACACCCGGATGTCTCATCAGAAGGATTGACACAGTGACTAGTGCTCCCAAAACCTTTCCTCCAGTCTGTGTGTGCCAGGATGACATCTAGCCTTGAACAGTAGGCTCCAGAAGACGCACTGCTTGGTGGTGAGCTGGCATTTCCAGGAACAAGCTCTGCAACTGATTGACCAGCGGGAGGACGCCAGGCTGATGCTGGCATCTTTTGAAAAGGCCTGTCCCGCACAGCAGATTCAAAAGGAGGAGGTGGGGTCATTCTGCTGGAAGACAGCATCACTTCCACAGTGGAGACATAGGTTGCAGATGAAAGTTTGCAGCGATGGTCCCTGCATGACATTCTGAAGCTTAGTCCTAAACGATGCAAAAATCAAAGCCACAGAAGCTTGCCTTTCCCCCTGTTTTTAAAACCAACTCCTAATCCTTTTTCCTTTGGCACTGGAAATTTCCATTCTTCCTCTGAAGCAAAGGAATGAGAGATGAATAAACATTCTCCAGGAAAAAATTTATAAACTAAAAAAATCCACATTCAAAATAAAAATGCACAGCTCTTCTAATACTGCTACCACCGCCTGTCACATCTGCAAAGTGATATGAGAGTGGGATGGGCAGAAAGATAAATTACGGAGCATGAGGCTCTGCTCCCTGAGTGTTCTGACAGTGAGACTGCAGACAGAGTACGAGGAAGCCAAAAACGCCTGCCAGAGACAGCCTGCGAACTCGCTGTTATTTCATCTGTGAAAAAAAGGAAAGCAGCTAACCTGAGCAATGCATCTGCTGCTGTGAAAAGGTTAGAATGGAGCAGAGCGTACTGAACACTGCTTCTTCTCAAAGCAAAACCGATTTTTTTTTCTTCCTTCTCTTTTTCAGCTGTTGCTTGTCTGGACTCCGAACGGCAAGATCTCAGTTCGCAGGTCTTAAGAGAGTTTCCTACAACAGTTCCATGCAATGGCACAACGGAATTAATAATTAAAAAAACATTTAAAATGATAGATGTTGGCCTAATTTTCTCCACATGTGCTCTATTTTCTTTAGCATAGAACAATCCTAGACTAAATTCTGCAGAAATCCTTCGAAGGTTTAAGTAACTTGGATGTAATATAAGATGCTGGCATAAAGTCAAACCTGTCACACTGGCACAGACAGCAAATGAGAGAGCAGTTCTCGGTAGTAGTTCTTAGTTTAAAACACTCCTCTGTTGCCTTCTTCCTTCCCCTGTTCCTTGCTGCTGAGGGAGAGACTTGGTCTAAGGCATATGAAGTACTGGGAAAATAGGATCCAAAAATTACGGGATGAGGGAAGCTGCTTTCTTACATACATATTTTGCAGATGTGCAAAGTGAAATGCACGTGACTGAGATTTGCCTCAAACACAAAAGTCAGAAGAAACACAAAGAGTGGAGAGATTGCTTATATTTATTTGCCTTATAGGAATATTTTTTTGAATGTGTGTTTGCTTTTGTCCTTTCTGAAAGCAGCAAATGACAGTATTCCCATTGGGAAAGCGGTCTGGGAGTCTTCAGTTGATGTCTTGGCTGAACACTTTTTGAAAATGTGTTTAAAGGACTGCTTTCCTACCCTCCTGCCTGTCTCCCTAGGGAGCAGAGTCTGCGTCACTATGCAGCCGCATTTTAACTCCATATAGTAGTAATAGAGGTCCATCCAAAAGGAACAGATTCCTCTTCCAATTGTTCTTCAAATGCAGAGAAGTAAAATACAAATAGTGACTGAAGAAACTCAGTTCACTGTCAAATTGTATATATTGATCCGTAAGGCAGATGGTGGCAGCTGCAAAAGACAGCTTTGTGCTTGCTATTTCTCCCTCATTTAGATGGGAGTCCTGCAGCACAGGAATAACCCTTTTGAAGAATGATCACACTTCGAGATGAGAGAACAAAAGCAATGAGGTATACTCTGGGAATACAGGAATTCCAGCTGTAGAGGAATCAGAACAATGTTGCCATTTCAATTCAGGGCCAAGCTGATGCACTGCATATTAAGCAAGGACTAAAATCCAGTAGATGTGGAGAAGAATTGTGGAATCGGGAGTTTTGGCCAAGATCAGATAGGACTTTGGCCTGTGCGCTGAGAACTAGTAGATGCGTACATACGCCTGGGAAAAGACCTGAACACCTGGCTTAGTTGTCCCTTCTGTAAGGAAACTGTAAACATCAAAATGAAAAAGCTCTCAGCTAGGGATGCTGCTTGCAGTCACCCTGAGGTGTGGAAGCCAAAGAAGAATTGAATAAAGCAGAAGAGGTGGCCTAATGAGCACCAGCTGATTCAAGAGCCAAAACAGGTGAAGGGAGTTATGAGCAGACATGTGATCGTTGCCGGAAGGAAGATATAAGAGAGGCAACGGAGAGAGACAGAGGAGCGGTGCAATGGAGAGAGAGGCAGTGGGACTGCCCTGTTATGATAAAGGCTCCAGTATTGTAACAATAAAGGATTCTGTGCATGCTTATGTGAGAGTCTGTGCAATCATACACCACAAATGGTGCCCGAACAGGGACTGAAAGAGGAAAGTCTGAAGAAAGAAGGTCTTGAAGAAAGGAAATAGAAATATCCGGTGGTGTACCCCTGTTGAGCTGGTCGGAGGATAGACAAAGGAACAACATATCAAGCTTGATTCATCACCGGTCGCAGGATGATTCAGGTGAGCAACCACAGGGAAGTTATATGAACGTTATACATTAGTCATGGGGCAGTTGGCATCTCAGTCACAGAAGTTTCAACTTGAAATATTTCAATGTATTTTGAAGGAACAAGGTTTTAAGGTCGCTCCAATACAATTGGTGAGACTCCTTGTGTGGGTCCGAGAACATTGTCCTTGGTTTCCTTCTGAGGAAATCATAGGGTGTTATGATTTAGCCCTATGGCAAAAGGTAGGAGAAGAACTACAGATGAGGAAAACTTTGCAGTTGGAAGTTCCAGAAGGAATGTTGATTTCCTGGCGAGTTGTGTATATGGCTCTGCAGAAGTTGCGTCCTGCAGAGCAGGTGTTGCAAAATGTGACTGATTCAGCAATACTGGAGGGAGAATCAAAAGATAGGAAAGATTTGTTTGAACTTGCGCCAACGGCAGATGAAATTTTACAGTGACAGAGACTAAAGACACTTTTTCGGTCTTCCATTGTGAAACCAGCACCACTCGTTCCCCCCTTCCCCCCAAGAAAATCTGCTGCAGGGATTTGCACCCCCCACACATATCAGCCTTTAGGTATGGTAAAAAAAAAAATAAAGAATGACTACACCATTGCTTCTGTTCTAAAAAGCTAAAAGAGCCCTGCATACAGGAAACCACTTCCCCCCTCAGTTGCGATGAGATATGTCTGTATTTTTTTGTGTTCTGTTTCAGTGATGTAGAGTGATCCTAAATCTAACACTTGATCTTCCTTGACATTGTTGTTATTTTTTGGTTAGAGTCTGATGTTCTAGAGGAAGGTGAACTGTGTGATGGAGAACAGGAAAGGTCTTTGTATTAAAGTGTTAAGTTTGTATAAAATCTATAAAAGAAAATAGGTTTAGTAAGTTGAGATTAATATTTGTAAGTTTGTATAAAAGAAAATAAGTTTAGTAAGTTAAGCCTTGTATTAGAAGTGTTAAGTTTGTATGCTGTTTTGTCATGTAGAATTGATCTTTGTGTTGTAGTGTAAATAATTTCTGTAGACTGTAACGTTATATGATAAAAGAAGATAGGTTTAGTAAGTTAAGATTAATATTTGTCTGGCTAAAAAGGAAATAGGTCTTTGTATTAGAAGTCTTAAGTTTGTCTTTGTATTAGAAGTGTTAAATTAAGATTAATATTTGTAAGTTTACACATTGTTGAAAAACTGTTGTTTTGAAGATGATTCACTTCAATTTTCTGAATGCTACCAAACTTTCTGTTTCTTTTTTGTGGAAAGTATTCTGGCCAACTCTGATCAAAAAAAAAAAAAACACTTTCAAATCTGCTTTGTCATCTGGGGGGATGGATAAATCAGATGTGAGGGAATGTAATGCTTCTCCATGCAATGCCTGTAATTTATTGACCTGGCAGAGTGCTAGAGTATGCTCATTTACCATATGAGGTGATTAAGGAGGTAAGCAAATTGATAAAGGAGTATGGGTTACAGGCTTCATTTACTATAAACTTATTGCAAGCAATAGGGGAATCATATACGATGACTCCTTTAGATTGGAAGTCTATACTATGCCCTGTTTTGTTAGCGGTGCAGTATTCTGTGTGGTTTTCTGACTATTGTGAACTCGTTCTTGTGAATATAATGGACAATTTGCAACTACCCTATGAACTGTTAGGTGAAGGGAATTGGATGTCACCTGCTGCACAAGCTGCCTTGCCTTGTGAAGTGCTTACACAGGTGGCTGATTTGGTTATGAAAGTGTTAAGATGAGTGTTGGATTTTGGCAAGCAAGTATTATCATTCACTATGATCCGGCAAGGGACGCAAGAGCCCTATGTGCGATTCTTGGATCGATTACAAACTACTAGACAATGTCAAATAGAGTCTCCTGAAGCTGTTGAGTTGTTGCTTTTTCAGCTTGCAATTGAGAATAAAAAAAAGGGGAGATGTGGAGAAGAATTGTGGAATTGGGAGTTTTGGCCAAGAATAGATAGGACTTTGGCCTGTGCGCTGAGAACTAGTAGACGCGTACATACGCCTGAGAAAAGACCTGAACACCTGGCTTAGTTGTCCCTTCTGTAAGGAAACTGTAAACATCAAAATGAAAAAGCTCTCAGCTAGGGATGCTGCTTGCAGTCACCCTGAGGTGTGGAAGCCAAAGAAGAATTGAATAAAGCAGAAGAGGTGGCCTAATGAGCACCAGCTGATTCAAGAGCCAAAACAGGTGAAGGGAGTTATGAGCAGACATGTGATCGTTGCCGGAAGGAAGATATAAGAGAGGCAATGGAGAGAGACAGAGGAGCGGTGCAATGGAGAGAGAGGCAGTGGGACTGCCCTGTTATGATAAAGGCTCCAGTATTGTAACAATAAAGGATTCTGTGCATGCTTATGTGAGAGTCCGTGCAATCATACACCACAAGTAGAAGGTAAATTCCTTCCTGTTCTTCCATGAACAGCAGCATATCAGCCTCTTCTTGCAATGATTTGCTTTCTTTATTGATTTTATTCCATAAATTCTTCAAAGATACAGGTTATTTTGTGTGTAAACACATGGAGTCTCTGTCTTCTCAGCAGCATAATAGCCTAAACCTGCATCACTCTGTACTTATACTCACTGTGGACTGACACTGCTCTGGACCCTGAGGTGATAGCCAACATTGCCAGGTCTCAGATCAGTAGAATTGACTTAAAGACAGCAAAATATGGTTTAAAATGAGCAGATAGCAGTGGAAATTGTGAAGTACAGCTGAGATGTGCTTTCATCAATACTCTTCAGCTCTGAGGCAGGCTGGTGTTCCTGGGCAGCTTCCTTTTCTTCGTGTACTTTTGCTTAGTGTCAGCTGTGGGTTAATACCAAGATGACAAGAATGGACAACACAGGAGTGAGTCATCATGTTGGAGGAAAGCTAGTAATTCTTGAAAGGAAAGCTGTTCACAGTGTCGGCCTGATTGGTGCATCCGGAGTAGTGAGAGTTGAAACTCATCCTGAATGCTCACAGCTCATCGAGGATCTGTTTGTTTGCATCTCTGGATATGAACAAAATCGGTCTCTCTTCTTCCCACCTAACAATACTTACACGTTTCCTGGATTAAATTGGAGCACTAATCCATAACAGTCTTTTCTAGGCATTATGGTAGCTCAGTGATGGTAGGGACTGTGTCAGTGAAGGAGGAGACATATGGCTGACACTGATATCCAGATAACCAATTTAGAAATCCATGGCGTTCTGTAATTTCCCTGGTAGATTGCAGGTAGATACTTGGTCATTGACTACAATATCAGAGACATTTTTCAATAAGGTCACACCATGGTGACCTACTTTTCCATTTTATAACAGTAACTCTGTGAGCATGCAATTCTAATTCTTTATAGGCACAGACCTCTTACAAAAGCAACAGTTTTTCAATCAGTTGTAATCTTCTGAGGATTAAATATAAGCAAAAATGAGAAACAAATGTTTATGAATCTTCTTTCCATAGCTAGAGTCTTCTTTTCAACTTGAGTGCTCTTTTTTAAAAAAAAAAATCAGATGCAGAGGGAGGTGGAAGTAACACAAGAGCATACGATGACTGTGGCTCCCTCATTCTCTATACTTACATGGACGAGACCAGCTTGTCATTACACCCCTCTGCTTATTTTCTTGTCATTCTCCCTGACCATAAAATACCATCTGTGCGAAGGGATGCTGCGAGGGCCAGCCAAGTATCCACACTTTATTGTTCCACCTTCTGAACACTTAGAGTGAGAACAACTGAGTACCAGACTCCTTACAAGTTCATAGAGAAAATGCCACAAGAGAAAGGTTCTGATAACAGAACCGCTCTTCGTGGTCCTCAGGGTCACAGCCTTGATTCTCAGGCTTTGCCTTGGCTGAAGAAACTTGTGGCAGAGGCAGGCACTGTCGTTGATCCTACCAAAATAATTTACCCAGTCTATGATGAACACCCATCCCTTTTGTGGCAGTCTACCTCACAGCATATGGCAATGGTAAATTCATCTGAATAAAGAAGTAATGTGAAGTACAGTTTACCTGTACACAATGTGCTGGGGGCATACGGAAATTGCCACGTGCAACCCCTTTCATATAAGAGTAATATAGTCTTTTGCAACCAGGACTCATGACTGAGGGGCAAAAAGAAACACTAACTCGTTATAGCTTCGTATGTATTTACCTCTGAGGTATATACAGCAAAGCAGATGCCATAGTCACAGTGCCTCTGCATGTTGGCTGATCTCCATTTCATGAAAAGACAAAGAATACAGTGGCCAAAATTTTGTAGAGTTTACATTTTCCCTGATGATGGTCCCCATGCAGGAGCTTAGCAATAATGTATCACTGCTTGGTAGGGACTTGAGATAGATACAATGCAAATTGTGCCATTTGCTAATTAAGCAACAAATAAAATGGGCAGAACTATGTAATATTTTACTCCAGAAACCTGAACCTAGGTGAAACTCTCTTGGTTTCATGTTTCAGCACAAACTCAGAAAGCAGGCCATACTTGCCAAGGGTGTCTAATTGTAGGAAATTATGAAGATATGCATTTCCTTCAAGGAGTGAGGAGCAGAAGGCTTCAAGCCCATGTGTCCCAAAGGGTTAAGTATCACTGCATGGCACAGCTCAAGGACAGTGTTCCAAAAGATTTAGTGCCAGTGGCAAAGCACTGGTGGAAAACAAGAGCTTAGCACAAACCGAGAGCCATTATATTATGCTGCCAGTGGTCTTGGAAATTAAGAATTATTTTTCCTTCATAAGAAATGATCCAGAGGTACAATCTCCTTCAGCTTTGCTTCAACCCTTCTGTTTGGCAACCTTCAACCCATCAATGTGGTTTGCATGCCAAGTCTCAGCACAATTACAGCAATCTATCAATCCATGAATTTGCACAGAGTGACTGGAAAAGACTTCTGAATTCTGCACTAGGTTTTGTAATAGCAGATGTCAGGCCTCAAGCTGGAACCTTTTTAAACAGTTCCATGAATCCAGGAAAATGCAAGAAAGACAAAATATAATTTAATATTGGTGAAAAAAAAATCTATTTCAAGAGCTGCAAAATGATGATAATAAGAACAACCTTCTGTCTCTTTGCATTAACTGTATTAGCCCTCTCTTTTCATGAGAGGGCTTTTTTCACTAGCTCGTCTTTCTCTACTGCATCAAACAGAAACTAATATCCCTTACAATCAAATCCTTTCATAGTTGTTCTCCACACTGCTATCAACTCCCTTGCAGAACTGAGAAGTCAATTCCATTTCCTGGATTAATTCACACTGCCAACATTCATTTTCCACTAGTTGCATTTCCCCAGCACTAACCCTCAGCCTGGGGTGAGGTTTCCAGCAACACCTGCAAAGGAATCTCCCTGTCCTCCCTTCAAACCCTCTTTACAATTTCCCTTCTCTCTGAAGCCTACAAAACAATTTGCCAGTGGTTAAGCAATTGGTATGCCACGATCTGTTTGTTAAGCTGACTAATACTGGACCGTTGTCTCCCTCTTCTGTTGTGGCTCTCATCTGTTAGCTCTTATGTTTATTTGCAATGAATTATCTTTCAGGCAAGGATCATCTTTTTGTTTCTGGTTCCGCACCTAAGCCCCAAAAGAAAGCAGGGGTCTTGTACACTGCTACAGTCTCCAAGTGATACCACAATGCAAATAATAACAATAAAAAGAGTGTCTTGTCTATACACAGACTCAAGGATTTCAAGTTGTAGGTGAACAGTAGTGCCCCTTTTAGTTTGGAAGAGTTCAAATGCTTCAAGAGTTCAATTGCTTATTTCAAGTTCATAATTCACGTACCTCCTGTGAATTCAGGAGCATGTCCAGGTGATCCCAATCCTTGTAGAACATTTGTTCTTGGTGTATTTTCTCCAGCCACTCCTTCTTCTGTTTCCATTCATTGTATACATTTTCCTTCTCTTCCAACAGAGCCTGTAGCTTCTGCTGAATCTGAACACAATTTCCAATGAAAAATTCATGTTGGTCTTTATACCCCATGGAGCAGGGTAAGGTGGGAGGAGAAAGGATTAAGTAGGGTAGTGGATAAGCCCCTTAAATTGCAACAAAATTATCAAACAAAAAAAAGTAAAACGAGTTCTAGCACTTATATTTGGGCAGAGAGATAATCAGAGGTGCCTCATTTCAGGAATGGAGGAGCACCTCTTACAGCGTATATAGCAGTTCAAGCCAAGAGCAAAGGTAGGTAAGTGTTTCTCAAGTGCACCTTCTAGAATTCAAATCCTAATTCTCCATTATGTTTAGTCATAATGGTGCAATTAATAATGGTAGCACTTAAAATTGGGATAGGACAGATACTTAAGTTATCAACATAGCATATTCTCCTAATCAGTGAATACATGCCTCAATGTTACACTTCATGTAATTTCACCTTCCAAACTCTGTATATCCACAGGCCTTTTATAAATGATTTTTCCTACATTTTTCTACAGGCAAAGGACTTTACAGTCAGGAAGATAGTTACTATAGTAATACATTGCAATATTCAACAAATTTTCAGGAAATAGCTTGGTCAGATGGGAGAGTAATTTGCACGAACTCTGCAATTTTCTGAAGATACTTAAGAGACACAGTAACGAATTGTCAGGGGAGAAGTAAACTAGTAGGTACTGGAAAAGAAATAACGCTGTGAGAATCTTAGAAGCTATTTGTCTTGAGTAAACTGACATTTTCATTTCCATCTTTCATTTCTGGGGAATTAAATATACCAGCATAATTCATTAATACAGAAAATGTTTCAATTAATCTTTAAATTCCCTCATATGTTTGAGCGTTTTCGTTCTTTGGTTGACACGTTTTCGTCCATCCTAGTCTGGTATGGATATAGCACTGTAATGTGAAACACAGTATTTGTGTGAAAACCCAGTTTGGGAAGTGGGTAGAATTATCTCCATTGCTCAGAACATAGCGAACTTCTCCAATGAGCCCAGCTTTGCTGCAGCGGGCCCTCAGGAGATGCCAGCACTCATCTACGACTGAGGTAGGAAATGGAACAGATGTTTTTGTGCCCAAGCTAGGTAAAACAATGAGGCAAATGTAGGTCATGCATATGGATATGCGTGAGTGTACACATGCATTTGTATGCTTACAGCGCAATATGGTATAGAACAATAGTTACACTGGTATTGAGTAGCTGAATGTGTGTGACTGAACTCAAATGAGTTTCAATTACCTCTTTTGATCCCATTTCCTCATCTTGCAAGAGTGACTGTCCTAGCTGTACAACATGATTATACTTCTCTTCGCGTGCTTCAATCTCTGTCAGTAGTTGTTGATGCTGGGTAAGTCTCAGGCTGCTAGTAGATATGTCGCGAATAGTCTCTTTGGCTCTCATTTCCCTTATTATTTCTGCTGTCCATGAGAAATAGTCCCAT
The DNA here is from genome assembly GCF_964195595.1 of Calonectris borealis. Classification (NCBI taxonomy): domain Eukaryota; kingdom Metazoa; phylum Chordata; class Aves; order Procellariiformes; family Procellariidae; genus Calonectris; species Calonectris borealis. The sequence goes on along the minus strand of NW_027441467.1, from coordinate 978,026 downwards.
ACCTGGAACCCAAGAAAATGTGAAAGTTGAAGCTAGAGCTCAAGCTTGGGTTATCAGACAGGAAAATCATAGGCTGACTTGTTCAACTTTAAGTGAATAACAGGTAATAAAATCACAAGTAAGAAAGAAAATATTTCATTAGGGCTTAGAGTACTTCTATGAACTTTACAGGGGTGAATAACATGACTGCAGGAATTTCTACATACTGTGTTAAATCATACATGTTTTGTAATATCATAATTATAACCAAACTCTGTCGTATCACATCAATGACAACATGATATTGTTTATTGCCCTTTAGTCCATTCTTTAAGTGTTTTCTGGTGTTATTCCTTCACAGAGGATAAAACAGTATCACCCTGTTTTTCTGTGACTTAGGTTTGGCTAATATAAGTCTATTCAAAACTTAAGTTGTACATATATTCTAAGATGACAGTGAGAATTTTCAGGTGAAGAACAAATGAGCTTACTCTAATAGAGGTGGAAAAAAGCCAAATCACAGGTCAGAAAAAAATTGCTTAAGCATATCAGGTATGCAGATTCAGCTCCTGGTTTGTGGGACTATATGACTGAGATTGGCACAGAAACACAATTCTGGAAGGAACAAGGATGTAATGCTAGTTTACTTTCAAAATCTAAGGAACCAATAAACATATTTACAATATCTTAAAATATCTGAAGCATTCAGCTGAGGCAATTATAAGCAAGAAAATTTTTAAACAAATCTCAGAATTATTTCTGATTATGACTAAAGAAACTTGTGCAAGTAAAAATAATTTGACATTTTCTGTGTGTCTTTCTCTGCACTTGATTCTGCACCTTCACCAGTCCACTTACTTTAGGCATCTCATTTGAATCTGTAATACGTGTAGTGCTCTTATGTGTCATTTGATAAAAAATAGGACTGCAAGGGACTGTACTGGGGATTGTATGGGATGATTAATTAAGTTTTGTTATAGTTTAATTGTGTTTGGATTAGTCGATTCAATTCTGAGGTGGTAAATGGTCTTTTAGTTTTTAAGTGTATTTTAAGACTGTTATGTAAGTGCTGAAGAAAAAATGCTCTTTTACTGCAGAGAACTAGAAATTTTCTCTTGTGAATGGTTGCTGACTTTTCCACTCAAGGAATCTATGTAATGGAAATAGCTTCTTGCCTGTTCTGTTTTACCCATGGATTTTTATCCCTATCATCAAAATTTTGTACAGCTCAAAGCTGGCTGGTGAACAATTCAGCCAGGAAAAAATATTTTCAGAAAAGCACCACGAAGTTGCAAATGACCAATTTGGGGTCCCAAGAGTTTAGGCTTTAAAGCCAAGATACTCTTTTCTGAAAGCCAGTGAACACAGCTACTAAATGACTCTTTAAAAGGACTTTTTAAAGGGGCCCATATAGTGCACACGTGTTGACGTCATTTTGATTTGCAAAACTAAATCACACACTGCTGGATGTCACTGTAGACACTGACATTGCACTTGGCACTGCAAATGTCTAAGACTCCCTGAGATATTAAGCTAAGCATTAGGAGAAAATCCATAAATCTCAGGATCTCATTTAATGCAATGGAACAAGTCAAGAGCCAATAAGAGGTAATTGGACTGCTACTGCCAGCAACATTTAAGGATAGACTAGGCATCAGTCTGCAGGAAACTCCTAAGCAGAGCCTGACTGAGACCACACAGATCCTAGCACAAACTTCAGAACAAGAACTTCAAACCATTCAGAAATACTTTGAGTCTATGCCTAAATTCCTCTTCCTTGACAGAGCTTCTTGGAAGATTTGGAGCCCTCTGCTGTTATGGTGTGTTGTCAGTTAGGGCCAGCTCTGCTATTTAATCAGACTAAAATTGTACTTGATGAGATGCAAGGAGATACACTAGATGATTGTGCAGAATTCTCATTTTATGGAAAGGCTAATTTGTTTTTATTTCACTTCTGAATCTGTGTACTATTTCATAATTAAAAAGGCCCATGGACTGCATATGAACAATACTGATGAAAAAAGTACACTTTTTTCAGCTGTGACTAACATTAAGTTTGTGGGCATCTTGGCTGAAAGACGAAAGGGAGCAAAGTTGCCTCTTTTCGCTCAGCAATTTGGGGGATGTTCTGCAGCAAAGCAGAACAACCCTAGAGCTACTGAGATTCTTACAATTGTTAGACATGGCTGTATAACCCTGCCTTGTCCCATCTGGGCAGAAAGACGAGCTTACCAAATTTGCGGAACCAGCTCTTTACTCCTTCAGGAATTATTGTCAGGAAAGGAGGTGAAAATTGAGAGGATCAGGAATACTTCTTGCCAGCAGACTGACACCAAAGAGACAGGGAGATGCCTGAGGCATAATCCCATCTAGGCATGTCACTGAGAATACAGTCACCTGGCTTTGTCATTTTGTTTTATGATGTTAAGAAAGCGCATTAATGACTGTGTAGCCTTCTCTATTAAGCACTGACAGATCTCTATATTTTTAAGGTGTTCATTGCTTGTAAATTTACCAATGCAGATGAAAGGACACACTGCCAGAATAAGAAATGGGCAATAGATTTGCCATTCAGATCACAGGATGCATCACAGATTTCAGACAAAATTCAGAGCAAAGTTATTTTGTATGGTTCCAGCAATAAAAAGAAAGAAGCACCCTCACCAACAGGGCATTTTCTATCTGAAGTCAATGACTAAATTTACGAATTTCATAAGTTATGAAACAAATCAATAACAAAGTGAACTCTGAGTGACTATGTTTTAATGGATAAATCCATCAAGATTCATGTCCTGATGAAGATTCCCCCAGGCTGAAGACTTCCAGAATCTAATATATGTTAGAAGAATACATACTAGAAGAAGTTTGCCTTGTTCTTACTATCATCCCTAGATCACTGTCAGAAAGATAGTGGACAAATGAACCTTTCACCTACATTGGTAGAGCCACTCTAATTTTCCTTAAGTCAAATTCTAATTCATTTTATTTCCCCATCAACAGTTCTGCACAAGATAATGGATTCTTAACAGTTAAAAACCAAACCAACCAAACCTTCAAAAAACCAAAGTGCCATAAACATCCTTTATGTCTAACTGTACAATATATTTTTTGATGAAATATGACAGGCAATGTTGGTTTGAACACTTTGAAGAGACTTAAAGCGGATTAGCCTAATGTGCAGAAGCCTCTCATGCTAACACAAAAGCATCATGTACACTCTATTGTGGTCTTGATCCCACCTCACAACCTTAAGACAAACTTGTGGGAAGGTTTTTTCCAGGTAAGCATACCCTGGATATTCTCTGCTTCCCAGCAAACATGGAAACAGAATGTGAACTACCAAAGGTACCTTTAATTGACACTGAAGTTACACCTGGAACAGTTCAAGAATATGAAGAATGTAAAGGTATTCTAGAAATCTACATTAGCAACGTCCTTCATGATAAAAGGAGGCACCCTTGCTGTTTTAGTACCTGCTAATGCAGTACTTCCAGCAATAATCTACTAATTTGCAGTGGTGTAGCTCAAGTGCCTTCACTGATACTACTGTCATTTGCAAAGCATTCTGTGGCAAATCATAGCTCAGTGACCTACTGAGGAGAGAAAACTTCTGTGCATTGCAGATGATGATATTACGCTGATATATGCATGTCACTGTGTTTAAGCAACTTGAAAGGTTACTGCAAAGACCAGTGAGTTGTATTTGATACATTCCATGAAGTAAGTTAACTGAGGGTTATTGCATGCCCTGAGAGAGAGGGAACAAAATTTTAGCCATTATAAATGGGAATCTAACAGCTATTTTTATCACTCTTACTCAGTGGGAATTGCAGAGTCTTTGAAAAGACTACTGCTACTGCTGCGAAGTGTTGACCGTTTCTGACAACTATCAATTAATCCATGCACAGTTGGATACAAGCTTCCCTTCCTAGACAAGGTAAAAGATCCTTATCCTCTAACACCTTTCTAATAGCTACAAGCACTTAAATACTTGATTAATAACACAGATAGCACCTGCAGCCTTTTACATCAACCTCTGCAGCTTGGAAGTACACCTATGATTCACACACACTGAAAGCAGCTTTCCCCTGTGTACCAATGGACAGAAGGCAGAAGAACTTACATGTGCCTGAAACTGGTAAAGCTTGTATGCTTGTTCCAGAAGTTTCTTGCGCAGTTCCACTTTAGCCTTCAGGGCCTTCCAGTTGGTGACTATTGCCTGCTGCTTTGCTTTCAGATCTTCCACCTGCTTCTTTGAGCAATGGGTCAGTACATGATCTGCAGATTGGATCAGCTCCTGCAGCTATACACAGGGACGAAAGAAGAGGGTAGGAAAGAGAGAGTCATAGAGATCCAGACAATATCAGAAAGGTTATGATAAGGGCTATGTTAATTGTACATGAAACTACAATTTAAGCAACATTTTCTGACCTAACTTTTCTCATGCTAAACAAAAGCTTTCCTAATTTCAGTTCTATGGAATAACAGTGACATCCAGTGTTTGCTAAGGCTTATCACAACGGTGTTTTTTCAAATAGGCAGGCAGATTTTGTTTCTCCTTTTTGCTATACCATTTATTACATGAGTAACGCAAATAATACCTAACCATACCTTGTTTTCCCCAGTGACCATATAGATTAACTATGACTACATTCTCTTCATGCGTATCTCATGCTCTTTTACCTTTAAAAGTAACAAGCAGCTGGTGGGATCAATTCTAGTGTTATCTGCCACAAGGCCAAGATATGAGGCCACTGATAAGTGATACTGGGATAACTGCTTCAGTTAACACATGTTGTGTTAACTATACCATTACATTTACTAAACAAAGGGATGAAGAGAAAACTCATACTAGTTTTATTGGTCTAGTGATGCTAAGCAAATCTCCTATATACAGGGAAGCTTGCTAAACAACAGCTGTTCTCATGAGCTGAAACTTTTCACAAGTTTGTATACTGAGCCCTATCCTTCTTTTTCACAGTCCAATTCTACCCCTCTAAACTTGTTGAAAATTCCAGACTGCTGCCCCATCCTTTCTTCTATAATTCTCTATAGTTAATCAATGCATTTTGTGTTCGATGAATATTCAGTTTCTCTGCACATAGAACAGATTCTGGATTTTTCCTTGTAATCACCTGGAACAATTTGAAGGCGGCAGTAAACACATCATAAAGCCTGGCATAATCATACATTTCAAACAGTAATCAAAAATATCCCTGTGAATCACTTCAATAGTCAGCGCTCATTATAATATGTCCCTTATTTGTAATGTTTTAAATGACCTACTTGATCATTGCCATCAAACCTTGAACATATTAAAAAAGCAGAAGACTAAGGAAGATCCTTAGAGTTTTCCAGGCTCTCACAGAGATCCTGTAATAATTTGGTTCACAATACCAAATTATTACTATGATTGTCTTGGAAACTTGAATTTTGGCTACACATTAAAGACCACAAATGACTTTCATTACCTGCTGCTCATTCCCAGAGAGCTCATGCTCCAGGGCCACATGGTTCCGGAGCTGGGTTTGCACACCTCTCATGTCCTTAGCAACATCATCTGGAATACTTTTGGACTTCTCCTAGAAGGAAGAAATCACAGAAAGCTTTGTTACTTTCTACTTCCAAGCAAAACACACTACAAGCCTACTTTAGTCATTTTGTGTAGTGCAACTCATTCTGCACAGTTAAGGACGTCCTGGGCTACTCAACTATGATAGGTAAAAGGAAGCTGGAAGAGAAGTACGTCTGTCCTAGTAACTCATTTGTAAGTATCTTAGTGATTAAACTACCCAACTGGACCCAACTTTCCTTGATCAGACAATACAGGAGAATGTCTTACAGGCTTTGAGTTGGGAATCAGTCTTGAATAACTACTGCAGTGACATATAGTGAATTCTTAAAGTAGCATTAACAACCAACAGTTTCAGGCCATTCTTTGGGATACAGGTGGTCTATCTGTGAACCATCTTTGGATAAAAATTTAGTGACATATGCTCAGGAAAGATGAGTTAAAAAATAGCATATATGCAAAGAAAGGTTACTGTAAAGATGAGAGAAATGGAGAAACCATCACATAAAAGGAGACTTAAACATTTATTTAGCTCAACAAAGGTTCTGAGGGGATTTAGTTGTTACACAGCCACGCACTGGGAACACAGCAAGCAAAAAGAAAAGGCACTTCAGCTGGAGGATAACACTGTTGCTAGAATAAAATTATTAGAAACTTGCTCCAGGTCAATTTAGGTGAAAATTAGAAGAACATTTCTAACCATTGGAGAAGTGCATTTCTGTAACAGATTCACAGGCTGGTTTGGGGTACCAACAACGCATCTTGGTAAGGTGCTGTAAAAGGAGATGCATGTTGTAGTTGCCTATGATATGATGGCACTGGAGTTGGTGACTTAAGCAAGATCTTCTAGTACTATGTTCCTATGAGAAATGGCTTTCCCTGGTAGACATCTGACCAGGGTACACAGGAAGGGATGGGCAAGATGACTGAATTGCTCTCCCACTCAATAGTAAAGCTTATTAACAAGATGTGATGCAAGAAGTGTGTATTGGAAGTATTGGTTGTGTGTATTGGAAGTGAGTATTGGATATATTGGTTGCCTGGGCCAAACTCAGCATGGGGATAAACCAACAGCTGGTCTGTGAAGTGTTTCTGAACTATCACTTGTCACTGCCGCAGAATTAACTACTTCATCATTGAAGTTAAATATGCACCAGGTTCTGAAAACCCCATCTAGTATACAGTGAAATATTATGAGGTTTGATTTTCCATTCACAACAGGGAAAGAAAACAGGAATAACATAGTTGAATAAGGCAGCCTCTGCCAGCTCAAGCAAGTAGAATATCTACCACATGTAACCTAACAAAGCCCTGTTGCCTTGCAAACGGTGGAAGCTCTGTTGGGTCGCTGCCTCTTGTACACATCTGCATTAGGGAAAGCACACCACTCATTACAGCAAGGATGTGGTTTCTCCATGAAATTCTTCAGGATGTTCAGATAAAACAGAAGCCTGAAGACTTTTATTTGGACTTCTACCCCCAGTTTTTATACTGAGACTGTTTGAAATTATTGCCAGTACTGGGCACTGAAACGAGAGGAAAAGATTTTTGGCCCAGCTTTTCACATCAGGTCACATGATTACCTGACAACCTTCCAGGCTAATGGTCACTGTAATCCAGACAAATGCCTTTTTCAGAAGACAGTTCTTTCTTCAGCACATAACGCTGCAGTGGTGTACAAAGAAGCAGCACAGTGACGCAGTAAACAGTTTCTTAGTCAGGCCCGATGACTGCAAACAACATTACTATATGCATTGCACTGTGAAACAACTTGGTTCAAGCCCTGGTCTTCTCGGCTTATCCCACAGATCAGCAATTCTAGCTGCACCTGGTTTCATAAGGTGACCGGTCAGGCGTCTAAGGATTATCCAGGATTTTTTTTTTTTAAACACTTTGAGTAATCACACAGGTTTCTTACTGAGATTTTTTTTAGAAGTCAGCAGTAAGCACATTGAGAATCATAAGAATACTCCACAAATTAAGCTGAAATGAAGTTCTCATTATATGAGACTTTCCCATTATTTTTTACCTCAATATGGGCCAGAGCATCTGTCAGATCTTGGTAACATTTGTGAATCGCCTCAGCATCTCTCAGCCGCTCACCTCGTAATCTGGTAATTTCCAACAGCTCCTCCCAGGAATTCCTACAAGGGAGTATGGGGAAAAGAACCATGTAAAACATTCAAACTAGGAGTAGAGGAGATTAACAGTCTGAAGAAAGACTGAAAACAAGACCTCCTCTTACTTTTTCATTCCTGCCATTAAATTCTGTTGGAGTGATTCTCTGAGGGGCAGCATGTCTCTCATCCTATTCTGTCCATGTCCTCCTGTCTGCTGCAGGCACTTAAATAGATGGTCCTTATAAAAGGGTGCCCCTCTCCAATATGCTTTTCAGGTTTTATATGCAGGTCTTGAAGTACTGAGTCAGACCCTACTATTCCTTCAAGGCTTCTCTTTTGGGACAGTTTGGACTGATGCCAGACACAAAAAACTCAGAACATATTAACGTTGTTCTGCAGAGTCATGGGATTCGAACTCGAAAATCGGAAGCAATAAAGAAGCAACTAAACTCCTAGCCTTTCAGTTAGGTGATCCTGTTTCAAAGGGCAAAGGAAGTTCACTCATCCTTTACTTGTAAAGCACCTCTGATGCAAGCTACAGGAAGCCAAATCAGCAAGCAGATAATGTCTGCATTATAGTAATCTATTTTTAAATGAGGCATGTCAGCAGCTCTGTATCAGTGAGCAAACCACATATTTTGCAATTAGACAATTGGGAGGACATGCCTTCTCCTTTTCTAATTCCTTCTCACTTCCTCCTCGAGAGTGAATTGAAAGGACAAAGCATTATAGAGCTAACACAAGTCTCCTACCTTAGCTCTTTCTGCTTCTGACGAATTTCCCGGGACTCGGAATGCCCACAGTTCAGCAAGTTGTCTGCCAGCTGCTGGCAAGCCACAACTCTTTTCCCAGCTGCTTCCAACTGGTGTTGGAACGTGTCATATTTGGCACAAAGTTGCTTTTGAAGGGAAAACAACAATAGCAAAAATGCATTTTGAGTGCTCTCTTTTCCCAAACATACCTATCACAGCACAGCCAAAAGACAAGTAATAAGCTCATCATATTTGGAGATGGAAAAACTGCAGAGAATGACTGGATTTTACCTCCAAAGACCAGGAGGAGCTATAAACTATCAGCAAAACATGAGGTTTGTGATGCAGATGGGAGGCAGAAACATTATTACCAGGTATGGAAACAAACATTCAATGTACAATGAATTTCAATGATTAAATGATATGTTTTCACTTCATGAATGCAAATGCGTATTCAGTACTATAACTGAATAATGTAGTCCAATTTTAAGACTTAGGACACAAGATATTTTGAAATAAATTATAAAAATGAGGATTCTGAATGGCTATTGATTTCTAACGGGCTGACATTAGATTAGTTTCTGTGCCGTGTGAAGAGGTATAGCTGTAGGTGTCCGTACATCAGCATCTGTGATGAAAAAAATCCTTAATGGACACCACACTGAAATATCTGGTTACTAAAAATAGAAAGGAGTTGCTCTCTGAAGGCATAGACATTTTAGCATGCAGTTGTTTCACGCAGCTCAGCCCCCATAGTAACAGGATGTAAGTGTTAGGCAATGCTGCCTGCCTGTCATAACGAGTCAATCCTTCCCACCCACTCTTCACCCTTTTCTCTTCCTGTCTCCCAGTTATTTATATTTATTTCTTATTCTCTCTTATAAGTTTTCAAGGACAACCTTAGAATCTTTTTACACTCTCACTACATACAGTTTGGTTGATTTTCGATCTGTTACTCAAAAAACTCACCAAGACATGTTCGTAATAATTTCCATAGTCTTCAGAGCTGGCTGTTTGTTTCTGCTGAGTGATCCAGTATTGCAGATCTTCATATTCTCGTAGAAACTCGTGCAAGACAAGAGTCTCATCCAGCTTCTTCCTTCTGTTGGGGGAAGAAGACAAGACAATACAATTAGACCAAGGGAATATAAGATGGGGGCAATCAGTAACTTTCTTCCTATTAATTCCCAAAACCTCTCACCATCAAAACTCGTTAATGAAAGAGCTGACTTTATTTCTCAAGATTGGAAATTACGTTTGTAGGATGACAGCTGTCAGCCAGGTCAGACCCATTGGCTGAGTTTCCCAGAAAAGCTCTGTGCCTAGCTGAGCTCTCTCCCTGGTTTTGTGGGTTGGTTTTTTTTTGTGTTTTTTTTTGTTTGTTTTGTTGTTTATTTTTTGTTTGTTTGTTTTTTTCCTTCCCATGAGAATATCCTTCATTTTTTTCCAGATCTGTCCTGATCTGTCTTTCTAATGATAATTGTAGTACTTATGAAAATGAGAAGGAAATCTTTCTAACTGAGGATGGTGCACCAGGAAGGCAAGTGCTATGAAAGCCATTTTATGCAATTCTGTTTATATTGCCTGTTCAGCAAAATTGCTGCAACGTGCTGCATATTTCTCATCGTCTAGAGTATCTTATAATACAGCCTGACATGTTACAGGCCTTCCACAGTAAACTAAATACCAATTTTCCATCTGCTAACACTGCCTGACCATTGCGCAAATACTCCAGGAAAGATGAACCTGGCTTCCCTGTTTGAATCACAAATGCTCATCACAAGAGATGTAGCCTGCTGAGAGAGTCCAGCCCTCCAAGGAGAATGCAGATCAGAGGTACAAACCAGGGCACCAATAAGGCACCATAAGACCCAGGTTAACATTAAGCATGAATGAACACACATTTCTGTGTTCAACACACACAAGTGTTTTGATATTTCTAGATTGAGTATTTCTTTTTCTGAACTTTTCATTCACAGGATTTTCTATTGATGCTTTTACTTTTTAATTGTAAATAAGAATAAAAACAAAAGGTAAAATACCAGCATTTCCTCTAGGCTTAATTATTCTAGTATTCAGATTCATTTATTTGTTACTCTACATGCAGAGACCCATTCCTTTTCTGAGTGAAATTTTTGTGAAGGAAAAACCTAAACTGTTCAGACATTTGTTCCTTCCTGACAAGAAACCAGAAGTGTTTAAAAACCCTGTGTACAAGCAAACTGTCCTGTTGTAAACATTTTACTGTAACAATAACAGAAAGGAAGCGAAATGAAAAATAAATGAATCAAGAATAAAATCCTTCCTATACTAGCACAGCCACTGGGCATAAAGATAAGTGTAACAGTAATTGTGTCCCTTCTGCTATGTAATGAATTATATAATTTTCAAGCAACATTAAGGAAACATTTTAAAAACATTTTTTTTTCCTTTTGAGAGCAAATACTACAAAAGCAAGTCAGAATCCGGAATCTTAAGTCATTTTACAGGAGGATGATGAAGGGTAAAAAGAAAATTTGGGGACTTCAAATCCTTAATATGTAGCAAAAATCCCTGAATAAAATGTAGAGTTCTTGCTTAGCAATAATGAAAAGCTCATAGGTGCATAGAATTCTAATACAGAAACAAGCAATTTCCTAAGTACAATTGAAAAAAGAGAAGATAATGGATATGATCTAAATTCCAGTGAGGTAACTGGATATATCCTTTATTGACTTCAGTGGGCTTTGAATCAAACCTAGGATCCAAGGGGCAGTTCTAGTTTATACCTTGCTGCTGCTAGTTCCTGCAACTCCTGGAGTCTTGAATGAACTTGTTCCTTTGGCGCATCAACCTCAACATACTGGATGGAGCCCACAAGAGGAAGAGTTTGGGCACTTTCACTCAGTTCCTTCATCAAATTTTGGTAAATAGCAATCTCATGCTCCAGTGCCTGGCAGAGAAAAGAGTGGATTGAAAGCCAGTTGTCCAAGATATCCACTGTTTGAACTTTTGCACCAGCCTATAGTGTAGCCATTGAGACATTAAAAGAGGAGGAAAACTTTCTGGAAGCATGTGACATTTCCAAGACTTGATCAATTTTAGATCATTTTCTAGCAAAATTTTTTGGAAAAAAAGTGTACAGAAATTCAAATAAGTTAGGTGAATAAAGACAATTAGAAATTCCTGATCCATTATTAGGCAGAGAAAAGTATTCCTGGAATAATACTCTATCTATCTTTGATTCTAGGAAAAAAAATAAGGCTTCTGCATGCATCTGTTGAGACTGAAAAGCAGGTATCAGATCAGAGTCAGTTTTGGCCTTAAAAAAACAAGATGAGAATATTCACCATTCTCCAAACTACATTTTTTCCAACCATATTAGTAAGCTGCTTTGACCTCTTTTATCAGTCCATTCACATGTAGACGTACATCAATGTGAAATACCTTGTAGATGGCTGGACAGTTAAGTACAATGAGATAGAAAATTTTACAGCCGCAGACAGACCGGAAGATCAGGCCACTGTACAGAACTTAAGCAGAAAAATACCTTATGTTTCTTGAGGAGTTTCAGTGTTCCATCTTCATCCTTACCATAGTCCTTGCTTGTCACAAGTGGGTGTTTTTCTGCTATCCAAGCCTCCAGGTCTGAAGTATTCATTAAAAACTACCAGTTAAAGAGAAAGCAAATTAGTTTCTACCTCAACTTTCAAAATACTTGTGCCATTTTTTTGACCTAATAAATTCTAAATGGAGGGTGCACTGTAAGATTTACAGTGATATTTTATTAAATAACAAATAAAGAATATTTAATTCCAAGAACTACTATTCCACACTGTTGTTCTGTAAAATCATACGAAGGTGAAGTAGGCCACAGATGGAAGACTTCAGTGTAGGATAACTAAGGCCTTCTCCAGGCATCAAAGCTCTGGCAGTAAGTTTCAAGTTGTCTCAATTTTCTTTCTTCACATCACTATCCTTACTTGACTCTTCCTTTACCTTATTCGCTAAGGGTAGGGGCTAACTTTATAATAGCATTGTGATGTTTCTCCTTCCCCTTCCTGAGAAGTTCAAATCACCTATAAAAATCAGGCTTCGTAAAGCCTATAGTATGGACAGCTGTTTTTATAGATGGAGGAAATAAGAGCCAGATAAGCGAAGTCCCCAGGGAACATACTTTAGGTGGGCCTGTGAAGTCTGTGCAAATGCTGTTTATGGCTACAAAACTGCATGTGTTATCTGAATAACTGCACTCCTACATGACCCACTGATGACAGAAAATTTGGATTATCGAGATAAATATTTGTATGCAATTTTTTTTTTAAACAGGCTAAACATAAAGGTCCAGTATCCTGTTGAAAATAATAAAGCCCAAAGTCCTAACTCACTCTGAGAGTGAAAGAGTGTTATCAGTTTCTCAGTATCATTTTGTTGCCTGGAACAGGCAAAGATTGGATGGCACAAGCGATCCCTTCTCTTCTGATTTCCTTGTCATAATTCTCCAATATGAAGGGCCAGTTCAGGATCTATTGCATTACTTCAGTCAAAGCCTGAGGCTGTATAAAGATATTGAGAAAGGAGCTACTACTAGGAGAAATGTGTGTTCTACACACAACCATAACGGATAGGTACGGAGTCCAAGGCAAACCTCTAGAGCAGCAGCTCTAGAGTAGGGGCTGCATTCAGCTACGCAACCCAGCCCTCCATTCCCATCAGTCTGGCCTCAGGCAACTGAAGTGAATACCAGTCCCAGCAAAGCTGTTTTGTTATTCACTTTAAAACTTTGGTCCTCTTGTTTGTCTGAAGAAGCTACTGGGTAAGCACTTTGCTGTAATTTGTACCTCCTGGAAGCCAACTGAGTGCTGCAGCTGCTTCATCCTTTCCTCACAGGCCTTCTCCAAGCCTTGCCAGGCAGTCACAAGCTCATGGCATTTCTCACTTATTTTCTGAGCTGATGGGTGCTGGCCTACAATCATTGTCTTTCCTTTATCCAGGACCCGCTGCACTTGCTGTTTGTGGGCATTCACTTCTGCCTGCAGTTCCTGGGAATGAGATAGAAGAAAATATAAGAATAAAGGAAGGGTATGTGAGGACAAAGAAATTCTATATGCTCCTTGTCCTACACAAAACTGGCAGCTGGTGACGGTGGGTAGAGTATAGCCAGTGGGCATAAGGACTGTCTGTTTCCACAACAGCTGCAGCCCCAGCCACTGGTCCCAGCCCCATTTGTATAACGCTCTGTTCTTGGTGCTACCATTGAGGGAGGAGATAAGGGTCTGTAAGGTGGTAGCAGACATCCCTTACATTCCCTACACCCTCAGCGTTACTCACCGGAGTCCTCAGTCTGGTGCTCTGGCCTGGTTCTACCCCTTCTCCTTACCATTCACCTGCCCCTTCCCCTGCCCAGCAGCCAGGGAGGTTTGGGAGATGGAGCAGGACAAGGGATGAGACACAAAACTGAGGGATTCAGAAAAGAGTATTGAGGTGCTGATGGGAGAATAAAATATCCCAGAAGATGAATGGGCTGGAGGATGATGGGAAGAGAGACATTGTCAACAGTACCATGAAAATCATTAGACTCCTGCTCCATGAAGCCTCCCCACTGGTCTTATAACCTTTCTCATAGAACTTGCAATCCAGGTGCTGCAAAATCCAATGTTGCCTGTGGTGCAGGGCAGCTCTGAGGTGCCCCTCTGGCTGTGAGGAACTGCCACAAGGAATCCAACTCTCCAGAAATCAGTGTAAACTTGTCTTTATAAATATATTGACTGTCGCTTGTTCAAACCATTTTACAAGCAGTACAGAACTAGAATAAACATTAAATGGCTGTTATATGCTCTCCTAGAGAATCTAGCGTGCACATACCTCAAGACTGCATGTGTAACGAAGCAGTAAGCATAGAACTAAAATAGGGTGAGCATATAGCAGTCAAAATATTCAACCCAGATCAACTCACAAAGCAAAAACCTCATTTTTTTTCTATTTAGTGTGAGGTACACCCACTTTTAATGGGAAGAGCTACAAAATTTCTCAGAATAATAATACTGCAAAATATGAGAAATTTTGCAGTTCCCACAGGAATTTCATGTTTGCTCTGAAAATCATCACCACATTGCTGACTTGTCTCAATCCACTGGAACCATTTTAGCTGGGCTAGTGCTGGAAGCAGTGAATGTACTCATTGAAAGTGTGGCAATACATTTTGCTTGCAACGGCCTTCCTGAAGGTAAAGGACAACTGTGCAGGTGCTGGTTTGCCGGCTGAGGTGAAATGCAATGTGCCAACATGCTATAATACACTTGATTAAACGAGTTACCTTGTGTTTTTGCAACAGGCTTTGAGCCACATCCAAGGACTTCCCACAGTTGGTGGAATGGGCAATAGGCAATCGCTCATTAATCCAGTTCAGTTCCATGTCATGATAATGGTAGAACTCATAGAGATCCACTGCAGCTTCCAGCAACTTACGCCTCTCATCGAGAGGTGCTTGCAAAGATTCAAACCTAGGGGTCATCCATTAAATATGTTAAAACAAAGCTTTATCCTGATTCTGCCAAGCAAATTAGGCTATGATACCACTGTGAAGATTAAAAACAGTGGACACTTTGCAATTAAATTTCAATGGTTAGTGCTGGCTGCACATACAAGAATCCCTTCTCCGGAAGGCTACTTTTGGCAAGTAGACTTATACGATAACACTGAACGTAAGCAGAGGAAAAGTGATTTACACTTTTGAAGTTCTAGGCTTGTCCTGTGATGTTTTAAGGAACTAGTCACTATTGAATGCTGGATCACTGCACCTCTTAGAAAGCAGTGAATGACCTATGGATAAGCAAAGGCCTAGAGGAGGAGTGCAGCAGGCAGGGAGCAAGGTCCAGTAATAAAGGTTGAGGTGGGTCAACAGGCAGCTGTGTAGGTGCAGATCAAAGCACAGTTGTGGTACAACTGGGAGAAGAAATCATTCCTGAATATGGGTTAAACCTAATCAACCAAAAGACGTTTTCTAGAAGGTTGAACAAAAAATGCTATTTGTCACAAGGGGTGGAGACAAAAAGAGAGTGACACCTCACCTTTTCAGATATTTCTGTGTTTCATCCAGAATCCTCTGGGAGTCAAAGTGATTGGTGGCCATTTTCCTCGCATGAGATACAATAGAGTTCATCTTCTCTGCCAGCTCACGTGTCTCATTTTCCAGCTGTCTGTGCTGCTTGAGTAGATCACGGCTGGAGCGCAGATCATGGCCTGTCTCAGATTCCTGAAGAACTTTCTCAATTTTCTCTATCTTCTTTTTGGCATCCTGCCAGCAAAAGATTACGGCACACTCATACTGACCTTTCAACATAATTTTCTTTCATTCAGCCCCTCCCATGACAGCTTCCTGGACACAATTTTTAAATCCATACGTCCTTTCTTGGCAATATGATGGCCAGGTGTCTCTAAGAGGCATCTCCTGGGAATAATTTGTTTTGCACACTATTTTGGAGTACTCTTCTCTCTGAGACACTAAAGCACATCATTAAAAACAGTCCCTTTGACCTATCTTCAGTGACATAATACAAAACAGTCAAACAATCTGCAAAGGCTTCAGATTGTAGCTACAACAGCGGTTCCATGACATACTGGTATCGAAACAGCTTCACAGCACATTATTCCTCTTATACAATTTGCCTGGATGACAATGTACTTAATACAGTGCCATGCCTCCAACCCCCAAACTGACTCCCAGCAAGCAGTTATGTTTGCACAGCATTGACCCATGCAGAGAGTTTTCATTGTTTTCCCAATACAGGATGGCCACACAGATGCAGTGCTGAGCCTGAGTTCAACAGCTTTGCGTCTTGGTGCTGTGCTGGCACTGTTATCCTGCTCATAGCTTTGGAGTGAGCTTGGTCAGCGTTATGTTGGGTTTTCTCTCCTGAGACTGTAAACAAAATGGACACCTTAAAAAACACTTTTATCTGAATGGTATTCTGTCCTTTTTTGTGAGGCCCACACAACAGAGGAACCAGGCTCCTAGGCCATTCCTCCCCTCTGTTGCCCACCACCTGCTGACCTGCAGCAGTTCCATGAGCTGTTCTTGCTGCCCAGCTTGTCTCAGCTTGTCACCTCGCTCTATCATCTTGCCATACAATTTCTTCCACTTCTTTTGAAGCTCTGACATCTTCTCCTGGATGGAAACTGCGGCATAATGGTTCTCTTGGATCAGTTGATTTCCCTTCTGGAGAAACACAGCACATCATTTTTTTGAGCAGATCAGCATCTATGAAGTTTGGGACAAGATGCAAGACTTAGCTCCAAAACTGCCTTCACCTTTATCAGTGTTGCAAAGTGCTCCTCATTAGCCATCATTTCCTTCTCAGCAGCCTCATGCCACTTCAGTTTGCGTAGAACATTTGTTGGATCACGATAGGATTCATCTGATGCAATCTTGTACTTCTCTTCCATCCATATCAAAATCTCAGCAGCATCACGATTAAACTCCTTACAGAAACAAACAGGATTAAATTGATTTAACTTCTGATTCTGTGTGGGTTTGCGGTGCATCCTTGCTGTTAGGATCAAGCCCTGATTTTTTTTTGCTAAGAGTTAGGAAATGTGATATATTTTCATATAAAAGTTGTTCTGCATAATCAACACTCTTAATTGAAGAGGTATGATCTTGAACCATTGATGAGTTTTTAAGCCCTCAGGGTAATATCTTAGTCCCTTTTTTACCACATTTACTAATCTGTTGCTTTTAATTGTCAGTGAAGGTTTGCATTGTTGATAGACTATTTTAACCATAAGTGGTCCAATCCTCCAGTATAACTTCGTATCTCAGCACTGAAAGCTAAATTTGGTACCAAAAGTACAGTTACGGTAAGTAACTTTGCCAAATTATTAAGACCCAGAACAACAATAAGTAATGAGCAGAATAAATTTATCCAGTAGACAAAACATTCTGTTGATACCTTTCATTCAATATCTCCATTTTTGTTTTGGTATTTTGCTATGGTTATGGCTTTGTGAGATTTTTCACCAATGCATCACCTGCTCCCTGGAAAGGGATATTCTCTGTCTCATAGCCAAAGAGAAAGTGAGCTGCAGTAGGAATGCTCAGCAGTTTGAGATTTGTCCCATATTAAGACAAAGGGTAAAACTACTTCACGCATGCCTGACCAAATCTGCAGTATCAGTCCTTTTACCTGCAGCTGTAGGGAATCGAACAACCTCTGTTTTCTCTCGGCATTGCTTTGTATCAGCCGCTCCCACCTTCGCCGGAGAGTGACCATTCTCTGTTCAATACTACCAAGAAAAACAGGAAGTCCAATGCAGTACTAGTCATACTGGTTCCCCTTGGTTGTACTGTAGTCATGGCTATGATATAAATGGAATCTAGTTCAACACCTCTGTTGACAGGACAAAGGGGTATATGGCCCTGTCCCCTGACCATGCTGGGCTCATCTGGAAAGCAGCTATTGCTTGCCAGCTGCTCTGGATTTTCCTTTTGTATGGCTGTCTTACGTTAGTGAATGGCAGTCATGTATGTTTGTCTAAAACACCCAGACCCCCCTCTCTTTCCCAAATATTCCACCTTAACTAATAATTTTCTCTGTGATTGAGTGCAATGAGGCTCTGGAATGGCCTTCTAATGGTAGCAGTGCTGGCAAGAAATCAGATTTTAAGAGCAGTTTTATAAATTTATGGAGGGAATTTTCGAGACATTACCACTTGTGATCACAAGAACACGGTCTTTTTGATCCAAGAGGTCCATTCTGACCCTATATTTCTAATTCTTGCTTATGCAGGGGTCCCCTTACTAGATTGTAGTGGCTCTAGCACAGTAAAGAAATTACAGATGACAGTTCAGCTTTGACAAAAACATGAAGGAGCTGCTCCTGATGAGTTATTTCCTTGTGAAGTCTTCTGTAACTTTTTAAAAACAAACATTAATTCTAATATGTGATACCGATAAATGAAGGAAAATTTGTTTTATGCATGCATTTAATGAGTTTAAAGAAGTTTTAACACTGTATGTAACTTATGATACAAGGCGAATTATTCAAGCGTTCTGTCAAATGCCACTTTTAACCTAAAGCATTTAGCTTATTTGTCCTGAGAGCACAGGAAGTCTGTATTTTTAAAAAAAAAAATCCCTTTCCCCCCCCCCCCCATCCAGCAGATCACAGCTTGGAGGTCAACTAAATCCTGACTCAGTGAAAGTTTTTCATCTCACCCTAATCACACTGGATCGTTTATTAAAGCTACATAAAAAAGGAAGGATTTTGGACTCACACATGAGACGCAAAGTGCCTGCTCTCTATTAGGTTCACCCCATTTTCATTAAGTGCTTCAATTCGTCTCTTCAGTGCCATCAGCAGTTGTTCAAATTCCTGATGTTGCTTCAGCAGGCTTCGAACAGCATCTACATGGTCCTGCATTTAATAAAGAAAATTTGATGAAGTTTTTTCTTGGTCATATGTTGTTTCTGTAGCAGTGAAAAAAAATTTTGGAACTTATTTTCCCCCTTCTTTTTCAGGCAGGAGATAGAGTGTACGTTTTGCATGTGCCTAAGGATGTTCAGGGCTACAAACAAGCAGCAAGTGTTTAGGTTTGTGTCATATCTGATTCTTCTGTTTTATGTTTCCATTATGGTTCCATTTTCACCTTTTAAGGAAATCTGCATTCTGAATTTATGCCAGCACTCTGACACATCTAGGTACTTGCAATATGAAAGGCCGTAACAAAGTAAAACTTTATTCCACTTAGTTGACCCAAAAGTATCGAAGTTTCAGTTTCAGCTGAAAACATAAAAGATGGTCAGATACCACAACCTCCTCTGTCACTGATCTTGTGAATATTGCCTGCATTTGTTTTTTCCCTTCACTTGCTTTAATGTTTTTAAACTACTCAATGAAAAGAAAAAGCTTTATTTTTTAAATTTTTACTTCACCAAAAAAAATATTAATTATGTTCAGGCCAAAACCTTTTTTTTTTTAATGGTTAGCCACCAAACTGATGAGTCAATTGTATATAAACCATCTGACATGTACAAACACAGCAACAAATCACAACTCCAGCTGTTTTTAAAATGTTTTTTGAGAGACAATGAGCTTTGTTCTCATTAAGATGAGTAATAAGAACCTGAAAGTCTAGTTTCCAAGTATTAAAATACCATGACCATAAGAATGAGGAAACTGATCTAATTAAGAAAATTGTTGCTACTCCCTGGATGGGGAGACAAAGTAGGAGAAAACAAAATCAGCTGCTGTACATACCCCAAGGTCATGCCCCCGGAGAAAGGCCTCATGGCCAGAGAGGGCTGCATTGATACGGTCTCCCTCCCTGTTGAACTTCTGCAATTCCAGGCCATCCTGCAGCTTTTTCCGTCGCTGTTCCCACATTTTCTCCAGCTCTTTGTTCTCCTCGGCAAGCCTCTCCATGGACTGGTAGACATCTACGGTCCTGCTGTTACTGGGTTGTTTGTGGATTACTTTGCGCCCTAGCTCTTCCAGCTGCACAAATCTTCCCAGAGTAAAAAAGAAAAGTGAGACCTCACTGCATGAGGGAATACGAATTCTCTTTCATCAGAGCTTTTTGCTCTCTTGGCAGTGCCTAAACATTAAGCTTCCCTCCCTCCCTCCCTCCCTCCTTTTCACTCTTTTCCTGCTAGCCATGGTTGTGCACTACGAAGTGCAGCTGGTTATTTGCTCAGGGATACATGCTGGAGGCAGTAGGTGAGATTTCCCCATTTGGATTGAAAACCCATATAAGCAGGCTTTCCCATTAGAAGAGAGAGGAGGGCCAACTCAGTATCTGGAACTTTATAATAGTGCAGAAGGAGAACTGAAGATGATGGCAACTGGAAGCATAAGGCCTGAAAAGGGCAGGACTAGGGGAACTGAAATAAAGTGCAGATGGCACTATCTGAGTGTCAGGAGAGCTTGTGGAACACTGCTCCAGACATAGAGCTCCTCCTTCCCCCTCCATCAGCCATCAGGATAAGTATGCAAAACTAACTGGATTCTGTGTTCTGCAGTCTCCTTTTGACACTAAGTTTCAAGAGCATTTGAATAAACTCTTGGCATCACTTTCACACACAATTTATGTACACGATGAACATGTTTCATCTTCACAGTACTGTTGTCATATCACCCCACTCGGCCCACCCTGACAGAATCTCTCTACCTTTCTTTCTGAGACCTAATTTCTTTCAGCAGGTCCTGATGTTCCTTCAGCAATTGCTCTGCAGAAGCCACGTCCACACCCATTTCTTCACTGCTCAGTTTCTCCCGAATGCCTTCTGCCCACAGCAATAGCCTGCGGCTGTCTTGCAGGAATGACTGTTGATTTTGGGCCTGCTGCAGAATGTCCCGCTTCTTTTGGGTCTCCAGCTTTAGCTTTGCCAGAAGCCTCTCCATGTTCTCCACCTGCTCAGTGATGGCCCTGCTCTCTGCAGGGTTGGTGTCCTTAATCCTACAAGAGGAAATAAAATACATCCAACTGGATGAACACTTCAGGCATTTAGAGATTGAGCCAATACTCTTTAAAAGGAATAGATTTGGATATTTACACTTCCATTAAAAAGAAAGTCAGCTAAGGCAACAAATGCTCCACACTAGCAAGAAATATTGGTGCGAATATGGTGTACTGCAGAAAGTGCATCCCTGTGAAAGACTCTGGTAACACTGTTGTAGTTCAATGATTCATTCCCATTGTGAATCTACAGAAAACTTAAAGAAGTAAAAAATTTAAATTTGTATTTCAAATTCAAACTCCTGTGCACAATTCTCTGCTTTCTTCCCTCATCCTTGCTTCCCCTGATTACCCTCTTTCAGGACCTAAATGATACCTAGTTCAAAATGTGGAAGTAACTCTCATTAATAGAGGTAGAGATAATTTGTTAGAGTCACAAACAATCCTGTGGTATTTATTCTCCTACAACAATGAAGTCTGGAAGCAATCACTTCACCAATCACCCAGCCATATTCAAGAGAGATGATCTCAATCCAGCAGGCAAGTCAGTTCTTCAGGTTGCTAGAAAGAGAAACTTCAAGAGAAACTTCACAAGCTGCTCATTGTCTTTACAGCCATAATTTACAACATGATCTTAGAGAACTAGCAAAGAATATGGAAACAAAGAGCAGGTTCCTTACGATTTTGCAACACTCCTCAAGTATTCAATTTTCCTCTCTATCACCAGGACCTCTCTCTCAACTGAAGACAGTTTGCGCTTGTCTGACTCCAGCCCAGCAGGTGAGTTCCCTGGTTCCAGATCCCTGAGTTGGACCATCTTGTCTTCCAGTAGTACTCCTATGCTCTGACAGTCCTGAAGAAACGTCCTCACATCAGCCACTCCAATCAGCTCAGAGCCCTTCTCCTCCTTCAGAGTTTCCATGCGTTCCCACCTTGGAGAGAGATAACCTGATTACTTGCATCTAGCCTCAGCCACTACCCCAAAACTTGCCTTCGCCTAAAGAGCGGATGCAATTTATAGCCTTTGTTATACATGAGCTATATCCTTTTTCTATTCAGAAAAAGTCTTGTATAAAGATTTCATCAGGACTTAAGTGGGCTGAAGGGGTGAACACTAGCACTCCCCCACAGCCTCAAAGTTCATCTCAGTGCCATCTCAAGCAAGGGCACCCTGCTCAGGTGACCAGAACACACTGGACATGATGCCAATAAACAACAGTGTTCAAAATCAGGACCCGGCTGTGCCTCTCAGTTCCAGCTGGGTGGCATGGTGCCAGGAGTATGTACACAACAGGTACTAAACATACTTGGTGAAGTCAAACAGGGTTTGATGTTCCTTTCAATATTTGTGAACGGCACCCTCATCCTGATGTTTAAGTAACCAAATCAGCTGCTGCCGTGCGATAGAGACAGAACTGCTCTGAATCCATCACTGTCACTTGTGGATGGATTCATGTTGTGCTTTAACGCACACGCACAAATTGCTGCAGTTTAAATATCTCAGTGTCAGGGGCCTACAAGCACCCCCCAGTCCTGGAGGCATGACACCAGGCTCAGGGCCACCCTAGAGGGCAGCTGAGGGCTGCCTCCTTCCCCCCCCCGACAGTGGGGACAGGCTGCCAGGCAGCTCTGAGGATTAGGACTCACCTCTGGCCCTGGCTACCATCTCAGGCCTGCCCTGCTCGCCTCCCTGTGGGACTGGCCCTGCATGCTGAGGCCCCTCTGCCCATGCTGGCTCCACATCCCAAAGGGAGCAGCCGGACCCTCGGTGTGCCCTGACAGTCTGGCCCAGGCCTAGGCCTCACACCAAAAATGGGCTTCCCGGCCAGTCCATAGCCCTGCCCCCTCACCACAGACTAGTCGGGCCATGGGGACTACGGGCTGCCCACCCTGCCTGCCCTGCTCCCTGGCTGAGGCAGTGGGACAGGCCCCGGCTGCGAGGCTCAGCCCAGGCCCCAGGAAGCAGCCCCTGCCCCAGTCCCTGTTTGGTGGCGATAGCCGCACCTGAATACAGCAAACCTCAGCCGCACGCGAAACCCTTCCCTCCGGCCAATTCTGGGCATTAAAAATCTATCACACGGGTATTCTCTCAGTGTAGTCTAGCTCAGGCGTGAAAGGTCAGCCCTCCAGTTGCCCCCATGAAACAATCCTCTGTTTTATCAGTAGCATCTTTACCTGCTGTTGATCTCTTCCAGCCAAATCTGAATCTCAGAATATTTGCTGGGACTGATCTTTCCATATTTAATGGCTAAGTTTTCAATATCTCCCAGCTGGCTTTTGCCTGCAGCCAGTTCCATTAAAAAGCTCTAAAATAGGAAAGATATAAGAATGCAGAACTTGAGGTTTTTCCATTTCTATGGAAACGATTTTCAATAATTCGTCATATCCACTCATCGCCCACTTTCACAGTTGGCTTCTCCATTTACCTGTCTGCTGACACCATACACACCTGCGCAGGTAGTTCCCTTATAGCCCTCCCAACCTCCCCTGGTGTGCACACTACACATATGCACCTATGTCTCACTCCACTGGGATGCAAGTGCACTGCAGGATTTTTTCATCATCTGGCATTTTTCTTCAAGTGGCATAAGATAAACCACAAAAAGAGTCCTTCAGTACCATGATACTTGTACAGGATACCACATCCACAAGAGAAGTTAAAGGGACATAATTACATCAGCTTCAATAAGCTTGGCATAGTTTATATGAAAGAAATATCTGATCTATGCACGACACCATAAGTTGAAATGAATGAAAAGACTCTCAAAGCTTCATTTCTCAACTTTATCTATTCTCCCAAGGTCAGTCTGATTTAAAAGGTGTCATCTGTGAGCAGGGTACCTGGTATTTCTGCTGCATGACCTCCACATTGTCTGCTTGAGGCTGAAGAGTCCGGAAAATGTTCTCTTTAACTTTCATCCATGACTGAAATTCTTCGCAAGAGCTACAGAAGCGGTAATATCCGATCATCTCCTCCAGAGCCTTTTTTCTGTCCTGTAAAAAAGATGAAGAGTTAAGTATTGCTGTAATAACTCCTTGTTTTTTGAAGGAAAAAAAAAAAAGATCCTTGCATTTAATCTGCAATACACAAGTGGTAGCTTAGTAGTTTTGCCAGACACTGCTGAAAGAGAACAGGTTACCTTAAGACCACAATACTTTTTCCCAGAGCAACAGCGATTTAAAAGCATAAGAGAAGCAGTTGGAGAGTGCTCAGCCCCTGACAGGCAGCAAGGCCGCTGTGCTGCTTGCTGCTGCTGACTGAAGATTTACCTCAGTAATCTCAGGAATATGTAAAAGTCCCATACAATACGTTTTTGCTGGTCTTTAGGGCAGGATTGCGGCAGGTGGGAGTGAAAAGTAATAAATGGAGAATGCAGATTATGGTGGTTTATTTTTTCTTGTATCAGGTAAGCCAGCCCAAAGATTTAGGAGCTGCATCAAGCAAACATTAGAGAAAAAAAAAAAAAAGATTGCACAGAAGAATCCACTCTTTGTAAAGTAAAACGACTAGAAGGTAAATGGGAAGTTTGCCAACATAAAATGCGTTTTGATACAAAACTTTAATGATAATCTCAAGCCTTGAAGTCCCACAGGACTTCACAGGATCGAGGCACATTATTAAACTGAAAAGCAGAAGCTGGCACAGCACTTGACCTCACTTTGCGTTGCTTTAGACTTGACTGTTTTTGTGATCTGCAAAGCATTGGAGGGGATACTATACCTCAGCCATGCTCTGTAGATTTTCATAGAGTGAATCTATTTCATTTTGGGTCTTCCAGATGTTCTCTGGAAGAAAATGAACATCTGGACTGGAGGTTCCAGGGAATGCAGTTTCAGATGTTGCCCAGGTTCGACTGAATGGTAGCTTGGTTGTCTTTTGGTTTAAGTCACTTGAGGCTTCTGTCTTCACCATCTGTTAAGCAAAATTTAACAGAATCAATGGGTGAATATTTCTGATTTGGATAAAAATTTCACATGGAAGGAAAATTTGGACTTGCTAGTTCAAATCACAGCACTCTGACCCTTTAAACAAAACATTTCCAGTATTTGTTTGAATCTGTTTCCTTTGTTTTATTCTGAAGGAATGAACCAAATAACTGAAAAAGTATTTTAGTTTTGTTTAAAGAAGAAGTTTCATTTAGCTCATTTTAAAATACATTGATTCAGTAAAAATTCTCATTTTCTGCCCACATCAAGGTTGAGTGTTGTTTTTTTTAACTTTTAAATTACCAACAAACCAAGGAATCGACTATGCTCACAGTTCTATTTGTGGTGATATTTTAGTACCTGAACATTTCCACTTTCAAAGCCTCTGAGTGCCCTAGTGAATAAATGCTTTTATTTGCACATTGATACCATCTTGTCACATGCTTTTTCATGTTTAATAACAAAGCAATACAATTTTTGTTTTAATAAAAATTAATGTTGGAATGATGAGGTAAAGACCCAGAGTGGTGCTCATAGCTCTCAAACTGGTTTGGCTAAACTGAGAGATCATAGAAGTCTGAAAGAAGCAAACTATGAAATATGCCATTCGTCTCCCCCGACTTCTGTTGCCAAATGAGCTGATCTCAAGTCAAAAGTTCCCTTTCTAGTCAGTGAAAAAGAGGGGCATCTGCAGAGGTTAACTTCATCCCATGTGCCTTAAACATCCATCCTGGGATGGTGTGAATTGCTCGTGGAGCTGTGGGATGGCTCATCACTACATTAGGATGCAGAAAGAATTTGTAAAGATGTTTAGATTAAATGTCTGCTTTTTAAAGCTGATTGAAATGAATAATGTTACGAGAATAAAGAGTGAGAAGGTATTTGTAAGGACCAGTAGAGGGAACTAATATAGACGAGCATATTTCTAGCATTTCACAGAACACTAACTAGGTGGGCTATGAGTGGCCAATGAACTTCTTTGTCATCTAAAAATTTGCCTCAATTCTAATGAAAAATTTCTTCTGAATTAAAAAAATGCTTTTGTTCAGGTCATTTGGAATATTCTGTTCTGGCAAAATCAAAATATTTTACATAATTAAAAAACATTTAATTTATATTCTTCAACAGAATGTGACATAACCTCTCATCTACTTACTGCAGCTGGAGCTTGCTCTGCTGCAATGTCAGCCTGCTCTTTCAGGCGTCTCATCTCAGAGGAGTAGGCTGCAATTTCCTTCTCCAGGCGCAAGTGACGATGCAACAGCGCTTCGGCGCTCGATTCATCTTTTCCGTAGTCCTTGCTGGCAAGAAGGGGCTGCCTTTCTCGCAACCATGAATTTGCTTCATCAATGTCAGCAAAGTACTGAAGGAATACAGGGAAGAAAACACTTGTTTTCATCCTGAAAGTGTCATATCCAGCTCCTTCTTCTTTTGAAAATAATGAATAAGGCAGAAATGCCATTAGGTCTGTAGCTATAAGGTTACTTCCAGGTGTTGTGAAAGCTATTAATAAGGTAGTTCTAAATCCGTGATGTATTTCACGATTGCGTCAAGCACAGATAATTCACAGAATCATAGTGAGTAAATAGATTCAAGAATTGCCTATATAACTCTCTAAAAACTCCTAACTAACTAAAACCTTATGGTGCTTAATGGCAGTGGTAAAAGAAACCCACAATGTACGACATCGGCAGGCAGCACGTAATTCCAACAGATATTTACTAAAGGTTCTAAGGAATAGTCCAACAATGAACAATGAACTTGGTCTACAACAAAAGCTTTCTTCTTTTTTCCAGAATTTGCAGTGTGCCTGGCTATGGTTGTAAAAAAGCAAAACAAGATTTTGAGATATAAAATAAAGGTACAACAGAAAAAAAGAAAACCCATAGTAGTAAAGGAAAAAGGGAGAAGAACTAAACCACCATAATGATATTAAACTTATTAGACAGAAGAGAGAATTTAGACTTTGTCAAGAACAACGCTGTCAAGTTTTGATCAAGGTCTCATGGGAACAACAGACTGAGCAAAAAACTTAGGAAAGGGAGAGTAAGAATACCTTATACGTTATGTGATTTGTGAATGCTGCTTTTATAAAATATCTTTATTTGCAGATGTGTGAATGTTTGTAGGTGTAAAAGTGTAGATCAGAATGGCAGGGTCAAATGTTTCCCAGGCTTTGGGAAGTTCATGGTCGATCCAAGTCTTATGACATGTTTCTTTTGTAGTTGGTTTTGGGATTTTTTTTTTTCATGTTAGAAAAATGTCACACAGCTACCCTGATCCCACCCTCAAAAAAGACTGCATCAGCGCTATTATGTGAACTCTTTCCATTAGCATTTTTAACTTAGAGCAACCCCCAGCTGCTCAAATCTCCTGCCTGGCTGGCTTGCAGGAGGATTGAGACTTCTCTGATGGAGATCTTTTTTAAGACCAACACCTGAAGGTTTCCTGCCACTCTTGCCGTGCATGTAGGGGCATGGGGCAGAATCACATCCATGTCCCCCGTACCACACACCACAGCAGAGTCCTGCTTACCTGTTTGATGAGAGCTGCTGCCTGCAGCCGGCTTTTGCGATCAGCCACCTCATCTTGGAGCTGCTGCCACAACTTCTGGAGGTTGTTTGTCTGCCTCAGAATGTCTTCTTGGCGTGCAGGGTTCTTCTGGCTCAGCTCCCAGCCCCTCCTCATCACATCTGCACATAAGGCCCTGTGGGAATTGCACTCCGCTTCGAGAGCCTAGCAGAAGCATGGGAGACATGTCAGCACAACTCACTCCCCACCAGCTGAGAGCAAAGAGGGGGTCCTATTCTCCGCTACTGTAATATGTTTCCAAGAGCCCTGTGTCTTATCCATGCCTACGACTTTTCCCTGAGCCCTGAGATGATTTCCCCTTGGCTCCCCCCACACAAATTACTGTCCTGCTTTTTGCCTTTGACATGAAGCTTGTTATGCAGTCTTCTTTGAAGGAGATACTTGTTTGTCGTCAACCAATTCAGCTGTCTTATGTCTTCCAGAAGCAACACATACACAAACAAATGTATATTAATGCACACAAATGTATATTAAAATTACAGAAGAGGTTCCTGTTTCAGTTCTGCCATGCAAGTTCTCAAGTCCACAGGTCTCTTCACTTGTTCACAGTAATTCTTTGCTGTAAGAAGGTAGTAGCTCATATAGCTAAACTTTTGACATTAGCACACAGCAAGCTCTTAGGGAAAGTGGTAACAGATTCGTAAGCTCACACAATGTTATCCATCCTGTCTACTGATATCTGTCTTCTTTTCACCATCTCTTTCTTTCCCCTCATCTCTCTTGGCCAGGAAAGGTGGGTGGGAAAAACAAAAACTAGCAACCTTTTTTCCCTCCTATCCAAAGTGAGCTAATAAGGAGCCCAGTGTTTTCTCTGGAAGCCACACTTCTAGTCCAGTAAGAAGTATATTCCTTCTCTACCCTTTCCTTCCCCTATTGGAGAAAAATCCCTACCCTATAGATTTTTTAAAAATTCCAAACACTGGTCATGACACTTAACAAGTGGTTTGACAGCTTTCTTATAAGTGCTGCACTGACTGAACTGAAGGACATAGATGTTCTAAAGTCTTGCTATAATACAAAGACAAGGCATCACTAGCAAAGTAAGATACCTTATGCTTCTGAATAGAGGCTGTAATCTGGCTGACATCTTTCCCTAATGTTGTTGTTCTTGCTAGCTTCCATTTCTCAGAGATCCACGATTCTTCCTCTTTGCAGTCACGGAAGAATTCAAAAAGCTTCAAAGCATCCTCTAGCTGAGATTTTCTGAAACAAAGAAACAAACAGTATGTCTCAGTCAGAATTAGGATCCCACGGAGACAATGGTAGCATAATCGAAGAAGAATTCAGAAAATCCAAAATTTGAATGCCTTTACCTCCTCTTTGTTATAGATTAATTTATTCAGGGAAGAAGACAAAGGAAACAAAGCTATATTTCCCTCTTCCTCTAGGAGATGAGGAGATAATCACATGCTATTCGGACTTTACATAAAGCAAGTCATAATAAATGCAAAGATTGAAGCTATTCTTCATCTATGAAAGCAAGTAATCTCTTTCAGTCAACTGCAATCAAGGCACTCAAGTTGCTTATGTGAAATGGAGAAATGAAAAATTCCAAATGCTGGGAAGCTATGTCTTCTGATTAAGGGAGTGATTGCTATCCTAATCAGGAAGAACGGACCCATAATCACAGCCCTACCGTGACTTGCTCATAGCTATAAGGTTCTGATACAGCTGACGAAGCATCTGAACTTTCGCATAAAGCATTTCTGGTTTATCTGTGCTGTCCTTGCTGATTTCTGCTGTCCTCTGGGTGATGTGTGTCAGTCTATCATCATAGGAAGAGATCTGTGAGTCAACCAAGTTGTGCTTCTGCAGCAAGTCTACTACTTCCAGGAGCTGCTTCCCACAGTCCTGGGAATTCACTAGCACCTGCAAACAAAGTGAGAAACAAAAGGCAATGGCAGAGAGTGCATCCAGGGGCTCGGTACAAAGAAATCAGTTGAAAGGTTCCTGTTGACTCTTATAGCTTCTAAATGTAAAAGAATGATGTCAGCTAGGTAAAGTTGAAAAGCTGCCTAATCAGAGGAATCACACTTTCATACTTATTCTTTCAATTTCACAAGCTAATGGCAACAATCCAGAGTTTCTATCTACTGCAGTGCAAGTAACGGTCTCTTCAAATAAGCATCTGTTTTCACACCTAAGTTATTTCTATTTATTAAGCACTCAAGGTCTCAGAAATTCTGGGTGCAAGGAACAGCCCTTTGCTATACACCTATCTGTAGGCAGATTGATTCACAGTCTGTATTTGGAGAATTCTACAGTATCCCATTTTATGGTATGTTTTGACTGCAATGTTTTTTTGTTTGAGGAACTTACTTGCCTTTGCTATCTAAATAATGAAAATAAGTACTTCATAGTATTTAACTGGTGGCTGATGAAGGTATCAAGTGCTGAAAAGTCTGTCCTCTTTCTAATTATATCAATGGATATGATTATCAATCCTATTGTAGGATGTTATCTTTCCTTACCAATCTTCTCCCATATGCTCAGGCTATCATGGTTCCAACACCATTATTACCATTAGGTGTTCTTTGCTTACTAACAGTAGGACAGAAAGATTCATAACTTACGGATAGCTCTTATCTTTAATTTGAAATTCACAACTTCATATAGCCTGTTGACTCTTTCAACTTAGGTACAAGGCAACCTGTAGTCGTAAGGATTTTTCTGTCTTTAAATAAGACAAGGCAAGACCAAAGGACGTATATATACTTCCTGCCATTACAAAATCAATATGAAACCAGCTATTTCCTATGCTAAAGAGAAGACTTTGGGCTCTGACACTCTGGTAATACTTAGAAATTCTTGCTAAAAGCAATCACTGTGCATTTACAATGGAAATTTCTTTCTCACAAGTTTAGATACCTGAAAGCCAGACATATGCCTGAGCTAATCCCTACCTGTATAATCACAGGAGGTACTTCCAGAAGGTAATTCAGAAGAATTACGTGGAATGGGAACAGGAAGCTGTTTTATTCCACTTTTGCTTTTACACTTCTAAATTTAGGTGAGATTATTTCCCATCTTTATTTTACTACATAACTTGAACCTGTAGTGCACTCCCTGTAATATTATATCTGGCTTTCTGATTAAGGACGGCCCTGTAGCAAAGCCTGTTTTTTCTCATGTATTTACTTGCAATGACGAACTGAAATGCACAGTTAGGCATCTAAGTAAAAATGGTCTATTTTTTCTATAGCTGATAGACTTATCTTCTGTTGGCACCAGGCAGTCCCTGGAACATGGGGGCTTTTTTAGGGACACACACTGGTAGCAGTGCAAGCTGTGTAACGGTCAAGAGGGCTCACTACCTGCAGCTCTTTCAGCTCCTCCGTAATGGCATCAATGTCCCTCAGGAGGCCCAGAATTTCCTGCATTTTACCCAGGGAGTGTTGTCGTCTCTGCAGCTGATCCAGAAGATCCTGCCATTGCTTTGAAATGCTGTTTTGCCTACAAAGAAAGGGAGAGAAATGACAAATTTAGACCAGAGACTTTGGGCAGCACTGGAAGATTCTCAGTGCTTGCAGCTTTAGAGGAGCTAAATGAACACACACAACTCTTGCCACTAGTGCAAGAGGACAGGCCATGATCACAAAACAGGTCAAAGCAATGTTGTTATCTAATTAGCATGATCATGGGGAGGAATTTTGACTAGCACATCAACTGTCATTGACTTTTTTAATTTAGACATTGTTTTTTATGGATCCTCATACCTGACATCCCACATTGCTTTCATCTGATACAACGGAAAGGCTTGGAAAAAAGAAGTGGTCTTTAAATGGCTGCTTAAAGTAAAAAATTAATCTAAACCATATCGTGAGTCACATCTGATCTCATAAAGAGTTTGGTTTACTCATTTATAACTATTTTTCTTAGTTTTCCCACAGGTTTCTGATTTTGTCTGAACTTAGAAAAGCATTGAAATACCACAAGAGAAGTTATTTGCATGGCATTCTTAGCCATTCCCAAATCAGGCTATATTGATAATCAGAGAACTCATAATTTCTCAAGATTTGCTCCAAACTGGAGTCCATCTGAGAAGACTTTGTGCCTTAACTAATCTGTATCTCCCCAAACTACACACTGAAAAAGACATGTGTTTATTTTGAAAAAAATTGTATCCCTCTAAGCATTTTTGATGAAAGATAGAATTTTTGGCAGAACAAGTATTTTCATATATAATGAAAATATCTTAAAACTAATTTTGACCAGAAATCAGTCTGAGGGTTTGATCATTCAAGAAAAAAATTAAAATCTTGAAGACGATGAAGCATTTGTCGTATCTGCTGAAACTGTTCACAGGTAGAAGAAATTCCTACCAGTTCTACTCATGAAGAGAAGAGCTACGATTCATAGGTACAATTCATTTTCTTCCACCACACCACAGAATTTCAACCTCCACCACTACACAGTCTCACGACCGTCACTCACTTCTTCATGATTTGATCTTTGCCGTGATAGTTCTCCTGGCTGATGACTGTGGCCATTTTGTCCAAAGCTGTGAAGCGTTCCCTCCTGGGCAGTACATCTGCCACAATGGCTTCCAATTTCTTACTGGCAGCCTCCATCCTGTCTGCACTTTCTGGCCAGAAGTCCTGCTTCCCAATCACGTTCCTCATGTCTTCCAAGTAGGACTCACGCAGGGCTGCCTTCTTCAGGAACCTCTGGGCTAGCTGTTCCAGCCTTTCTAGCCTCAGCATCTCCTTCTGCAGTGCTTTTCCCCGGTTGTGCTCTGCCTTTTCCAGGATAATCCAGTGCTTTTCCACATCCTGCAGCATCCTACCCTCTGGGGGCAAGTATGGCCGTTGGTTGTTGGCTCTCTGCTTGGTCCTGATGTTAAAGAGATGAGCTTCAATCATACCCTTCTCTTGATATTTAGGGGGTTTCTCCACAGTGCGGAAGGTCTTGAAGTTGGCCATGAGCAGCCACATTTCCTGAAAAGAGTTGGGGAAATGACGGTCATCCAGTTCTGTCACCTTCTGTTTAATCCATTTCAGGAGGTCAGAGACCATCTGCTCATATAGAAGCTTCAAGTCATCTATCTCCTTCAGGAAGAACATGATCTGTGATGGGAATATGAAGTTACAAGCCACATAAGAAGCAGAATGAAGCAAGGTGGGTGAACAGAAAACAACACCTTCATAAACCACGCTTAGGATTCAAATAGTTAAATATGTGTCAGGAAAATAGCATTTAACAAGAGGGTTGCCACAGTCATCACATTTTTACACCAATGTGGTGATAGCTATCACATCTGAGGCCAGGTGAAATCCTAGAATAACCTTCCATAAAGCACAGACAAATAAATATTATTTAATGTCTCATTTCAGTTTTTATTTAAGAAAAGGTTAATTGTGGAATAAACACCATGCATGTAGAGAATGTCAGCAGTTCCTATGTGGGCTGACTAGAAAGCAAGAATCGCAAACTGAAGGTTCAGATATTTTGTTTCACAAAAATTCCTAAACCCCAAACAATTCTAACCCATCTAATATGCAATTATTAGATACACTGCCTTAAGCTGTAGGAGACCATCTGACAAGATCCCGGTTCTCTCACGTGCCCACAGCAGATGTCGTCAAACAATCCCTTCTCAATCTCTTCTGTTGGAGCTGTTTTTCTTTATATAAATTATTAGAGAATGCCTTGTAGCCAAAGAGGGGTTTGGTAAGGGGGTATCTGATTCAATACTAATTTTCCAGTCCAGGACATTTATCCGTTTCATTTGTGGTCTGACCTGCCTTTATTTCAAGTTCAGGTAAACACTGGAGCAAATATTTAGAATGAAATCCATAATGAAATAAAAAGTCTTAGGATAAAATCATCCTTTCTTTGCACTTTACATTTTTTTCCATCTTTGTCTTTTTACTTTTTATTATATTTTTTCCTCACCTTAACTTAGTAGCCCTCCTGCAGATGCCAGGTTTAATGCTGAACAATGTTGTCTGCCTCTATCGTTCCCCTGAGCCCGCCTGCTCCAAACAGGCAGATTAGTAAGGGAGATGGCACTGAGCAAAGACCCAGTCCCTGCAAGTGTTAATCTGCTTTTACCTACCAGAAAGCACACTTGGCAACGAATAAGTGTCACAGTGTTGGAAGAAGAGTAAAACAGCACCAACCTTTAGTGCAGGAAAAGCAGCCCGTGACATCAGGGCTCCCTTCTGTATTTTCTGCCATCGTACCCAGTTCTC
The DNA here is from genome assembly GCF_964195595.1 of Calonectris borealis. Taxonomy (NCBI): domain Eukaryota; kingdom Metazoa; phylum Chordata; class Aves; order Procellariiformes; family Procellariidae; genus Calonectris; species Calonectris borealis. Next base: position 944,455 of record NW_027441467.1, on the reverse strand, counting down.
GCTGAAAGATCCTAGCAAATGCATGGTCACCTCACATGGGAGGCGGCAAGGAGATTTACCTCCCAGGGCTGATTCTCTCTGCCATCCTGGTCACACACTTAGTCTGAACTCAAAGGCTTCCTTGACACATTCAGGCTTCCTTCCCCAATCCTATTAGTATATTCAGAGCTGCCTATTTGAGGGGACTAAGGACATGAAGAGATTATCATCTGTTTCGTTCTCCTTCTGAATGTTTGTGTGTGTCAGAAATACAGGAAGACAGGAATGCAATTAGAGACAGGCTAAAAATAAGGAAGGAGGCAAAGAGAGAAAAAGAAGCAGGTAAGTGGAAAGAGAGAGAAAAGAAAGAATAAATGTACCTATACAGAATGGAAAAAACAGTGGAGCACAAGAAGAACTGAGAAAGGACAGAGTAAGAAATACTTTTCTGTGTTTTCTCATAATAAAAACGTTAGGCCTATTTGATCCTTATAGTTCCTCTAATACATTCTTCGTGACTCAAGGAGTATTTTAGGTTTATCAGAAGAAAAATAATGTCTCCTGGCCAAAATCCAGAGACTCCTGTGTAGGTCAGTCAAATCCTACTGCCCACTCTCCTCACTGATGTCCAATCTTTGTTTGACCGAATTCCAAGTCCTGCTCTCATCTAACGCTTCTCTTCAAAGAACATCACTGTTACTGATACATGTTTTGGGATCATCTTGTTCTTGTCCCAGACCACTTTGATAGCTGAGCAAACCCTGCTTTGCACAAGCTGTTCACCTTGTCACCACCAGGGAAGTCTTAGTTTGGATTTTTGTGCCTCCCATTAAGCAATATATCCCCCTTCTCAACCGCACAGGCAGTTCTCAGGGTCCAGATGTTCATGTAGGACCCATCCTGGGTGCGTAGGTTTTCTGTGGGCTATTTGTTTTGTATTTTTGACAAAACCAGAATAGGTTATTCTGAAGGTAGAAAAGAAATTCTTCTCTCTAAGGAAAGTGGTTTTCAGTGGAACAACCAGAAAATTCCTTCAGTTTTCCATGAACAGGATGCAAGTAGTTTTTAATATAACTCATGATCATATGTGAGACAAAATGTATGTGGAAACTGAAAAAAAAATTTTTTTAGCTTTTGTTTTTTTTTTCCCTAGGAGTGTTTCTCCTTCTTTTGCACTCCCTCATTTTTCATGTCTTTTTTTTTTTTTTTTTTTTTTGTGTGCATTTTGTGCCTGACTAAGGAGTTAGAAAGGATGAGGATTTTCACAGGAAATAAAAATCCAGAGTAGTTTCATAGAATAAAGTATCATCTTTCCTATTAAATCAGAAAATCGTTGACTAGGTCTGCTTTTGCCTAGCAGTAATCCTCCCAAGATTAATGAGATCTGTACGCCTCAAGCTGCCTTGGGGCCACATCAGTTCTCAAACAGAAACTGTGAGGTCAAAAAGGGATTCATTTTCAGTGAGGTAAATGCAATCCCCTTTAGAGAGTCTACAGACACTTCTCAAGATTCAAGTGGTGATAAAAGATCTTTCAAATGGCTGTGCCATTTGATTCAGTTCAAATGATCCTGAAGTTGAGCTTGCACCAAAAACCCCAAAACATTTCCAACATAAATTTAGCGTTACGTATTTAACTTTTAACTTCTGAAGATAGCAATGCACTTACTTTGGTAAGTCGCTTTTGTACTGTCTGTCCTTGTTTCAGTCTGGAGAAGTAGAGGTAATAGAGTGACACATAAGTCATGATGGATCTCTCATCTGGGTAAGGTACTGCCACATCCTCAGCATCAAGCAGTTTGCTGATTCCTAGTTCTTTCTCAGCAACATTGAAGGCATTGTTCAGGTTTTTGATAGGCTGGTCCTGCCGCAGTGAGCTATAGTGGATAAGGTCAGGCCTGCACAAGGAGAAGAACAGGGCGTGGAGGGGAAGAAAGATTTATGTTTGTCATAAGTTCTTTCAGATTATAAACCATAAACTGTTTATTAGACTAAGGAATGTGACATTAATGCTGAAATTACTCTGTCTGACCCTGAGCTTCATTCAAGAGCATCGCCCCTTGCCTACATAACAGGAAGAAAATTGTCCCTTATGAAATTAAAGTATCACTCCCAGCAAATCTCTGCCCTTCACTTATTTCTTCTCTTCACTGATGGATGAAAACCAAAGTCCACTAGAAAGGCAATTCTGAAAAGGGAGGTGACTCCCAGCTGGGGAAGTTACAGGACCCCACCGTGGTATCCTGCCAGAAGATGCAGCAGAACTGTTAATGGGAGAATAAATGTTCGAGGTTCTCCCAGGTGGTTTCTCTCTCCTGCCTTGGGCTGTTTTCTTCACACTTTTTCAAAGGGCCAGAGAAGGGAGAAAGAACGAGACTGAGAGGTTGCTTACTCTGTTACAATTGAACCAGAAGGTATACATGCTCACAAAGTTCAGACAATAAAACCAGTCTCTAAAATAATAAATTTTAAAAAAGAGCAATGGGAACATGACTGAGGGGCTAAGACTAAGTAATGGGCAGCATTGTTCAAATGTGTGATATTCCCTTGGAAATTCGAATTAATGCCCAACAAAAGGAACTACCAAGCAGGAGCTTTTGGTCCTTCTTTCCTCAGAGAGAGAATATCCATTTAAGAAAGGAGAGTCTTCAGTGAGAAAGTGCAAAGGGAGAATTGGACAGTTTCTTGACAAATACTTGTAATTCAGATCCTGGAACAACTTGTGCCAGAGCTAGAAACAGCAATGAGCAACTCCTCCTGAATTGATCCATCAGATATTACCTGTGAGCATGTATGAGTGCGTTGAAGGCCAGCCCATCACTCCAGCTTTTGGAGAAGTCCTTCACATTCACATTGGAATAACTGGCAGTTTTATGCTGACACCAGAGTAGTAAAGCTTCATTGGCAAATAGAACATCAGCTTTGCCTCCAAATTCTTCCTGTGAAGAGAGTAGGGAAAAGAAAAATCAGTGTGAACAATATATGGAAGTAGCATCAGTGGGTTTATGCTTATGTTCTCAAAGATCACTTTGTATTACTTCTGTCCTATTCACAAATCCCCTCAAAGTCATGACCTGCAGACTGTATCTGCCATGAAGGTAGAATGATTTAACATGAAAGTAGACATTTTCTATTACAGTAAAAGTGAATTGAATGAACTCAGAAATTATAACGTGAAATGCAGGTGTTAAAAAGTTTTTAAATGTTTCTCTTCTGCAAGGTTTGTAGAAATCAAGTGGAAAGCAAAGCTCAGTTTATTTGCTTCCTTAGCTGTGAACTAGAACACAGAAACAAAATATAATGTACCCAGGTCTAATGTTAGAAGTTATTAACTTTGATTTCATAATACCTTCATAGGATCTTATCTTTCATGTACTTAGAGTACATGTTAAATAATTTAAAAAAGAATACTTTTCTTCAGAGAAAGAGCAAAGAAGCGTGCAGTTCAAATCTAGAGAGAACTGTTGTCAGAGAAATTCTTTCTGGTGTTAAAAGCCAGTAAAAAGTTTGTGGAAGAGAGTGAGGAACATGAATATCCTATCTAACTCCAAGTTACTGTTTTCTGTATCTTTGAGAAACTACAAAATGAATTAAATTGCTTTTAGAAATTGCTGGCTGAGTAACTGGGTAATATTATAAGATCTGCACCATCAAAATGGGCAGGAAACATCATCAAGCCTTGCTGGCTTGAAACTCTACAAAGTCTCTGAAATACTCTAATCAGGCAAAAAGACAAAGACACTGTTTTACCTTATCAAGTTTGATAGATGAAATCTGAAATCGAAGTATAATGATCCAGATAAGTCCCAGGATTAAGGTTCTATCACCATCTACGATATTCTCAGGACCAATCACTTTTACTTGTACCTGCTAATAAACCAATATCTGTTCAGTGTAAAAAGTACTCATGTCCAGCTCTCTGAAGGAGGTATCTGTGTAACAAGCTGTTATTGAAGAGGGCGTTCAGGCTGTTTTCTTAAGGAAACAGGTTTTACGTGATATCTGCATCTGCCTATATACCTGTGAGCTCCCATGTTCACAGCCTAGCTCTCACGTGCACCAAGGATGAGTTTCAGCAAAAGCCTGGCAAAGGGACAGTGGTCTCAAAGATTTAAAGTTCCTATAAGGGTTTTGAAAACTGGTGGTTAAGGAAAGGAAAGAAACACAATTCAGTGTTCCTTTCCTCCAAAAGAGTGACGGCAGGGCAAACTCAGAGACCATCTCCTCTGTCTGGTCTCCAGCCAGCTAGTCAGCATATAGTTCTTGGACTCACTAAACAGTCCCAACATCCTTCTAAACAAGCCATGGCTGCCTTCTCCACTGCTACCTGAGCAGCAAACAAGGTTGTAATTTATGCCAACAAGGCTCTTCAAGAAGTCTGAGCATGCTATCCCGGCTCCTGCTATCTGCATGATCCCCTCTCTGGAGGCTGGACTCGTGACAAGTGCATGTGACAAATGACGGTTGGCTGGTCCCGCTGGCAGAGCCTGGATGTGCACGTACCACTGGGCCTTACGCGGTGTGTACCCTTAGCAGGCACCTGTCAGCTGGAGCCCCACACTGTATTGCATTTGTTTTGGCATTAGCAAAAATCCAGACATTATATACTTTCCCACGTCTACTGCTATGAAACCCCTCTGCTCCTTTGGAATTCATAGCACAGAGTTTTGTGTGATGATTTTCCAGAGAAGTCCAAAATAAATTGTTTGCTCGGAAAAGAAAATAAATTACACACTAACTTGTAGCCGAAATAAGGATGCACAACTGGAATAAATAAAACCACTGCAATGACTTGCTGAAACTGTTAGAATCAGAACTCTAAAAATCTCCATTTTTATACCAGGTAGCTTCACCTTTGCCTAATGGTGTTTGCTCTCCCCCAGCATCTGGCAGAACATAACATCTAGAAATATATAGAAATGCAGTATGTTTTCATTTAGGTGTGACTTGTTTTGCGGGAACATTAGCTGTTTATAATTCATGTTGCTCAAATAACAAAGAAATTCAAATCTGATTACTTTTTTTCTTTTAATAAAACCCCTGGCCTGTCTTCAAAGAACATCTTATTGTGTATTAGAGGGGGAAATCATAATGAACATAATACTATAATTAGTTAGTAACATACGTCAGCTATTGTGACCTCTAATATCAATATTAACTTACCTTGGATTTCAGAAATGTGATGGCTTTGCTGTTGTTCTCTAGAAAATGCACTCTCATCTTTCCCCGGTTCGGTCTGGGCAAAGCTTCTCCAGAGAGCAGCTCCAGGAGTTGCATGAGACAGATGCCATCCTTCAAGTCTGTGTAAATATCTTCTATCTCAACCTTTACCTGCGAAGACCAGTCAGACAATACAGACTCTGGCTGAACTTTTGACCTGCAGAACCCTCTGCTTCTAATACTAAACAAACAACACATTCTTGCTGTTTCACTGAGTCTTCTGTATGTCAGTGCACATATGCGAAAAGTGATGAATCTTAATTCACAAAAAGTGGATTTACAGGAGGACTGACATTATTTATGAAAGTAGGCTGAAGTAAAAAAAGAAAAAAACCACAACTGGCAAATAAAGAAAAAAGCAGGAGATTTTGAAAAATATATAAAAAAAATCAGCATTTTCAAAAGCAAATATTTTGGAAGTACTGACATGTTTTATTTCAATTCAAATGAATCTTTGCAACTTTTTATTCTCAGCAATGCATTTCATTTAAAAATTGGGCTGCTAATCCCATTCAATGACTCAGTTTTTACTCCATAGTCTCAACAAAATCTGTTACATCCTGCTTAGACCTGTGCTACCACCCAAAGTCTCCATATTTTTAGCCAGTCTCACACTAAACAGAAGATTAAGATCTTTTACAAAAATGTATTTCATTTCTGCCAGTAGTGAGGTCACCCAGTGCTTGGGTGATACAAGATGACATAGCGTGTACTCTGACCTAACAAGAACTTGCCTTGGGCATTTCCTTGGCCTTATGCCACTAGCCACCAAGAATTGACACTAAAACCATACCACACACCCAAAAATAATTTACTGTGATTTTCAAATGATGGTAAATAATCTTTTTGTCTTCAGAAAAAAAAAACCTCTGAAGTTAAGTAGTAGCTTTTTAAATTCAGAGAATAGTTACATGTAGGGGTAAAAAAAGGACAAGTAACAGACATGCACTTTTTCATTCCTGACCAATTATTAATCAGTTTAACAGATCTTTTCTCCAGAGAAAGAAGAAAACACTGAAAGTGTAAAAGCAACTCAGAGAGACTTTAAGTCTGTACTCTGTGTGGAACAAGAATTTCCAACTTTCTCTGACTGATTATCTCCATGAAAAACTCTCTGTTTAGTTGCCAAATTTATTTCTTTTTGCATATTAAATAAACTTAAAATTCTGCTTATGGTATATTATTACACTTCTATAAATGAAGAATAGTTCCATTTAAATTTGTAAAGAGACAGTCTTCCTATATCTGCTTTATGCCTCATCCAGCAATAGTTTAAACAGTTTTTTGCATCATTCTTGTCATAAAGATGCCAATCAAAAATTGCTTGACAAATTTAATCCAACAGCATCCTTAGTGCTAGATTTGAAGTAGTCAATAGTGCAACTGAGAATACTGCAGTGTCCTGTAGTGTGATCCACTCACCTTAAAGTGTGTGTTGAAAAGCTGAGACTACATTGCTGAGAAGACCTAGATAAGCTGTCAGTCTCTGCACCATTTCTTACCATATATGGTTTGGAAAGCTCTCGCAGGCTTTTTCCCCAATGCTTTTATGATACATGAACAAGTACTGTGCAGGAAGTTAAGACTGACATTTTAATCTTTGAACTTGAAGGTGTTTTTAAAATGAGAAAGTATATATATTTATCTGTAGCTAAACAGAGGTAATTTCCTGCACGAGAAAAACCTAACCTTCTGCAGGTGGCAAAATGAGAATGTGTTTTGCAGTTCTTCTCTCACGGTACAAAAAAAAAATTAAAAGTTTGTTGTGCTCTGAGGCTGCCTTTGCAGCAATCACCAACTTAAAACATTACACTGAAAAAAATACCTCTAGTACTGAAACATCATATAATAGTGATGAGCTAGAATGGACAAGAGGCCTTGTCCTGCTTGGTGTCGCCAAGGTCCATTTTCATCAATATCAACTACAAACTCTAGAAAAGGGAATTGGTTTTGGATGATGCAATTCCCTACTGTGGTACAGCTACATCATTTCTGCCTGAAATGAGTTTATCTGCAGTAAGTCTGGAGATGCTTAGAATATGTTGGGGTTACCTTACACACACAAATCAACTGTACGCTAGCTCTGAAGCTTTTTGGAAGTCTGAGACTTGCTGAAAACAAACTGGTCTGTACTTGCACAGTAGTATGTCTGAAATTGCTAGACTTAAGCAACTTTTTCAGAGCCATTGAGCAGCAACTCAAGCCGGACTGATCAGGTAAAGCAGAGAGTCTTGAATTTTGGCCAGGCAATTAAGAATTGAGCATTGTTTGGGGAAATCTAGACATTTGCAGATATGTTACTTATAGGAAAAAGAAGAGCAAATAAAGATCTTCCTCTGAGATGATCACCAAGATACAGTGGACATCATAACATGACAGGGTTATAAAGTCTACAAAAGTGAACCCTGATTTCAGGGAAGACTGGTAACATGGACAATGGAGACAGATGTAAGGTAAAAGATACAGGCTGGAGCACTCTGGTGCAAGCCTTCCTTGCTTGCATATATCTGTAATGACAACACTCTGGAAAAATATGTAAAAAAACAACATAAAAAAAGAATACAGAAATAAATAAAAAAAAAACAGAAAAAAATCCCCAAATTGAAGGAGCTACCTACATTATTCCTGAAGAAGACATTGTTCATCCAGTTGGTGAAGGTTTTCTTTTGCATGGACATGCGCTGCTCCTGCAGCTTTTTGATATGATCTTTTTCATACTCAGTACCCATGGTCACCTAAGAAATCAGAAACTCCAGTGAAGTGCTCAGTGCTAAAGAGTGCCCAGTGTGTGTAGGAAACCCAGCCCAACGGGTACAAGATTCAATACCACACCCAGTATAATACCTTAATGTCCTTTTGCTTGTACTTTGCACTTTAATTTCACTCAACTTTGTTTTTAACTTACTTGAGTTCTCCCTTTTAAAACGCATCTCTAGTTTCAAGATGAAAATGTGACATGTATCTAGGCAGCTTTACTTTCTTTCTTTTAGTCTCTCCCCAGTCACTGGATCCCATGAGGAGCACCATGATCTGAAAGCCATCAATAATTTCCATAGGTGTGCTGGAAGCACATGACAGAGAACTGATCTTAGACCCTGTCAGAAAGAGGGATCTGCAAATCACTTCCAGTGCAGTGCTTGAAGGTGTGTTGTGTTCTCTGAGGACTGGTTGAGTTGTTGCTGTTGGCTTTCAGACCACAGTATTTCCAACTGAAATCAAATAGCTGCTTAGAAAGGAAGTGGAATCAACTTGGTTCTTTCCTCTCATGAGTTCAGTTTGTGCATATCTGTAAGAACGGTGACACAAGGTTCATAATCACATGGACAAGGTCCTGGGCTGGGAGTCGGGAAGCATTATTCCTCTTCCCCAAGCTGTCACAGACTTGTTTGCCTCATCCATATCAGCGAAAAATCAGGCTTGTAATTCATCACAGCACCCAAGCTGAACATTCAGGAAGATTAGAAAGGAGAAGTCTTCCCTTTAGAGTCTGTGACACAATAAATTGGATGTCAGCTCAACTGAACAACTCTTTTGGAGTCATTTGGCTTATGGTGTAAATCTGTAACACAGTGACCTTGCTGTTATGAAGGCAAGAGAATCATTTAAAAAAAAAAAAAACACGTAAGATCCATAGCTACAGACATTTTTAGTGACCAAACATCATCTGCTTGCACTACTGCCATAATTATAAGTATTATCTGGATATCAGCCTAGCTGTGAAACCAAGAAACCTGTTGTAACAGTGGGAGAGGAGAGAGGTGTCTGCTGCTGTCAACCCACTGCTAAAAGAGAAGGGAATGAAAAATTAACAAACCGACAAACTGCGGAGGTGTGGAGCAGGGTGACCGGCTTCCCAAATATTGTGTGTCTGTTTTGCAAAGGCCCAGTTCTGAGCTATTCTGGGCTCTGTTCCCTTTTAATTCATAAAACACAAAATACTGAAAAAAAACATTATCTGTCCTAGTGTGAGAAGACAGCAACAGGGAACTAGTAACAGCAGCCACTGCAAATGGGAAGTTGCTTGTCTGATAGTTTTCTATACTCTAATAAATATGAAGAATTTTGCCATTTTAAAAGATGAAAAGGTGTGGGAGGTGCAGAAGCAATGATTTGTTACTGCATTTTCTTTTCTTTTTTTTTTTTTTTGGCAGATGTTTCTTAACCCCCAGTGCTTGACTTCTGCAAAACAGGGACAGCATCGAAGCCTGACAGTTCAGCAACAACACACGGGAGGATCATGACCATAGATGAAAACCTTATGAAAGGAATAATTTAGCAAAGTTTCAAATGGAACTGTAAAGAAGATCCTTACAATATTTTCCGATTTTTTGAGCTAGTTCAGCACTGCCTACTTTCTCCATCTGGAGAGCAGATATGCAAAGAATTGTCTTTCCCTGCCAAAGGTGATATTAACTCACTCCTATGTCATAAACCCAGTTAATTAACCCATATCATAATGCCATTTCTGAATGTGCCAAATGGTTCTCAGAATGTCTGCGGGCTCCTTTTTTTAAAAGGGTTGTTATCCAAGCATTGCAGCCACCTTGAACAATGATCGAACTGATTTCACATAGGTGCAAAGGAAGCTTATTTGTTGAGCCACTGCCCCACACAACAGCTCACCTGTTTTATTAAATTAAGTTAGAAATGCTCCCTGCATTGGTAGATGATTACCTGAGGACAGATCTGTAATAGATTATCTGCATTTGCAGGATGCAAAGGCAGTGCTAAGAGCCAAATCTACATTACAGAAAAAAGAACAAAGAACATCATTAAAAAAAATGGACTTACTCAGGTTTGGAGGAACTCCTTTCTGACATTCAGCAGTTGGTCATTCTGGAGAATGACTTTCAGTTGTAGATCCACTCCTATTTCTACGTTCAGCTCGCTGTTTTCATGCAACACGACCTTTGAATTCAGGAACAGAGACCAAGTATTTATGATGTACCTATGAACCTTTCATCTGATCTGAAAGAAATAACCCATCAGAACACAATGACCAAAGGTTGTCACAGGCCTTGTCTGATTCTTACACTGAAAAATAACGTACGAACAGCACCAAAATTGCTATAAAGCAATGAAAATAGTCATCCACCATGCTGATGCTTTGGTAAAGAGCATCTTTCACAATTTCACTGAAGGTTCTGACTGATCACAGGCCGCTGTTCTAAAGGAATTCGTACCTGGGAAGTTGAACCCAACAATGGAGTCTGAAAATGAAAGCACAGCAGAGGGTACAAAGATCAGAGCAATTCCCGAGCGGTTAAATTGGGATACAGCAAATGAGAAGGTGAAGCTGTGAAGTGTTAGGAATTTGCCAGTCACTGCTTTGAGGAAGCTCATGTGCACAGATACCTGCTGCTGGCAGGGCAAACTGGCATCAAGGTGGCAGCGCCAGCTGCTTCCAAAGTTTACTATTGATGGGCTTCTCATTAATTACAAAAGGGAAAATAATTCTGGTAACTTATATAGCAGTGAGTCCTTTCTGTCACTTACAAGGTCGCACAAGCAGAGAACACATGGACCCGGCATCGTTGCAGGAACCCAGAGGGTTGCTGCTGGGAATCACTGCTAGAAAATGGGCAGGCATCTGAAATCAGAAGCTGTAAGTGAAGATGCCCAGCTCAGAGATGAGGTAAGGGAATAGCAGTCTTCCCTTCTGGCAAGTGTAGTTTACTTAGCATCCAAAAGTGACGAGAGGAAACAAGTAAGAAGAAATGAACAAACCCCCAAAACTCAGTACAGATAAACCTTGATCAACAAAATCTGTATCTTTATACATAGTGTCACATAAGACAGCTAAAAATAAAAAATTAAATACATATGTTACAGGTATTACTCAAAATATTCCCTCCAAATTCCTGGACTTGTGTTCACCAGCCAGTTAATACAATATAATTCTTAATGGTCGTTAAATGGAAATAGGATGACAGGAGGAAAGGGATATAAATTCAGCAACCATTTACATCTCTTCTGTAAGCTCATTGCCTGGTTATAATTCCACTCTTCTCTTTTCTGTCTTGCTTTCAGTTATACCTACGTTCTTCTGAAAGTAGGATTATAGGCTGTTGCCTTAAATCTGGTACAGGTTGGCTGGGTTGTGTGTGTTGAGAAAATGCCCTTGCTCCTATCAAATAGAAGGCAGAAGACCAGTAGGTGAACTGGCCCTGGATACAGTCATTTCTCCCTATAGCAAGTTAATTATTACCTACACAATTAAATGTGTGAAACACTGGCTTTGTTTTTTATGATGATACAAGGCAATCAAAAATCTGGTATAAAATTTCATTAACGCCTGAATATCTATCTCCATTTGTAGTATCTATCTACAGTTCAAAGTTAAAATGGTGGACATGTATGTGACACTGATAAATAAAGCCATTTCCTCAGTTATTTATGTCCTAGCAAGGTAAGAGGAAGGGCACAACAATATTTGTGTGCAGTTTCCTGGGGGGACTAAGAAAAAAACACTCCTCCAGGCTAATTACGGGCCCTCTCTTGCTATATTTGCAAAGAAGGGGAGCCTTGTAAGGAGAAGAAGGGCCCAAAGAGCACCCTCCCCTCGCCCTGTTTTCAGTCTGGAGTGGTTTTCCATGATGGCAGCAGCGTTTTCTTGTTTCTTAACAGGAAGGACCCTGATGTGGGATTCCCTTCAGCAAAGTAGCAGCCACGTAAGACATGTTAGGCTTTTTAGCGCCCTTTCTTATCTGCCCACAATCTTGTTCTGCTTAAGAGGGAAACAGAGACCATGGAAATCAAACAGACCTCAAGCCCAAGCAGCCTGGCTTGCAGCCCCAAAGCTTCTCTGCCCCCAGCCCTTCCCCTGCCGGGGCTGTTGATGCTGGGGCCCCGGGACCCAGGCCGGGGCCAGGGCTGTTGCTGCAGGGGCCCCGGAACCTGTGCCAGGGTCTGGGATCTTTCTGCTGGGGCCCCAGGACCTGGGGAGGGGCCCTGGCTGTTGCTGCCGGAGCCATGGGAACAGGGCCGGGGCCCGAGCTGTTGCTGCCAGAGCCCTGTTGCTGCAGGGGCCGGGGCTGTTGGTGCCGGGGCCCCGGTACCCCTGCCAGGCCCGGGGCTGTTGCTGCTGGTGCCCCAGGACCCAGGCCGGGACTGGGGCTGCTGCTGTCGGGGCTCCGGGATCCCTGGTGGGGCCTGGGGCTGTTGCTGCCGGGGACCCAGGACCAGAGTCGGGGCCAGGACTCTTTCTGCCAGGGCCCTGGGACCCCTGTTGGGGCCAGGACTGTTGGTGCCGGAGCCCTGTGACCCGGGCCAGAGCCAGAGCTGTTGCTGCCAGGGCCCTGGAACCCGGGCCAGGGCCGGGGCTATTGGGGCCAGGGTCCAGAAACCCGAGCCGGGGCTGGGGCTGTTGGGGCCGGGGCCCTGGGATCCGGGTCCCTGGGCAGCAGCAACAGCCCTGGGCCCGGCAGGGGCCCCGGCACCAACAGCCCGGGCCCCGTCAGGGGTCCTGAGACCCCGGCAGCAACAGCATCAGCCTGGGACCCAGGACCCAGGGCCCCGGCACCAACAACCCTGGCGCTGGCCCGCGTCCCAGGGCCCCGGCCCCAACAGCCCCGGCCTGAGTCAAGGGGCCCCGGCACCAACAGCCCCGGTACGGGTCCCGGAGCCCCGGCACCAACAGCCAGGGCACCGGCTGGGCTCCCGCGACCCCGGTAGCAAGAGCCCTGTGCCGGTCCGGGTCCCTGGGCCCCGGCAGCAACAGCCCCGGCCACTGCAGGGGTCCTGGCTCCCCGGCAGCAAGAACCAGGTCTCCAGACCGGGTCCCGGGGCACTGGCAGCAACAGCCCGGGCCTTAGCAGGGGACGCGAGGCCCCGGCAGCAACAGCACTGGCTGCGGCCCAGATCCAAGGGCCTCGGTACCAACAGCCTCGGCCCCGGCCATGGGCTCCGGCAGCAACAGCCCCGGCCTGGGTCCCAGGTCCCCGGCACCAACAGCCCCGGCACCAACAGCCCTGGCACGGGTTCCAGGGCCCCGGCACCAACAGCCCCGGCCCGGGATTTAGGGCCCCGGAACCAACAGCCCCAGACCGGGTCCCGGAGCCCGGGCAGCAATAGCCCTGGCTCAGGTCCCGGGGCCCCGGCACCAACGGCCCCGCCACCGGCCCGGGTCCCGGGGCCCCGGCACCTATAGTCCCGTCGCCAGCCCAGGTCCCAGGGCCCTGGACGCAACGGCTCTGGTCCTGGCCCGGGTCCCGGGGCCCCGGCACCATCCGCCCTGGCCTGGGTCCCGGTGCCCCAGCAACAACAGTCCCGACCACGACTCTGACCCGGGTCCTGGGGCCCTGGCACCAACAGCCCCGTCCTCGACCCGGGTCCCAGGGCCCCGGCAGCAACGACTCCGGCCCCGGCCAGGGTCCCAGGGCCCTGGCAACAACGGCCCCAGCCCCAGCCTGGGTCCCGGGGCCCCGACACCCACAGCCCCGGCCCACGGCCCGGGGCGCCGGCACCTATAATCCTGTCCCCAGCCCATGTCCTGGGGCCCCGGCCCGGGTCCCAGGGACCCGGCACCGACCGCCCGGGCACAGGTCCTGAGGCCCAGGCACTGACTGCCCCGGCACAGGTCCCGAGGCCTGGGTACCAAGAGCCCCGGCCCGGGTTTCAGGGCCCCGGCACCGACAGCCCCAGCCCAGGTTCCGGGGCTCCGGCACCAACACCCCCGGCCCGGGGACCTAGGCCCCGGATCCAACAACCCCGGCCTCGGTTTTGGGGCCCCAGCACCAACAGCCCGGGCCCACGTCCCGGGGCCCCGGCACCGACTGCCCCGGCATGGGTCCCGAGGACCGGGCACTAACAGCCCCGGCCCGGGGCCTGATGCCCCGGCACCAACAGCCCTGGCACCAACAGACTCGGCCCAGGTCCAGGGACCCCAGCACCGACCGCCCTGGCATGGGTCCTGGGGCCCCAGCACTGACTGCCCCGGCACAGGTCCCGGGGCCCGGGCACTAACAGCCCCGGCCTGGATCACGGGAACCCAGCACCAACAGCCGAGGCCTGGAATCCGGGGCCCCGGCACCGACCGCCCCGGCATGCGTACCGAGGACCGGGCACCTAGAGCCCCGGACCCGGGTCCTGGGGCCCCAGCACCGACCGCCCCGGCACGGGTCCCGAGGCCCGGGCACCAACGGCTCTGGTCCGGGTCCCGGGGCACCGACACCAACAGCCCCGGCCCGGATTTCAGGGACCCGGCACCAACCGCCCCGGCACCAACCGCCCCGGCACGGGTCCTGGGGCCCCACACCAACAATCCCGGCACCTATAGCCCGGCCTCGGGTCCTGGGTCCCCAGCACCAACAGCCCTGGCACCAACAGCCCCGGCCCGGGTCCCGGGTGCCTAGCACCAACAATCCCAGCACCTATAGCCCCGGCCTTGGGTCCCGGGGCCCCGGCACCATCAGCCCCGGCCCGAGTCCCGGGGCCATGACACCAAAAGACGCGGCCCGTGTTTCAGGGCCCTGGCACAGACCGCTCCGGCACGGGTCCTGGGTCCATGACACCAACAGCCCCGGCACCAACAAAACTGGCCCGGGTCCTGGGGCCCCAGCACCGACTGCCCCGGCACGGGTCCCGAGGCCCGGGCACCAACAGCCCCAGCCCAGGTCCTGGGGCCCCGGCACCAACAGCCCTGGCCCGGGTTTCAGGGCCCTAGCAACGACCGCCACAGCACGGGTCCTGGGGTTCCGGCACCGACCGCCCTGCCCCAATTCCCTTGTCCTGGCACCAACAGCCTGGGCAAAAAGAGCCCCGGCCTGGGTCCCTGGACCCCGATACCATCAGCCCCGGCCCGAGTCCCGGGGCCCCGGCACCAACAGACCAGGTCCGGGTCCCGGGGCCCGTGCACCAACAGCCCTGGCCCGGGTCCCGGGGCCCCAGCACCAACAGCCCCAAAACGAGTCCCAAGGCCCTGGCACCAACAGCCCCGGCCCAGGTCCCGAGGCCTGGGCACCAACAGCCCCGGCCTGGGTCCAGGGGCCCTGGCACCAATAGCCCGGGCTTGGGTCCCGGGGCCCCGGCACCAACAGCCCCGGCCTGGGTTTCAGGGCCCCGGAACCAACAGCCCCGGCCCCAGGTCTCGAGGCCCCGGTACCGACCGCCCACACTCGGGTCCCAGGGCTCCAGCACCAACACTCCCAGCTGGGTTTCGGGGCCCCGGCACCAACAGCCCCGGCCCGGGTCCTGGGGCCCCAGTACCAACTGCCGAGACCCGGGTCCCGAGGCCTGGGCACTAACAGCCCTACACGGAGCCCGATGCCCCAACACCAACAGGCCTGACACCAACAGCCCCAGCCTGGGTTCCGGGGACCTGGCACCGACCGCCCTGGCACAGATCCTCGGGCCCCTGCACCGACCGCGTTGGCATGGGTCCCAGGTCCCCGGCACCAACAGCCCTGGCACTGACGGCCCTGGCCTGGGTCCCGGGTCCCCGGCACCAACAGCCCCGTCACCAACAGCCCTGTCCCAGGTCCTGGGGCCGCAGCACCGACTGCGCCGGCCTGGGTCCCAGGTCCCCGGCACCAACAGCTCTGGCACCAACAGCCCTGGCACGGGTCCCGGGGCCTCAGCACCAACAGTCCCGGCCCGGGATTTAGGGCCCCGGAACCAACAGCCCCAGACCGGGTCCTGGAGCCCGGGCAGCAATGGCCCTGGCCCAGGTCCCAGGGCACAGGCACCAATGGCCCCGGCACTGGCCCGGGTCCCGGGTCCCCGGCACCTATAGTCCCGTCGCCAGCCCAGGTCCCAGGGCCCTGGACGCAACGGCTCTGGTCCTGGCCCGGGTCCTGGGGCCCCGGCACCATCTGCCCTGGCCTGGGTCCCGGTGCCCTGGCAACAACAGTCCCTACCCCGACTCCGACCCAGATCCTGGGGCCCTGGCACCAACAGTCCCGGCCCCGGCCCGGGTCCCGGGGCCCCGGCACCAACCGGAACAGGGGGTGTTCCCGGGGACCCGGGGCCCTGGCACCAACAGCCCCGTCCTTGACCCGGGTCCCAGGGCCCCGGCAGCAACGACTCCGGCCCTGGCCAGGGTCCCTGGGCCCTGGCAACAACGGCCCCAGCCCCGGCCCTGGTTCCAGGGCCCCGACACCCACAGCCCGGCCCACGGCCCGGGGCGCCGGCACCTATAATCCTGTCCCCAGCCCATGTCCCGGGGCCCCGGCCCCAACTGTCCCAGCCCAGGTCCCAGGGACCCGGCACCGACTGCCTCGGCACAGGTCCTGAGGCCCAGGCACTGACTGCCCCGGCACAGGTCCCGAGGCCTGGGTACCAAGAGCCCCGGCCCGGGTTTCGGGGCCCCGGCACCAAAAGCCGAGGCCTGGATTCTGGGGCCCCGGCACCGACCGTCCTGGCACGTGTACCGAGGCCAGGGCACCTAGAGTCCTGGCCCCGGGTCCCGGGGCCCCGGCACCAATAGCACCGGCCCAGGCTTCGGGGCCCCGGCATCAACAGCACCGGCCAAGGCTTCGGGGCCCCGGCACCAACAGCCCCAGCTTGGGTACTGGGGCCCCGGCACCAACAGCCCCGGCCCAGGTTTCAGGGCCCGGCACCAACACCCCTGGCCCAGGGACCTAGACCCCGGAATCAACAACCCCGGCCTCGGTTTCGGGGCCCCAGCACCAACAGCCCAGGCCCGAGTCCCAGGGCCCTGGCACTGACTGCCCCGGCACGGGTCCCGAGGACCGGGCACTAACAGCCCCGGCCCGGGGCCTGATGCCCCGGCACCAACAGCCCTGGCACCAACAGACTCGGCCTGGGTCCAGGGACCCCGGCACCGACCACCCTAGCATTGATCCTGGGGCCCCTGCACCCTCCACACTGGGAGGAGTCCTGGGGCCCCGGCACCAACAACCCCGGCCTGGGTCCCGGGTCTCCGGGACCAACAGCCCTGGCACCAACAGCCCCGGCCCGGGTCCCGGGTCCCCGGCACCAACAGCCCCGGCACCGACGGCCCTGGCCTGGGTCCCGGGACCCCGGCACCAACAGCCCCGGCACCGACGGCCCTGGCCTGGGTCCCGGGTCCCCGGCACCAACAGCCCCGTCACCAACAGCCCTGTCCCGGGTCCTGGGGCCGCAGCACCGACTGCCCCGGCCTGGATCCCAGGTCCCCGGCACCAACAGCTCCGGCACCAACAGCCTTGGCCCGGGTCCAGGGGCCCCAGCACCGACCGCCCCGGCACAGGTCCCGAGGCCCGGGAACCAACAGTCCCGCCTTGGGTCCCGGGGCCCCGGCACCAACAGCCCGGGCAAAAACAGCCTCGGGCCCGGCAGGGGTCCTGAGACCCCGGCAGCAACAGCATCAGCCTGGGACCCAGGACCCAGGGCCCCGGCACCAACAACCCTGGCGCTGGCCCGCGTCCCAGGGCCCCGGCCCCAACAGCCCCGGCCTGAGTCAAGGGGCCCCGGCACCAACAGCCCGGTACGGGTCCCGGAGCCCCGGCACCAACAGCCAGGGCACCGGCTGGGCTCCCGCGACCCTGGTAGCAAGAGCCCTGTGCCGGTCCGGGTCCCTGGGCCCCGGCAGCAACAGCCCCGGCCACTGCAGGGGTCCCGGCTCCCCGGCAGCAAGAACCAGGTCTCCAGACCGGGTCCCGGGGCACTGGCAGCAACAGCCCGGGCCTTAGCAGGGGACGCGAGGCCCCGGCAGCAACAGCACTGGCTGTGGCCCAGATCCCAGGGCCTCGGTACCAACAGCCTCAGCCCTGGCCCGGGGCTCCGGCAGCAAGAGCCCCGGCCTGGGTCCCGGGGACCTGGCACCAACGGCCCCAACCCCGGCCCGGGTCCCGGGGCCAAGGCACCAACAGCCCCAGTCCGGGGACCTAGGCCCCGGCACCAACAGCCCTGGTACCAACAGCGCCAGCCCGGGTGCCAGGGCCCTGGCCCCGACAACCCTTGCACGGGTCGTGGGGCCCCGGCACCGACTGCACTGGCATGGGTCCTGGGGCCCTGACACCAACAGCCCCGGCACCAACAGCCCCGGCCTGGGTCCTGGGGCCCCAGCACGGACCGCCCCGGCACGGGTCCCGAGGCCTGGGCACCAACAGCCCCGACCCGGGTCCCGCGGCCCCAGCACCAAAAGCCCCGGCCCGGGTTTCAGGGCCCCAGCACCAGCCGACCCAGCACGGGTCCTGGGACCCCAGCACCGACCACCTCGGCCTGGGTCCCGGGTCCCCGGCACGAACAGGCCTGGTACCTACAGCACCGGCCTGGGTCCTTGGGCCCCAGCACCAACCGCCCCGGTACCGGTCTCGAGGCCCGGGCACCAACGGCCCTGGTCTGGGTCCCGGGGCACCGACACCAAAAGCCCCGGCCCGGATTTCAGAGACCCGGTACCAATCGCCCCGGCACGGGTCCTGGGGCCCCACACCAACAACCCCGGCACCTATAGCCCGGCCTCGGGTCCTGGTTCCCCAGCACCAACAGCCCCGGCACCAACAGCCCCGGCCCGGGTCCCGGGGCCCCAGCACGAACAATCCCAGCACCGATAGCCCTGGCCTTGGGTCCCGGGGCCCCGGCACCATCAGCCCTGGCCCGAGTCCCGGGGCCATGACACCAAAAGATGCGGCCCGTGTTTCAGGGCCCCGGCACAGACCGCTCCGGCACGGGTCCTGGGTCCCTGGCACCAACAGCCCCGGCATCAACAACCCTGGCCCGGGTCCTGGGGCCCCAGCACCGACCGCCCTGGCACGGTTCCCGAGGCCCGGGCACCAACAGCCCCGGCCCGGGTTTCAGGGCCCTGGCAATGACCACTCCAGCACGAGTCCTGGGGCCCCGGCACTGATGGCCCCGGCCTGGGTCCCAGGTCCCCGGCACCAACAGGCCTGGCACCTACAGCCCCGGCCTTGGGTCCCAGGGCACCGGCACTGACCGCCGCAGCACGGGTCCTGGGGTTCCGGCACCGACCGCCCCGCCCCAATTCCCTTGTCCTGGCACCAACAGCCTGGGCAAAAAGAGCCCCGGCCTGGGTCCCTGGACCCCGATCCCATCAGCCCCGGCTCGAGTCCTGGGACCCCGGCACCAACAGACCCGGCCCGGGTCCCGGGGCCTCTGCACCGACTGCCCCGGCATGGATAACGAGGCCCGGGCACCTATAGCACCGGCCCTGGTTCCGGGGCCAGGGCTCCAACAGGCCTGTCCTGGGTCCTGGGGCCCCAGCACTGACTGCCCTGGCCTGGGTCCCAGCGACCCGGCACCAACGGCCCCAACCCCGGCCTGGGTCCCAGGGCCAAGGCACCAACAGCCCTGGTCCGGGGACCTAGGCACTGGCACCAACAGCCCTGGCACCAACAGCGCCAGCCCGGGTTCTGGGGCTCCGGCCCCGACTGCCCTGGGATGGGTCCTGGGGCCCCGGCACCGACAGCACTGGCATGGGTCCTGGGGCCCTGACACCAACAGCCCCGGCACCAACAGCCCCGGCCTGGGTCCTGGGGCCCCAGCACTGACCGCCCCAGCACGGGTCCCGAGGCCTGGGCACCAACGGCCCTGGTCCGGGTCACGGGGCATCGACACCAACAGCCCCGGCTCGGATTTCAGAGACCCGGTACCAATCGCCCCGGCACGGGTCCTGGGGCCCCACACCAACAACCCCGGCACCTATAGCCCGGCCTCGGGTCCCGGTTCCCCAGCACCAACAGGCCTGGCACCAACAGCCCTGTCCCGGGTGCTGGGGCCCCAGTACCGACTGCCCGGCATGGGTCCCGAGACCAGGGCCCTAACAGCCGGGGCATGGAGCCCGATGCCCCGACACAAACAACCCTGAAACCAGCAGCCCCGGTCTGGGTTCCGGGGCCTTGGCACCGACCGCACTGGCACGGGTCCCAGGGCCCCGGCACCAACAGGTCCGGCACCAAAAGTACTGGCCTCGGTCCTGGGTCCCCGGTACCAACAACCCTGGCTTGGGTCCCGGGTCCCCGGCACCAACAGCCCCGGCACCAACAGCCCTGTCCTGGGTCCTGGGGCCCCAGCACCGACCGCCCTGGCCTGGGTCCCAGGGCCCCGGCACCAACAGCTACGGCCCAGGTTTCGGGGCCCTGGCACCAACAGCCCCGGCCTGGGTTTCAGGGCCCAGGTACCGACCGCCCCAGCACGGGTCCCGGGGCCCTGGCACTGACTTCCCCGGCACAGGTACCGAGGCCCGGGCACCTATAGCACTGGCCCGGGTTCCGGGGCCCCGGCATCAACAGACACGGCCCGGATTCTGGGGCCCCAGCACCGACCGCCCCGGCACGGGTCCTGGGACCCCGGCACTGACGACATTGGCATGGGTCCCGGGGCCCCAGCACCAACAGTCCTGGCCCAGGTTTCAGGGCCCCGGCACCGACTACCCCAGCACGGGTCCTGGGGCCCCGGCACCGACCGCCCCGCCCCAATTCCTTGGTCCCGACACCAACAGCCCGGGCCTGAGTCCCGGGGCCACGGCACCACAGACCCAGCCCGGGTCCCGGGTCCCAGGGACCCGGCTTTGGGCGGTCGGTGCCGGGGCCCTGAGACCTGGGGCCGGGGTTGTTGGTGCTGGGACCTGGCCCGGGGCTGTTGGTGCCAGGGCCCCGGGTCCCGGGCCGGGGCTGCTGGTGCCGGTGGCCCGGGACCCAGGCCGGGACGGTTGGTTCTGGGGCCCCGGGACCCTGGCCGGGGCTGTCGGGACTGGGGACCGCAAACCCGTGGCAGGACTGTGGGTGCCGGGGCCCCGGGATCCATACCAATGCGGTCAGTGCCGGGGTCCCAGGACCCGGCCAGGGCGGTCGGTGTCGGGGCCCCGGAATCCGGGCCGGGGCTGTTGGTGCTGGGGCCCCGGAACCCGGGCCAGGGCTGTTGCTTCTAGGGCCCCAGTACCCGTACCGGGACTGTCGGTGCTGGGGCCCCAGTACCCGTGCCGGGGCTGTTGGTCCCGGGGTCAAAAAACCCCGGCCGGGGCTGTTGGGTGTCGGGGCTCTGAAACCCAGGCTGGAGCTTTTGGTTCTGGGCCTCCGGGACCTGGGCCGGGGCTGTTGGGGCCGGGGCCCCGGGACTCAGGCTGGGGCTGTTGGTGCCGGGGTCCCAGAATCCGGGCCGGGGCTGTTGGGGCCTTGGGACCCGGGACTCAGGCTGGGGCTGTTGGTGCCGGGGTCCCAGAATCCGGGCCGGGGCTGTTGTTGCCGGGGCCTTGGGACCCGGGACCCGGGCCGGGGTGGTCGGTGCCGGTACGTCGGGCCCCTGGGCACAGCTGTTTGTGTCGGGGCCCTGAAACCCGGGGCAGGGCTGCTGGTTCCAGGGCCCCGGATCCCGGGCCGAGGGTGTTGGTGCCAGGGCCCCGGGACCCTGGCCGGTGCTGTTGGTGCCGGGGCTGTAGGTGCCCGGGCCTTGGGACCTGTGCCGGGGTGGTCGGTGCTGTGGCCCCGGGACCTGGGGCCGGGGCTGTAGGTGCCTGGGTCTCGGTACCCGTGCCTGGGCAGTCGGTGCCGGGGCCAGGGACCCGGGCTGGGGCTGTCAGGGCTGGGGAACAGAAACCCGGGCCGGGGCTGTTGCTGTTGGGGCTCTGGGACCTGGGGCTGGGGCTGTTGGTGCCTGGGCCCCGGGACCTGGGACCCGGCCGGGGCTGTTGGTGCTGGGACTCGGGCCGGGGCTGTTGGTGCCGGGGCCCTGGGACCCGGACCAGGGCTGTTGGTGTCCGGGCCTCGGGACCCGGGCCGGGGCTGTTGGTGTCCGGGCCTTGGGACCCGGGCGGGGTTGTTGGTGCCGGGGTCCTGAAACCTGGGCCGGGGCTGTAGGTGCCCGGGTCTCAGTACCCGTGCCAGGGCGCTCGGTGCAGCGGTCCCAGGACCTGGGCCAGGGCTGTCGGGGCCAGGGACCGGAAACCCGGGCCAGGGCTGTTGGTGCCGGGGCCCTGGAACCCAGGCCAGGGTTCTTGGTGCCGGGGCCCTGGAACCCGGGATGGGGTTCTTGGTGCCGGGGCCATGAAACTCGAGCTGGGGTTGTTGGTGCCGGGGCCATGAAACCCGGGCTGGGGTTGTTGGTGCCGGGGCCACAAAACCCGGACTGGGACTGTTGGTGCCGGGGCCCCGGAATCCGGGCTGGAGCTGTTGGTGCCGGGGCCCCGGGACCCTGGCTGGAGCTGTTGGTGCCGGGGCCCCAGGACCCGGGTCGGGGTTGTTGGGGCCAGGGACCAGAAACGCAGGCCGGGGCTGTTGGTGCCGGGGCCCCGGAATCCGGGCCAGGGCTGTTGGTGCCAGGGCTGTTGGTGCCGGTGCCCCGGGACCCGGGCCGGGGCGGTTGGTGACGGGGTGTCTGTTCCCGGGCCGCAGCTGTTGGTGCCAGGGCCCCGGAACCCGGGCCGGGGCTGTTGGTGCCAGGGTCCCGGGACCCGGGCCGGGACTGTCGGTGCTGGGGCCCCAGTACCCGTGCTGGGGCTGTTGGTCCCCGGGTCCTAAAACCCCGGCCGGGGCTGTTGGTGTCGGGGCTCCGAAACCCAGACTGGGGCTTTTGGTTCTGGGGCCCCGGTACCTGGGCCGGGGCTGTTGGGGCTGGGGCCCCGGGACTCAGGCCGGGGCTGATGGTGCCGGGGCCCCGGGACACTGGCCGGAGCTGTTGGTGTTGGGGCCCCAGGACCCGGGTCGGGGTTGTTGGGGCCGGGGGCCAGAAACCCAGGCCGGGACCGTTGGTGCCAGGGTCCCGGAACCCGGGCCAGGGCTGTTGGTGCCAGGGCTGTTGGTGCCGGTGCCCTGGGACCTGGGCCGGGGCGGTCGGTAACGGGGCGTCTGTCCCCGGGCCGCGGCTGTTTGTGCTGGGGCCCTGGAACCCGGGCTGGGGCTGTTGGTGCCGAGTCCGCGGGACACGGACCGAGGCGGTCGGTGCTGGCGGCCCGGGACTCATGCTGGGGCCTTGGGACCCATGCCGGGGCGGTTGGTGTCGGGCCCCAGGACCCGGGTCGGGGTTGTTGGGGCTGGGGATCAGAAACGGAGGCCAGGGCTATTGGTGCCGGGTCCCCGGAATCCAGGCCGGGGCTGTTGGTGCCGTGGCTGTTGGTGCCAGGGCCCCGGAACCCAGGCCAGGGCTGTTGGTGCTAGGGCCCCGGAACCCGGGCCAGGGTTGTTGATGCTGGGGCTGTTGGTGCCAGGGTCCCGGGACCCGGGCCGGGACTGTTGGTTCTGGGGCCCCAGTACCCGTGCCGGGGCTGTTGGTCCCGGGGTCCTAAAACCCCAGCCGGGGCTGTTGTTGCCGGGGCTCCGAAACCCAGGCTGAGGCATTTGGTTCTGGGGCCCCGGAATCTGGGCCAGGGCTGTTGGGGCTGGGGCTCCAGGACTCAGGCCGGGGCTGTTGGTGCCGTGGTCCTGGAATGCGGGCCGGGGCTGTTGGTGCCAGGGCCTTGGGACCCGGGACCCGGGCCAGGGCTGTCGGTGCTTTTACCTCGGGCCCCTGGGCACAGCTGTTTGTGTCGGGGCCCTGAAACCCGGGCCAGGGCTGTTGGTGCCAGGGCCCCGGGACCCTGGCTGGTGTGTTGGTGCCGGGGCTGTTGGTGCCCGGCCCTCGGGACCTGTGCCTGGGCGCTCGGTGCAGAGGTCCCAGGACCTGGGCCGGGGCTGTCAGGGCCAGGGACCGGAAACCCGGGCCGGGGCTGTTGGTGCCGCGGCCCTGGAACCCAGGCTGGGGTTCTTGGTGCCGGGGCCACGAAACCTGGGCCGGGGTTCTTGGTGCCGGAGCCACGAAACCCGGGCCGGGGTTCTTGGCCTGGGGCCACGAAACCCGGGCCGGGGCTGTTGGTGCCGGGGCCCCGGAACCCGGGCCGGGACTGTCGGTGCTGGGGCCCCAGTACCCATGCCGGGGCTGTTGTTCCCAGGGTCCTAAAACCCTGGCCGGGGCTGTTGGTGTCAGGGCTCCGAAACCCAGGCCGGGGCTTTTGGTTCTGGGGTCCTGGGGCTTGGGCCGGGGCTGTTGGGGCCGGGGCCCCGGGTCTCAGGCCGGGGCTGATGGTGCCGGGGTCCTGGAACCCGGGCAGCGGCTGTTGGTGCTGGGGCCCAGGGACCCGGGTCTGGGCGGTTGGTGCCGGGGCCCAGAGACCTGGGGCCGGGGCTGTTGGTGCCGGGACCTGGCCCGGGGCTGTTGGTGCTGGGGCCCCGGGTCCCGGGCCAGGGCGTTCGGTGCTGGGGCTGTTGGTGTCGGGGCCCTGGGACCCAGGTCGGGGCGGTCGGTGACGGGGCCTCGGGCCCCGTTCCGGGGCTTTTGGTGCCGGGGCCCTGAAACCTGGGCCAGGGCTGTTGGTGCCGGGGCCTCGGAACCCGGGCCGCGGTTGTTGGTGCCGGGGCTGTTGGTCCCGGGGTCCTAAAAACCCCAGCCGGGGCTGTTGGTGTCGGGGCTCTGAAACCCAGGCCGGGGCTTTTGGTTTTGGGGCCCCAGTACCTGGCCCGGGTCTGTTGGTGCCAGGGCCCCGGATCCTGGGCCGAGAGTGTTGGTGCCAGGGCCCCGGGAGCCTGGCCGGTGCTATTGGTGCGCGGGCCTCGGGACCTGTGCCGGGGCGGTCGATGCTGCGGGCCCGGGACCTGGGCCGGGGCTGTAGGTTCCCGGGTCTAGGTACCCGTGCCTGGGCAGTCGGTGCCGGGGCCAGGGACCTGGGCTGGGTCTGTTGGGGCTGGGGAACAGAAACCTGGGCTGGGGCTGTTGGTGTCGGGGCCTCGGTATCCGGGCCGGGGCTGTTGGTGCCTGGGCCTCGCGACCCGGGCCGGGGCTTTTGGTGCCTGGGTCTCGGTACCCATGCCGGGCTGTCGGTACCGGGGTCCCGGGACCTGGGCCGGGACTTCTGGGGCCGGGGCCCTGGGACCCTGGCTGGGGCTGTTGGTGCCGGGGCCCCGGGACCTGGGCGAGGGCTGTCGGTGCCGGGGGCCCAGGACCCGGGCCGGGGCTGTTGGTGCCGGGAGTCCGGAACCCGGGCCAGGGCTGTTCGTGCCGGGGCCCCGGGAACGGGGTCCGGGGCTGTTCGTGCTCGGGCCCTGGGAACAGGGCCAGGCTCTCGGTGCCCGGGCCATGGGACCTGGGCTGGGGTGATCGGTGCCGGGCCTGTTGGTGCCGTGGCCCCGGGACCCGGGCCGGGGCTGTCGGGGTCAGTGCCCTGGAACCAGGGCCGAGGCTGTTGGTGCCAGGGCTGTTGGTGCCGGGGCCCCGGGACCCCAGCCGGGGCTTTTCGTGCTGGGGCCTCGGTACCCGTGCCGGGGCGGTCGGTGCTGAGGTCCCGGGACCTGGGCCGGGGCTGTCGTGGCCAGGGACCGGAAACCCGGCCCAGGGCTGTTGATGCCGGAGTCCTGGAACCCGGGCCGGGGTTGTTCGTGTCGGGGTTATTGGTGCTGGGGCCCCAGGACCTGGGCCGGGGCTGTCGGTGCCGGGGCCCCAGTACCTTTGCCGGGGCTCTTGGTCCCGGGGCCCTAAAACCCGGGCCGGGGCTATTGGGGCCGAGGCCCCGGAACCCAGGCCGGGGCTGTTCGGTGCGGGGCCCCGGGACTGGGGACCGAGGCTGTGGGTGCCGGAGCCCTGGAACCCGGGCCGGGGCTCTCGGTGCCCAGGCCTTGGGACCTGGGATTCGGGTGATCGGTGCCGGTGCTGTTGGTGCTGTGGCCCCGGGACCCCGGGCCGGGGCTGTCGGGGCCGGGGCCCTGGAACCCGGGCCGGGGCGCTTGGTACCGGGGCTGTTGGTGCCGGGGCCCCGGGACCCGCGCTGAGGCGGTCGTTTCCGGGGCCTTGGGCCCCGGGCCCTGGCTGTTTGTGCCGTGGCCCTGAAAACCGGGAAGGGCTGTTGGTGCCGGGGCCCCGGACCCCGGGCCGAGGCTGTTGGTGCTGGGGCTGTTGGTGCTGGGGCCCCGGGACCGGGGGCCGGGGCTATTGGTGCCTGTGCCTCAGTACCCGGGCCGGGGCAGTTGGTGCCGCAGCCCCGGGACCCCAGCCGGGGCTTTTCGTGCTGGGGCCCTGGGACCCAGGCGGGGGTTGTTGGTGCCCGGGTCTCGGGATTCGTGCCAGGGCGGTCGGTGCCGGGGTCCCAGGACCTGGTCTGGGGCTGTCGGTGCCGGGGCCAAGGAATCCAGGCCGGGGTTATTGGTGCCGGGTCCACGAAACCCGGACTGGGGCTGTTGGTGCCGGGGCCCCGGAATCTGGGCCGGAGCTTTTGGTGCCGGGGCTCAGGGACCCGGGCCGAGGCTGTTGGTGCCCAGGCCTCAGGACCTGTGCCGGAGCAGTCGGTGGTGGGGCCCCCGGAACCGGGGCCGGGGCTGTAGGTGCCCGGGTCTTGGTACCCGTGCCGGGTCGTCAGTACTGGGGTCCCGGAACCCCGGCCGAGACTGTTGATGCCGGGGCTGTTGGTGCCGGGGCCCCGGGACCGGGGGCCGGGGCTGTTCGTACTCGGGCCCCGGGAACAGGGCAAGGGCTCTCGGTGCCCGGGCCATGGGACCCGGGCTGGGGTGATCGGTGCCGGACCTGTTGGTGCCGTGGCCCCGGGACCCGGGCCGGGGCTGTCGGGGCCAGTGCCCTGGAACCAGGGCTGAGGCTGTTGGTGCCGGGGCTGTTGGTGCCGGGGCCCCGGGACCGGGGGCCGGGGCTGTTGGTGCCCGTGCCTCAGTACCCGTGCCAGGGAAGTCGGTGCTGGGGCCCCGGGACCCCTGCCGGGGCTTTTCGTGCCGGGACCTTAGGACCCGGGCTGGGGCTGTACGTGCCCGGGTCTCGGTACCCGTGCCGGGGCGATAAGTACCGGGGTCCTGAGGCCCTGACCGGGGTGGTCGGTTCCGGGGACCCGGGACCCAGGCTGGGGCTCTCGGAGCCCGGGCCTTGGGACCCTGGCTGGGGTGATCGGTGCCGGGCCTTTTGGTGCTGTGGCCCCGGGACCTGGGCCGGGGCTGTCGGGGCTGGGGCCCCGGAACCCAGTCTGAGGCTGTTGGTGCCAGGGCTGTTGGTGCCGGGGCCCTGGGACCGGGAGCCGGGGCTGTTGGTGCCCGTGCCTCAGAACCCGGGCCGGGGCAGTCGGTGCCGGGGCCCCGGGTCGCCAGACGGGGCTTTTCGTGCCGGGGCCCTGGGACCCAGGCCTGGGCTGTTGGTGCCTGGGCCTCAGGACCCGGGCCGGGGCTGTAGGTGCCCGGGCCATGGGACTTGGGCCGGGGTTGTAGTTGCCCGGGTCTTGGGACCCATGTCGGGGCGGTCGGTGCCGGGGTCCCGGGACCTGGGCTGGGGATGTCGGGGCCAGGGACCGGAAACCTGGGCCGGGGTTGTTGGTGCCTGGGCCTTGGGACCTGGGCTGGGGTGATCAGTGCCGGGGCTGTTGGTGCCGTGGCCCCGGGAACCAGGCCGGGGCTGTCGGGGCCGGGGCCCTGGGACCCAGGCCTGGGCGGTTGCTGCCGGGGCTGTTGGTGCCAGGGTCCCTGGACCTGGGGCTGGGTCTGTTGGTGCCCGTGCCTTAATACCCGGGCCGGGGCAGTCGGTGCCAGGGCCCCAGGACTCCAGCCGGGGCTTTTCGTGCCGGGGCCCTGGGACCCAGGCTGGGGCTGTTGGTGCCGGGGCCTCGGGATCTGGGCCGGGGATGTAGGTGCCCAGGTCTCGGGACCTGTGCCAAGGCGGTCGGTGCCGGGGTCCCGGGACCTGGGCCGGGGCTGTCGGGGCCAGGGACCGGAAACCCGGGCCAGGGTTGTTGGTGCCGGGGTCCCGGAATCTAAGCTGGGGTTTTGGTTCCGGGGTTCAGGGACCCGGGCCGTGGCTATTGGTGCTCGGGCCTCAGGACCTGTGCCGGGGTTTTTGATGCCTGTGCACCCGGAACCGGGGCAGGGCTGTAGGTGCCCGCCTCTCGGTACCCGTGCCGAGCCGTTGGTACCGGGGTCCCGGGACCTGGGCCGGGGCTCTCGGTACCCAGGCCTTGGGACCTGGGCTCGGGTGATAGGTGCCGGGGCTGTTGGTGCCGTGGCCCCGGGACCAGGGCCGGGGCTGTTTGTGCTGGGGCCCTGAAAACCGGGAAGGGCTGTTGGTGCCGGGGCCCCAGAACCCGGGCTGAGGCTGTTGGTGCCAGGGCTGTCGGTGCCGGGGCCCGGGACCTGGGCCGGGGCTGTTGGTCCCGGGGCCCTAAAACCCGGGCTGGGGTGGTTGGTGCCAGGACCCCAGAACCCGGGACAGGGCTGTTCGTGCCGGGGCCCTGGGACCGGGGTCCAGGGCTGTTGGTGCTGGGGCCCCGGGACCTGGGTCGGGCTCTCGGTGCCTGGGCCTTGGGACCCGGGCGGGGGTGATCAGTGCTGGGGCTGTTGGTGCTGTGGCCCCTGGACCCTGGCCGGGGCTGTTGGGGCCAGGGCCCCGGACCCCGGGCCGAGGCTGTTGGTGCCGGGGCTGTTGGTGCTGGAGCCCTGGAACCGGGGGCCGGGGCTGTTGGTGCCTGTGCCTCAGTACCCGGGCCGGGGCAGTCGGTGCTGGGGCCCCGGGACCCCAGCCGGAGCTTTTCGTGTCAGGGCCCTGGGACCCAGGCTGGGGCTGTTGGTGCCTGGGACTCGGGACCCGGGCCGGGGCTGTAGGTGCCCGGGCCGGGGTTTTTTTCCTGGGCCGCTGGTTTTGTTCCATGGGTTCTGGTTTTGTTCCAAGGGCTCTGACTTTGTCCCTGGGGCTCTGGCTTTGTCCCGCGGGCTCTGGTGACGTGCGGAAATCAGACTCCACAAACTAAAAGTTTATAAAGTAGGTATGTTTATTCAGCGCTGGGCAGCACGGGGGGTAGTCCCACCAAAGTCGTGCGCACCACGGTACTTAACTTACAGGGGTTATATGCAATCAATATATACATATTCATCACATTCCTTAGAAAAGGTGGTCTTATGGTAATGAGTTCCTGGAAGTCATTTATATAGTCCAAGCATGTGCAGTAAAATTAGGGTTAGGGTCTTTTCCTTCTCCGGTGGTCGTCCATAGTCTTCTTCACTGTGTCTGTTAGTTGGACTCTGGGCTTCCTTTGTCTATATATGGTCACTTAATTAACTCATCAGTTCCTCCACTCTTGGAATGTAACGAGGCATCAGGTTATCTTGTCCTTTAACACTTATCCCTTCACAGTTGCTCATTGTTAGTGATTTACATAGGACACTTATCTCATCACAGGTGTTACACAGGAGGCCTAAGGAGCCAGCTCAAGGTCTATCCTCTCTTATCAAGTGGGAGGATGCACTACAGTAAGGTCTCAGTCAGGAATTGTTAGTTAGTTTAGTAATTCAAGGATCCTGTTATCTACACAGCCTTTGTAACTTCTGCTTACAATATTTATTACGCTTATAACAGCATCTTGTCTATCTGAGTTGCTAGTTACAAAAGATTGCACTAGTAAGCCAGACAATGGCTCTGCTATTAACCCTTAAATGTTAGTTCCATCTATCACAGTTTTTTTCCCCGGGGCCCTGTTTTTTTCCCCGGGGCCCTGGTTTTGTTCCCTGGGGCTCTGGCTTTGTCCCTGGGACTAAGGTTTTCTTCCTTGGGCTCTGGTTTTCTTCCCGGGGCCCTGGTTTTGTTCCCCGAGCTCTGATTTTGTTCCCCGGGCTCTGATTTTGTTCCCCGGGACCTGTTTTTTTCCCCGGGCTCTGGTTTTCTCCTGCGGGCTCGGGTTTTGTCCCTGGGGCTCTGGATTTGTCCCTGGGGCTCTGGCTTTGTCCCTGGGGCCCTGGGTTTGTTCCCCGGGCCCTGGGTTTCTCCCACAGGATTTGTTTTTCTTCCGCGGGCCCTGGTTTTGTTCCCCGGGCTCTGGCTTTTTTCTGCGGACTCTGGCTTTGTCCCCGGGGCTCTGGCTCTTTACCACGGGCTCTGTTTATTTACCACAGGCTCTGGATTTGTTCCCGGGGCCCTGGTTTTGTTCCCCGGGCCCTTGTTTCGTTCCCGGGACCTGGTTTTCTCCTGCGGGCTCTGTTTTTTTTCCTAGGCTCTGGTTTTCTTCCTGGCGCTCCGGTTTTCTCCTGCGGGCTATGGTTTTCTTCCTGGGGCTCCGGTTTTCTTCATGGGGTTGTGGTTTTCTTCCTGGGGCTGTGGATTTGTCCCTGGGGCTCTGGTTTTCTTCGTGGGGCTCTGGATTTCTCCTGCGGGCCCTGGCCTTGTTCCCCGGTTTCTGGCTTTGTCCCTGGGGCTCTGGCTTTGTCCCTGGTGCTCTGGTTTTTTTCCTGGGGCTCTGGTTTTGTTCCCCATGTTCTGGTTTTGTTCCTGGGGCTCTGGTTTTGTTCCTGGGGCTCTGCTGTTGTTCCCCGGGCCCTCGTTTTCTCCCGCGGGATTTGTTTTTCTCCCTTGGGCTCTGGCTTTGTCCCCGGGGCTCTGGTGTTGTTCCTGGGTCCTGGTTTTCTCCCACGGGCCCTGGTTTTGTTCCCGGGGCCCTGGTTTTATTCCCAGGGCTGTGGTTTTTTCCCTGGCGCTCTGCTTTCTCCTGTGGGCTCTGGCGTTCCCGCGGGGCACTGGTATTGTTCCCGCGGGCTCTGGTATTGTTCCCGCGGGCTCTGGTATTGTTCCCCGGGCTCTGGTGTTGTTCCCCGGGCTCTGATTTTCTTCCTCAGGACCTGTTTTTTTTCCCCGGAACCTGGTTTTTTTCCCCGAGACCTGTTTTTTTCCCCGGGACCTGGTTTTCTCCTGTGGGCTCTGTTTTTTTTTCCCGGGGCCCTGGTTTTCTCCCCCGGGCCCTGGTTTTCTCCCCCGGGCCCTGGTTTTCTCCCCCGGGCCCTGGTTTTCTCTCCTGGGCCCTGATTTTCTACCGCGGGCCCTGGTTTTCTCCCGCGGGCTCTGGCTATGTCCCTGGGGCTCTGGCTTTGTCTCTTGGGCTCTGGATTTGAGCCTGGGGCTCTGGATTTTTCCCGCGGGCCCTGGTTTTCTTCCCGGGGCCCTGGTTTTCTTCCCGGTACCCTGGTTTTGTGCCTCGGGCTCTGGTTTTGTGCCTCGGGCTCTGGTTTTGTGCCTCGGGCTCTGGTGTTGTTTCCCGGGCTCTGGTGTTGTTTCCCGGACTCTGGTGTTGTTTCCCAGGTTCTGGATTTCTCCCAAGGGCCCTGGTTTTGTTCCCGGGGCCCTGGTTTTGTTCCCGGGGCCCTGGTTTTGTTCCCCGGGACGTGGTTTTGTTCCCCCGGACCTGTTTTTTTTCCCGGGCCCTGGTTTTCTGCTGCGGGCTGTGTTTTTTTTTTCCTGGGCTCTGGTTTTCTGCCTGGCGTTCTGTTTTTCTTCCTGGGGCTCTGGTTTTCTTCCTGGGGCTCTGGTTTTCTTCCTGGGGCTCTGGTTTTCTTCATGGGGTTGTGGTTTTCTTCCTGGGTCTGTGGCTTTGTCCCTGGGGCTCTGGTTTTCTTCGTGTTGCTCTGGTTTTCTTCCTGGGGCTCTGGCTTTGTCCCTGGGGCTCTGGCTTTGTCCCTGGGGCTCTGGCTTTGTCCCTGGGGCTCTGGCTTTGTCCCTGGGGCTCTGGCTTTGTCCCTGGGGCTCTGTTTTTTTACCACGGGCTCTGCTTTTGTTCCCAAGGCTCTGGTTTTTTTCCCACGGGCTCTGGTTTTCTCCCGTGGGCTCTGTTTTTGTTCCCCAGGTTCTGTTTTTTTTCCCCAGGTGCTGGTTTTATTCCCCGGGCTCTGGTATTTTTCTCCCGGGCTCTGGTATTTTTCTCCCGGGCTCTGGTATTTTTCTCCTGGGCTCTGGTTTTGTTCCCCGGGACCGGGTTTTGTTCCCCGGGACCGGGTTTTGTTCCCCGGGACCTGGTTTTGTTCCCCGGGACCTGTTTTTTTCACCGGGACCTCGTTTTCTCCTGCGGGCTCTGTTTTAATTTCCTGGGCTCTGGTTTTCTTCCTGGGGCTCTGGTTTTCTTCGTGGTGTTGTGGTTTTCTTTCTGGGGCTGTGGCTTTGTCCCTGGGGCTCTGGTTTTCTTCCTGGGGCCCTGGTTTTCTTCCCTGGGGCTCTGGCTTTGTCCCTGGGTCTCTGGCTTTGTCCACGGTGCTGTGGCTTTGTCCCTGGGGCTCGGATTTCTCCCGCGAGCTCTGGTTTTCTCCTGCGGGCCTTGGTTTTGTTCCCCGGGACCTGGTTTTGTTCCCCGGACCCTGTTTTTTTTCCCGGGGCTCCTACTTTGTTCCCGGGGCTCTGGCTTTCTCCTGCAGGCCCTGGTTTTCTTCACGGGGCCCTGGTTTTCTTCGCGGGGCCCTGGTTCTGTTTCCCCGGGGCCCTGGTTCTGTTTCCCCGGGACCTGGTTTTGTTCCCAGGGCCCAGATTTTGTTCCCCGGGACCTGGTTTGTTCCCTGGGACGTGGTTTTCTCCTGCGGGCTCTGTTTTTTATTCCTGGGCTCTGGTTTTCTTCCTGGCACTCCGGTTTTATTCCTGCGGACTCTGGTTTTCTTCTTGGGGCTCTGGTTTTCTTCGTGGGGTTGTGGTTTTCTTTCTGGGGCTGTGGCTTTGTCCCTTGGGCTCTGGTTTTCTTTGTGGGGCTCTGGTTTTCTTCCTGGGGATCTGGTTTTCTCCAGCGGGCCCTGGCCTTGTTCCCCGGTCTCTGGTTTTGTCCCTGGGGCTCTGGTTTTGTCCCTGGGGCTCTGGTTTTGTCCCTGGGGCTCTGGTTTTGTTACCCGGGCCCTGGTTTTCTCCCGCAGGATTTGTTTTTCTCCCTGGGGCTCTGGCTTTGTCCCTGGGGCTCTGGCTTTGTCCCTGGGGCTCTGGCTTTGTCCCTGGGGCTCTGTTTTTTTACCACGGGCTCTGGTTTTTTACCACGGGCTCTGCTTTTGTTTCCGGGGCTCTGCTTTTCTCCCACAGGGTCTGGTTTTCTCCCGCGGGCTCTGGTTTTGTTTCTGGGGCTCTGGTTTTTTTTTCTGGGGCTCTGGTTTTGTTCCTGGAGCTCTGGTTTTCTCCCACGGACTTCTGATTTTTTCTCCAGGCTCTCGTTTGTCCCTAGGGCTCTGGCTTTGTCCCTGGAGCTCTGGCTTTGTCCCTGGGGTCCTGTTTTTTTCCCTCAGGCTCTGACGTTGTCCCCGGGGCCCCGGTTTTCTCCCGCGGGCCCCGGTTTTGTTCCCGCCGGCCCCGGTTTTGTTCCGCGGGCCCCGGTTTTGTTCCGCGGGCCCCAGTTTTGTTCCCGGGGCCCTGGCTTTGTTCCCGGGGCCCTGGCTTTGATCCCCGGGCTCAAGGTTTTTTCCCCGGGCTCTGATTTTGTTCCCCGGCTCTGATTTTCTTCCACGGGCCCTGGTTTTCTCCCACCGGCCCTGGTTTTCTCCTGCGGTCTCTGTTTTTTTTTTCCTGGGCACTGGTTTTCTTCCTGGTGCTCTGGTTTTGTCCCGCGGGCACTGGGTTTCTTCCTGGGGCTCTGGTTTTCCTCGTGGGGTTGTGGTTTTCTTTCTGGGGCTGTGGCTTTGTCCCTGGGGCTCTAGTTTTCTTCATGGGGATATGGTTTTCTTCCTGGGGCTCTGGTTTTCTCCCGCGGTCCCTGTCTTTTTTCCCCGGGCTCTGGCTTTGTTCCTGGGGCTCTGGCTTTGTTCCTGGGGCTCTGGTTTTGTTCCCCAGGTTCTGTTTTTTTTCCTGGGGATCTGGCTTTGTTCCTGGGGCTCTGGTTTTCTCCTGCGAGCTCTGGTTTTCTCCTGCGGGCTCTGGTTTTCTCCCGCGGGCTCTGGTTTTGTTCCCCAGGTTCTGGTTTTGTTTCTGGGGCTCTGGTTTTGTTTCTGGGGCTCTGGTTTTTTTTTCTGGGGCTCTGGTTTTGTTCCTGGAGCTGTGGTTTTCTCCCTCGGGCCCTGGATTTTTTCTCCAGGCCCTCGTTTGTCCCTGGGGCTCTGGTTTTGTCCCTGGGTCACTGGCTTTATCCCTGGGGCCCTGGTTTTGTTTCTGGAGCTCTGGTTTTCTCCCGTGGACCCTGGTTTTGTTCCTGGGGCTCTGGTGTAGTTCCACGGACTATGGTTTTCTCTTTGGGGCTCTGGCGTTGTCCGTGGAGCTCTGGCGTTGTCCGTGGAGCTCTGGCTTTGTCCCTGGGGCTCTGGTTTTGTTCCTGGAACTCTGTTTTCTCTCCCACGGCCTCTGGCTTTGTCCCCGGGGCTCTGGCTTTGTTCCCCGGGGCTCTGGCTTTGTTCCCCGGGGCTCTGGCTTTGTTCCCGGGGCTCTGGCTTTGTTCCCGGGGCTCTGGTTTTGTTCTGGTGGCTCTGTTTTTTTTCCTGGGTCTCTGGTTTTGTTCCCCGGGCTCTGATTTTGTTCCGCAGCTCTGATTTTCTGCCCCGGCACCTGGTTTTGTTCCCCGGAGTTTGGTTTTGTTCCCCGGGACCGGGTTTTGTTCCCCGGGACCGGTTTTTTTTCCCCGGGACCGGGTTTTTTCCCCAGACCTGATTTTCTCCTGCGGGCTCTTGTTTTGTTCCTGGGGGTCTGGTTTTGTTCCTCGGTCTCTGGTTTTATTTCTGGGGCTCTGGCATTGTCCCCGGGGCTCTGGCTTTTTCTCTGGCGCTCTGTTTTTTTACTACGGGCTAAGGATTTTTTCCCGTCGCTCTGGATTTATTCCCGTGGCTCTGGATTTGTTCCCGGGGCTCTGGTTTTCTCCCGCGGGCTCTGGTTTTGTTCCTCAGGTTCTGGTTTTGGTCCCCAGGTTCTGGTTTTTTTTCTGGGGCTCTGTTTTTTTTCCTGGAGCTCTGGTTTTCTCCCTCGGGCCCTGGATGTTTTCTCCAGGCTCTTGTTTGTCCCTGGGGCTCTGGTTTTGTCCCTGGGTCACTGGCTTTATCCCTGGGGCCCTGGTTTTGTTCCTGGAGCTCTGGTTTTCTCCAGCGGGCCCTGGTTTTGTTCCTGGGGCTCTGGTTTAGTTTACGGACTTTGTTTTTCTCGCTGTGCCTCTGGCGTTGTCGCTGGGGCTCTGGCTTTGTTCCCCGGGGCTCTGGCTTTGTTCCCGGGGCTCTGGTTTTGTTCCCTGGGCTCTGATTTTGTTCCGCAGCTCTGATTTTCTGCCCCAGAACCTGGTTTTGTTCCCCGGAGTTTGGTTTTGTTCCCCGGGACCGGGTTTTGTTCCCCGGGTCCGGGTTTTTTCCCCTGGACCGGGTTTTTTCCCCAGACTGGGTTTTCTCCTGCGGGCTCTTGTTTTGTTCCTGGGGGTCTGGTTTTGTCCCCGGTGCTCTGGCTTTTTCTCTGGGGCTCTGTTTTTTTACTACGGACTCTGGATTTGTTCCCGGGGCTCTGGATTTGTTCCTGTGGCTCTGGATTTGTTCCCGGGGCTCTGGTTTTCTCCCGCGGGCCCTGGTTTTGTTCCTGAGGCTCTGGTTTAGTTCCACGGAATTTGTTTTTCTCGCTGTGCCTCTGGCTGTGTCCCTGGGGCTCTGGCTTTGTCCCTGGGGCTCTGGCTTTGTCCCTGGGGCTCTGTTTTTGTTCCTGGAGCTCTGTTTTCTGCCACGGCCTCTGGTTTTGTCCCCGGGGCTCTGGTTTTGTCCCTGGGGCTCTGGTTTTGTCCCCAGGGCCCTGGTTTTTTTCCCGGGGCCCTGGTTTTCTCCCGCGGGCCCTGGTTTTCTCCCGCGGGCCCTGGTTTTGTTCTTGGGGCCCTGGTTTTGTTCTCGGGGCCCTGGTTTTGTTCTCGGGTCCCTGGTTTTGTTCCCAGGGCCCTGGTTTTCTTTCCGCGGGCCCTGATTTTATTCCCGGGGTCCTGGTTTTCTTCCGGGGTCTCTACTTTTGTTCCCCGGGCACTGGTTTTGTTCCCCGGGCACTGTTTTTTTTCCCCGGCACCTGGTTTTGTTCCCCGGGACCTTATTTTTTTCCCCTGGCTCAAGTATTTTTCCCCGGGCTCTGATTTTGTTCCCCGTCTCTGATTTTCTTCCACGGGCCCTGGTTTTCTCCCACCCGCCCTGGTTTTCTCCTGCGGTCTCTGTTTTTTTTCCTGGGCTCTGGTTTTCTTCCTGGGGCTCTGGTTTTCTTCCTGGGGCTCTGGTTTTCCTCGTGGGGTTGTGGTTTTCTTTCTGGGGCTGTGGCTTTGTCCCTGGGGCTCTGGTTTTCTTCGTGGGGATCTGGTTTTCTTCCTGGGGCTCTGGTTTTCTCCCGCGGTCCCTGTCTTTGTTCCTGGGGCTCTGGTTTTGTTCCTGGGGCTCTGGTTTTGTTCCCCAGGTTCTGTTTTTTTTCCCCAGGTTCTGTTTTTTTTCCTGGGGCTCTGGTTTTGTTCCTGGGCCTCTGGTTTTCTCCCGTGGGCTCTGGTTTTGTTTCTGGGGCTCTGGTTTTGTTTCTGGGGCTCTGGTGTTGTTTCTGCGGCTCTGTTTTTTTGTTCTGGGGCTCTGGTTTTGTTCCTGGAGCTGTGGTTTTCTCCCTCGGTCCCTGGATTTTTTTTCCAGGCTCTCGTTTGTCCCTGGGGCTCTGGTTTTGTCCCTGGGTCTCTGGCTTTATCCGTGGGGCCCTGGTTTTGTTTCTGGAGCTCTGGTTTTCTCCCGTGGGCCCTGGTTTTGTTCCTGGGGCTCTGGTTTAGTTCCACGAACTATGGTTTTCTCCTTGGGGCTCTGGCGTTGTCCGTGGAGCTCTGGCGTTGTCCGTGGAGCTCTGGCGTTGTCCCTGGGGCTCTGGCTTTGTCCCTGGGGCTCTGGCTTTGTCCCTGGGGCTCTGGTTTTGTTCCTGGGGTTCTGTTTTTTTTTCCTGGGGTTCTGGTTTTGTTCCTGGAGCAATGTTTTCTCCCACAGGCTCTGGCTTTGTCCCTGGGGCTCTGGTTTTCTCCCGCAGGCCCTGGTTTTGTTCCCGGGGCTCTGGTTTTGTTCCCGGGGCTCTGGTTTTGTTCCCGGGGACCTGGTTCTTTCCCCGGGACCTGGTTCTTTCCCCGGGACCTGGTTTTTTCCCCAGGACCTGGCTTTCTCCTGCGGGCTCTGTTTTGTTCTCCAGGTTCTGGTTTTCTTCGTGGGGCTCTGGTTTTGTTCCTGGAGCTCTGTTTTCTCCCGCGGGCCCTCGTTTTCTCCCGCGGGCCCTCGTTTTCTCCCGCGGGCCCTCGTTTTCTCCCGCGGGCCCTCGTTTTCTCCCGCGGGCCCTGGTTTACTTCCCCCGGGCCCTGGTTTACTTCCCCCGGGCCCTGGTTTACTTCCCCCGGGCTCTGGTTTTGTTCCCCGGGCTCTGGTTTTGTTCCCCGGGCTATGGTTTTGTTCCTGGGGCTCTGTTTTTTTTCCCCGGGCTCTAATTTTATTCCCCGGGACCTGGTTTTGTTCCCCGGGACCTGGTTTTGTTCCCCGGGACCTGGTTTTGTTCCCCGGGACCTAGTTTTGTTCCCCGGGACCTAGTTTTGTTCCCCGGGACCTGTTTTTTTCCCCGGGACCTGGTTTTCTCCTGCGGGCTCTGTCTTTTTTTCCTGGGATCTGGTTTTCTTCCTGGGGCTCTGGTTTTCTTCCTGGGGCTCTGGTTTTCTTCGTGGGGTTGTGGTTTTCTTCGTGGGTCTCTGGTTTTCTTCGTGGGTCTCTGGTTTTCTTCGTGGGTCTCTGGTTTTCTTCCTGGGGCTCTGGTTTACTCCTGCGGGCTCTGGCTTTGTCCCTGGGGCTCTGGCTTTGTCCCTGGGTCTCTGGCTTTGTTCCCCATGTTCTGGTTTTCTTCCCCATGTTCTGGTTTTGTTCCTGGGGCTCTGGTTTTTCTCCCGCAGGCTCTGGTTTTGTTCCCCAGGCTCTGGTTTTGTTCCCCAGGCTCTGGTTTTGTTCCCCAGGCTCTGGTTTTGTTCCCCAGGTTCTGGTTTTTGTTTCTGGGGCTCTGGTTTTGTTTCTGGGGCTCTGTTTTTTTTTTCTTGGGCTCTGGTTTTGTTCCTGGAGCTCTGGTTTTCTCCCACGGGCCCTGGATTTTTTCTCCAGGCTCTTGTTTGTCACTAGGGCTCTGGTTATGTCCCTGGGTCTCTGGATTTATCCCTGGGACCCTGGTTTTGTTCCTGGAGCTCTGGTTGTCTCCCGTGAGCCCTGGTTTTTTTCCTGGGGCTCTGGTTTAGTTCCACGGACTTTGGTTTTCTCCTTGGTGCCCTGGCGTTGTCCCTGGAGCTCTGGCGTTGTCCCTGGAGCTCTGGCGTTGTTCCTGGGGCTCTGGTTTTATTCCTGGGGTTCTGGTTTTGTTCCTGGAGCAATGTTTTCTCCCACAGGCTCTGGCTTTGTCCCTGGGGCTCTGGCTTTGTCCCTGGGGCTCTGGCTTTGTCCCTGGGGCTTTGGTTTTCTCCCGCGGGCCCTGGTTTTTTTTCCGGGCCCCTGGTTTTGTTCCCGGGGCTCTGGTTTTGTTCCCGGGGCTCTGGTTTTGTTCCCGGGGCTCTGGTTTTGTACCCCGGGACCTGGTTTTGTACCCCGGGACCTGTTTTTTTCCCCGGGATCTGGCTTTCTCCTGCGGGCTCTGGTTTTGTTCCCCAGGTTCTGGTTTTCTTCGTGGGGCTCTGGTTTTGTTCCTGGAGCTCTGTTTTCTCCCGCGGGCCCTCGTTTTCTCCCGCGGGCCCTCGTTTTCTCCCGCTGGCCCTGGTTTACTTCCCGCGGGCTCTTGGTTTGTTCCTGGGGCTCTGTTTTTTTTCCCCGGGCTCTAATTTTGTTCTCCATCTCTGATTTTCTTCCCCGGGACCTGGTTTTGTTCCCCGGGACCTGGTTTTGTTCCCCGGGACCTGGTTTTTCCCCGGGACCTGGTTTTGTTCCCCGGGACCTGGTTTTGTTCCCCGGGACCTGGTTTTGTTCCCCGGGACCTGGTTTTTTCCCGGGACCTGGTTTTTTCCCCGGGACCTGGTTTTTTCCCCGGGACCTGGTTTTTATTCCTGGGCCTCTGGTTTTTATTCCTGGGGCTCTGGTTTTTATTCCTGGGGCTCTGGTTTTGTTACTGGGGCTCTGATTTTGTTACTGGGGCTCTGGTTTTGTTACTTGGGCTCTGGTTTTGTTACTTGGGCTCTGGTTTTGTTACTGAGGCTCTGGTTTTGTTACTGGGGCTCTGGTTTTGTTCGTGGCGTTCTGGCTTTGTTCCCCATGTTCTGGTTTTGTTCTTGGGGCTCTGGTTTAGTTCCTCGGACTTTGGTTTTCTCCTTGGGGCTCTGGCGTTGTCCCTGGGTCTCTGGTTTTGTCCCTGGGGCTCTGGTTTTGTCCCTGGGGCTCTGGTTTTGTCCCTGGGGCTCTGGTTTTGTCCCTGGGGCACTGGTTTTCTCCCGTGGGCCCTGGTTTTGTTCCCGGGGCCCTGGTTTATGTTCCCGGGGCCCTGGTTTTGTTCCCGGGGCCCTGGTTTTTTTCCTGGTGCTCTGCTTTTCTCCTGTGGGCCCTCGTTTTGTTCCCCGGGCCCTCGTTTTGTTCCCCGGGACCTGTTTTTTTCCTGCGGGCTCTGTTTTTTTTTCCTGGGATCTGGTTTTCTTCCTTGCGTTCTGGTTTTCTCCCGCGGGCTCTGGGTTTCTTCCTGGGGCTCTGGTTTTCTTCCATGGACTCTGGTTTTCTTCGTGGGGTTGTGGTTTTCTTCCTGGGACTCTGGTTTTGACCCTGGGGTATGGTTTTGTTCCCCGGATCTTGGCTTTGTCCCTGGGGCTCTGGTTTTGTTTCCCGGGCTCTGGTTTTCTTCCTGGTGCTCTGGTTTTCTCCTCGGGCTCTGGTTTTCTTCGTGGGGTTGTTGTTTTCTTTCTGGGGCTGTGGCTTTATCCCTGGGGCTCTGGTTTTCTTCCTGGGGCTCTGGTTTTCTCCCGCGGGCTCTGGCTTTGTCCCTGGGGCTCTGGCTTTGTCCCTGGGGCTCTGGCTTTGTCCCTGGGGTCTGGTTTTGGCCCCTGGGGCTCTGGCTTTGTCCCTGGGGCTCTGGTTTTCTCCTGCGGCCTATGGTTTTCTCCTGCGGGTCTGGTTTTGTCCCCGGGGCCCTGGTTTTGTCCCCGGGGCCCTGGTTTTGTCCCTGGGGCCCTGGTTTTGTCCCTGGGGCCCTGGTTTTCTTCCCTGGGGCTCTGGCTTTGTCCCTGGGGCTCTGGCTTTGTCCCTGGGGCTCTGGCTTTGTCCCCGGGGCTCTGGATTTCTCTCCCGGGTTATGGTTTTCTTCCTGGAGCTCTGGTTCTCTTCCTGGGGCTCTGTTTTCTTCCCACGATGTCTAATTTTGTTCCCTGGGCTCTGGTTTTGTTCCCTGGGCTCTGGTTTTGTTCCCTGGGCTCTGGTTTTGTCCCTGGGTCTCTGGTTTTCTCCCGCGGGCCCTGGTTGTGTTCCGCGGGCCCTGGTTGTGTTCCGCGGGCCCTGGTTGTGTTCCGCGGGCCCTGGTTGTGTTCCGCGGGCCCTGTTTTTTTTTCCCCGGGCCCTGTTTTTTTTTCCCCGGGCCCTTGTTTTGTTCCTCGGGCCCTGGTTTTGTCCCTGGAATTCTGGTTTTGTTCCTGGGACTCTGCTTTTCTCCCTTGGGCCATGTTTTTTTCCTTGGAGCTCTGGTTTTCTCCTGCGGGCTCTGGATTTCTTCCTGGGTCTGTAGCTTTGTTCCCCGGACCCTGGCTTTGTCCCTGGGGCTCTGGTTTTGTTTCCCGGGCTCTGGTTTTGTTTCCTGGGGCTCTGGTTTTCTTCCTGGGGCTCTGGTTTTCTTCCTGGGGCTCTGGTTTTATCCCGGGTCCTCTGGTTCTCTTCCTGGGGCTCTGGTTCTCTTCCTGGGGCTCTGTTTTTTTCCCGCGGGGCCCTGGTTTTGTTCCCGGGGCCCTGGTTTTGTTCCCGGGGCCCTGGTTTTATTCCTGCAGCCCTGGATTTGTGCTGCGGGCCCTGTTTTTTTTTCCGCGGGCCCTGGTTTTTTTTCCCCGGGCCCTGCTTTTGTTCCCCGGGCCCTGCTTTTGTTCCCCGGGCCCTGCTTTTTCTCCCGCAGGACCTGCTTTTTCTCCCGCGGGCTCTGCTTTTTCTCCCGCGGGCTCTGCTTTTTCTCCCGCGGGCTCTGGTTTTCTCCCGTGGGCTCTGGTTTTCTCCCGTGGGCTCTGGTTTTCTCCCGCGGGCTCTGGTTTTCTCCCGTGGGCTCTGGTTTTCTCCCGCGGGCTCTGGTTTTCTCTTCTGGGTTCTGGTTTTCTCCCGTGGGATCTGGTTTTCTTCCTGGGGCCCTGGTTTTTTTACCCGGGCCCTGGTTTTTTTCCTGGGACTCTGGTTTTTTTCCTGGGGCTCTGTTTTTCTCTCTAGGGCCCTGTTTTTTTTGCCGGGGCCCTGTTTTTTTTCCCGGGGCCCTGTTTTTTTTCCCGGGGCCCTGTTTTTTTTCCCGGGGCCCTGTTTTTTTTCCCGGGGCCCTGGTTTTGTTCCCGGGGCCCTGGTTTTGTTCCCGGGGCCCTGGTTTTGTTCCCCGGGCCCTGGTTTTGTCCCTGGGATTCTGGTTTTGTCCCTGGGGCTCTGGTTTTGTCCCTGGGGCCCTGGTTTTGTTCCTGGAGCTCTGGTTTTCTCCTGCGGACTCTGGATTTGTTCTTGGGTCTCTAGTTTTGTTCCCCAGACCCTGGCTTTGTCCCTGGGGCTCTGGCTTTGTCCCTGGGGCTCTGGCTTTGTCCCTGGGGCTCTCGTTTTGTCCCTGGGGCTCTGGCTCTTTCCCTGGTGCTGTTTTTCTCCCGCGGGCTCTGGTTCTCTTCCTGGGGCTCTGGTTCTCTTCCTGGGGCTCTGGTTTTCTCCCGCGGTCTCTGTTTTGTCCTGCGGGGTCTGCTTTTGTTTCCCGGGCTCTGTCTTTTGTTCCCTGGGCTCTCCTTTTTTTCCCCGGGCTCTGGTTTTCTCCCGCAGGCTCTGGTTTTCTCCCGCGGGCTCTAGTGTTCTTCCTTGGGCTCTGGTTTTGTTCCCTGGGCTGTGGATTTGGTCCCCGGGGTCTGTTTTTTTCCCGCGAGGTCTGTTTTTTTTCCCCGGGCCCTGGATTTTTTTCTGCGGGCCCTGGATTTTTTTCTGCGGGCCCTGGATTTTTTTCTGCGGGCCCTGTTTTTTTTCTGCGGGCCCTGTTTTTTTTCTGCGGGCACTGGTTTTGTTCCCGGGGCCCTGACTTTCTTCCTGGGGCTCTGGTTTTGTCCCTGGGACTCTGGTTTTGTCCCTGGGGCTCTGCTTTGTCCCTGGGGCTCTGCTTTGTCCCTGAGGCTCTGCTTTGTCCCTGCGGCCTGTTTTCTTTCTACGGGCCCTGGTTTTTGTCCCCGGGCTCTGGTTTTGGTCCTCGGGTTCTGTTTTTTTCCCGCGAGGTCTGGTTTTCTTCCCCGGGCTCTGTTTTTTTTACCCGGGCCCTGGTTTTGTTCCTGGGGCTTCTGGTTTTGTCCCTGGGGCCCTGGTTTTGTTCCTGGAGCTCTGGTTTTCTCCTGCTGGCTCTGGATTTGTTCCTGGGTCTCTAGTTTTGTTCCCCGGACCCTGGCTTTCTTCCTTGGGCTCTGGCTTTGTCCCTGGGGCTCTGGTTTTGTCCCTGGGCTCTGGCTTTGTCTCTGGGACTCTGTTTTTTTTCCCTGGGGCTCTGCTTTTTCCCTGGGGCTCTGGCTTTGTCCCTGGGGCACTGGAATTGTCCCTGGGGCTCTGGTTTCGTTCCCCAGGCTCTAATTTTGTTCCCTGGGCTCCTGCTTTGTCCCTGGGCCTCTGGTTTTCTCCCGCGGGCTCTGGTTTTCTCCCGCGGGCTCTGGTTTTCTCCCGCGGGCTCTGGTTTTCTCTTCTGGGTTCTGGTTTTCTCCCGTGGGATCTGGTTTTCTTCCTGGGGCCCTGTTTTTTTTATCCGGGCCCTGGTTTTTTTATCCGGGCCCTGGTTTTTTTATCCGGGCCCTGTTTTTTTTCCTGAGGCTCTGTTTTTTTTCCTGGGGCTCTGGTTTTTTCCCTGGGGCCCTGGTTTTATTCCTGGAGCTCTGGTTTACTCCTGCAGGCTCTGGATTTGTTCCTGGCTCTCTGGCTTTCTCCCTATGTCTTCGGTTTTTTTCCCTGGGCTCTGTTTTTTTTCCCAGGCTTCGTTTTTTTTCCCGCAGGCCCTGGTTTTGTTCCGCGGGCCCTGGTTTTGTTCCGCGGGCCCTGGTTTTGTTCCCGGGGCCCTGGTTTTGTTCCCGGGGCCCTGGTTTTGTTCCCCGGGCCCTGGTTTTGTTCCCCGGGCCCTGGTTTTGTTCCCCGGGCCCTGGTTTTGTCCCTGGGATTTTGGTTTTCTTCCTGGGGCTCTGGTTTTGTCCCTGGGGCCCTGGTTTTGTTCCTGGAGCTCTGGTTTTCTCCTGCGGACTCTGGATTTGTTCTTGGGTCTCTAGTTTTGTTCCCCGGACCCTGGCTTTCTTCCTGGGGCTCTGGTTTTGTCCCTGGGGCTCTGCTTTTGTCCCTGGGACTCTGCTTTTGTCCCTGGGGCTCTGCTTTGTCCCTGGGGCTCTGCTTTGTCCCTGGGGCACTGGCTTTGTCCCTGGGGCTCTGGTTTTGTTCCTGGGGCTCTGGCTTTTT
Organism: Calonectris borealis; assembly: GCF_964195595.1. NCBI lineage: Eukaryota > Metazoa > Chordata > Aves > Procellariiformes > Procellariidae > Calonectris > Calonectris borealis. Next base: position 901,062 of record NW_027441467.1, on the reverse strand, counting down.
CCCTGGTGCTCTGTTATTCTCCCGCGGGCTCTGGTTCTCTTCCTGGGGCTCTGGTTCTCTTCCTGGGGCTCTGGTTTTCTCCCGCGGGCTCTGTTTTGTCCTGCGGGGTCTGCTTTTGTTCCCCGGGCTCTGTCTTTTGTTCCCCTGGCTGTCCTTTTTCTCCCGCAGGCTCTGGTTTTCTCCCGCAGGCTCTGGTTTTCTCCCGCGGGCTCTAGTGTTCTTCCTCGGGCTCTGGTTTTGTTCCCTGGGCTGTGGATTTGGTCAGCGGGCCCTGTTTTTTTTCCCCGGGCCCTGTTTTTTTTCCCCGGGCCCTGTTTTTTTTCTGCGGGCCCTGTTTTTTTTCTGCGGGCCCTGGCTTTCTTCCTGGGGCTCTGGTTTTGTCCCTGGGACTCTGGTTTTGTCCCTGGGGCTCTGGTTTTGTCCCTGGGGCTCTGCTTTGTCCCTGGGGCCTGTTTTCTTTCTACGGGCCCTGGTTTTGTTTCCAGGGCCCTGGTTTTGTTTCCGGGGCCCTGGTTTTGTTCCCCGTGCCCTGGTTTTGTTCCCCGGGCCCTGGTTTTGATCCCCGGGTTGTGTTTTTTTCCCGCGAGGTCTGGTTTTCTTCCCCGGGCTCTGTTTTTTTTACCCGGGCCCTGGTTTCGTTCCTGTGGCTTCTGTTTTTGTCCCTGGGCCTCTGGTTTTCTCCCGCGGGCTCTGGTTTTCTCCCGCGGGCTCTGGTTTTCTCCCGTGGGCTCTGGTTTTCTCCCGCGGGCTCTGGTTTTCTCTTCTGGGTTCTGGTTTTCTCCCGTGGGATCTGGTTTTCTTCCTGGGGCCCTGTTTTTTTTATCCGGGCCCTGGTTTTTTTATCCGGGCCCTGGTTTTTTTATCCGGGCCCTGTTTTTTTTCCTGAGGCTCTGTTTTTTTTCCTGGGGCTCTGGTTTTTTCCCTGGGGCCCTGGTTTTATTCCTGGAGCTCTGGTTTACTCCTGCAGGCTCTGGATTTGTTCCTGGCTCTCTGGCTTTCTCCCTATGTCTTCGGTTTTTTTCCCTGGGCTCTGTTTTTTTTCCCAGGCTTCGTTTTTTTTCCCGCAGGCCCTGGTTTTGTTCCGCGGGCCCTGGTTTTGTTCCGCGGGCCCTGGTTTTGTTCCCGGGGCCCTGGTTTTGTTCCCGGGGCCCTGGTTTTGTTCCCCGGGCCCTGGTTTTGTTCCCCGGGCCCTGGTTTTGTTCCCCGGGCCCTGGTTTTGTCCCTGGGATTTTGGTTTTCTTCCTGGGGCTCTGGTTTTGTCCCTGGGGCCCTGGTTTTGTTCCTGGAGCTCTGGTTTTCTCCTGCGGACTCTGGATTTGTTCTTGGGTCTCTAGTTTTGTTCCCCGGACCCTGGCTTTCTTCCTGGGGCTCTGGTTTTGTCCCTGGGGCTCTGCTTTTGTCCCTGGGACTCTGCTTTTGTCCCTGGGGCTCTGCTTTGTCCCTGGGGCTCTGCTTTGTCCCTGGGGCACTGGCTTTGTCCCTGGGGCTCTGGTTTTGTTCCTGGGGCTCTGGCTTTTTCCCTGGTGCTCTGTTATTCTCCCGCGGGCTCTGGTTCTCTTCCTGGGGCTCTGGTTCTCTTCCTGGGGCTCTGGTTTTCTCCCGCGGGCTCTGTTTTGTCCTGCGGGGTCTGCTTTTGTTCCCCGGGCTCTGTCTTTTGTTCCCCTGGCTGTCCTTTTTCTCCCGCAGGCTCTGGTTTTCTCCCGCAGGCTCTGGTTTTCTCCCGCGGGCTCTAGTGTTCTTCCTCGGGCTCTGGTTTTGTTCCCTGGGCTGTGGATTTGGTCAGCGGGCCCTGTTTTTTTTCCCCGGGCCCTGTTTTTTTTCCCCGGGCCCTGTTTTTTTTCTGCGGGCCCTGTTTTTTTTCTGCGGGCCCTGGCTTTCTTCCTGGGGCTCTGGTTTTGTCCCTGGGACTCTGGTTTTGTCCCTGGGGCTCTGGTTTTGTCCCTGGGGCTCTGCTTTGTCCCTGGGGCCTGTTTTCTTTCTACGGGCCCTGGTTTTGTTTCCAGGGCCCTGGTTTTGTTTCCGGGGCCCTGGTTTTGTTCCCCGTGCCCTGGTTTTGTTCCCCGGGCCCTGGTTTTGATCCCCGGGTTGTGTTTTTTTCCCGCGAGGTCTGGTTTTCTTCCCCGGGCTCTGTTTTTTTTACCCGGGCCCTGGTTTCGTTCCTGTGGCTTCTGTTTTTGTCCCTGGGCCTCTGGTTTTCTCCCGCGGGCTCTGGTTTTCTCCCGCGGGCTCTGGTTTTCTCCCGTGGGCTCTGGTTTTCTCCCGTGGGCTCTGGTTTTCTCCCGCGGGCTCTGGTTTTCTCTTCTGGGTTCTGGTTTTCTCCCGTGGGATCTGGTTTTCTTCCTGGGGCCCTGTTTTTTTTATCCGGGCCCTGGTTTTTTTATCCGGGCCCTGGTTTTTTTATCCGGGCCCTGTTTTTTTTCCTGAGGCTCTGTTTTTTTTCCTGGGGCTCTGGTTTTTTCCCTGGGGCCCTGGTTTTATTCCTGGAGCTCTGGTTTACTCCTGCAGGCTCTGGATTTGTTCCTGGCTCTCTGGCTTTCTCCCTATGTCTTCGGTTTTTTTCCCTGGGCTCTGTTTTTTTTCCCAGGCTTCGTTTTTTTTCCCGCAGGCCCTGGTTTTGTTCCGCGGGCCCTGGTTTTGTTCCGCGGGCCCTGGTTTTGTTCCCGGGGCCCTGGTTTTGTTCCCGGGGCCCTGGTTTTGTTCCCCGGGCCCTGGTTTTGTTCCCCGGGCCCTGGTTTTGTTCCCCGGGCCCTGGTTTTGTCCCTGGGATTTTGGTTTTCTTCCTGGGGCTCTGGTTTTGTCCCTGGGGCCCTGGTTTTGTTCCTGGAGCTCTGGTTTTCTCCTGCGGACTCTGGATTTGTTCTTGGGTCTCTAGTTTTGTTCCCCGGACCCTGGCTTTCTTCCTGGGGCTCTGGTTTTGTCCCTGGGGCTCTGCTTTTGTCCCTGGGACTCTGCTTTTGTCCCTGGGGCTCTGCTTTGTCCCTGGGGCTCTGCTTTGTCCCTGGGGCACTGGCTTTGTCCCTGGGGCTCTGGTTTTGTTCCTGGGGCTCTGGCTTTTTCCCTGGTGCTCTGTTATTCTCCCGCGGGCTCTGGTTCTCTTCCTGGGGCTCTGGTTCTCTTCCTGGGGCTCTGGTTTTCTCCCGCGGGCTCTGTTTTGTCCTGCGGGGTCTGCTTTTGTTCCCCGGGCTCTGTCTTTTGTTCCCCTGGCTGTCCTTTTTCTCCCGCAGGCTCTGGTTTTCTCCCGCAGGCTCTGGTTTTCTCCCGCGGGCTCTAGTGTTCTTCCTCGGGCTCTGGTTTTGTTCCCTGGGCTGTGGATTTGGTCAGCGGGCCCTGTTTTTTTTCCCCGGGCCCTGTTTTTTTTCCCCGGGCCCTGTTTTTTTTCTGCGGGCCCTGTTTTTTTTCTGCGGGCCCTGGCTTTCTTCCTGGGGCTCTGGTTTTGTCCCTGGGACTCTGGTTTTGTCCCTGGGGCTCTGGTTTTGTCCCTGGGGCTCTGCTTTGTCCCTGGGGCCTGTTTTCTTTCTACGGGCCCTGGTTTTGTTTCCAGGGCCCTGGTTTTGTTTCCGGGGCCCTGGTTTTGTTCCCCGTGCCCTGGTTTTGTTCCCCGGGCCCTGGTTTTGATCCCCGGGTTGTGTTTTTTTCCCGCGAGGTCTGGTTTTCTTCCCCGGGCTCTGTTTTTTTTACCCGGGCCCTGGTTTCGTTCCTGTGGCTTCTGTTTTTGTCCCTGGGCCTCTGGTTTTCTCCCGCGGGCTCTGGTTTTCTCCCGCGGGCTCTGGTTTTCTCCCGTGGGCTCTGGTTTTCTCCCGCGGGCTCTGGTTTTCTCTTCTGGGTTCTGGTTTTCTCCCGTGGGATCTGGTTTTCTTCCTGGGGCCCTGGTTTTTTTATCCGGGCCCTGGTTTTTTTATCCGGGCCCTGGTTTTTTTATCCGGGCCCTGTTTTTTTTCCTGAGGCTCTGTTTTTTTTCCTGGGGCTCTGGTTTTTTCCCTGGGGCCCTGGTTTTATTCCTGGAGCTCTGGTTTACTCCTGCAGGCTCTGGATTTGTTCCTGGCTCTCTGGCTTTCTCCCTATGTCTTCGGTTTTTTTCCCTGGGCTCTGTTTTTTTTCCCAGGCTTCGTTTTTTTTCCCGCAGGCCCTGGTTTTGTTCCGCGGGCCCTGGTTTTGTTCCGCGGGCCCTGGTTTTGTTCCCGGGGCCCTGGTTTTGTTCCCGGGGCCCTGGTTTTGTTCCCCGGGCCCTGGTTTTGTTCCCCGGGCCCTGGTTGTGTTCCCCGGGCCCTGGTTTTGTCCCTGGGATTTTGGTTTTCTTCCTGGGGCTCTGGTTTTGTCCCTGGGGCCCTGGTTTTGTTCCTGGAGCTCTGGTTTTCTCCTGCGGACTCTGGATTTGTTCTTGGGTCTCTAGTTTTGTTCCCCGGACCCTGGCTTTCTTCCTGGGGCTCTGCTTTTGTCCCTGGGGCTCTGCTTTTGTCCCTGGGACTCTGCTTTTGTCCCTGGGGCTCTGCTTTGTCCCTGGGGCTCTGCTTTGTCCCTGGGGCACTGGCTTTGTCCCTGGGGCTCTGGTTTTGTTCCTGGGGCTCTGGCTTTTTCCCTGGTGCTCTGTTATTCTCCCGCGGGCTCTGGTTCTCTTCCTGGGGCTCTGGTTCTCTTCCTGGGGCTCTGGTTTTCTCCCGCGGGCTCTGTTTTGTCCTGCGGGGTCTGCTTTTGTTCCCCGGGCTCTGTCTTTTGTTCCCCTGGCTGTCCTTTTTCTCCCGCAGGCTCTGGTTTTCTCCCGCAGGCTCTGGTTTTCTCCCGCGGGCTCTAGTGTTCTTCCTCGGGCTCTGGTTTTGTTCCCTGGGCTGTGGATTTGGTCAGCGGGCCCTGTTTTTTTTCCCCGGGCCCTGTTTTTTTTCCCCGGGCCCTGTTTTTTTTCTGCGGGCCCTGTTTTTTTTCTGCGGGCCCTGGCTTTCTTCCTGGGGCTCTGGTTTTGTCCCTGGGACTCTGGTTTTGTCCCTGGGGCTCTGGTTTTGTCCCTGGGGCTCTGCTTTGTCCCTGGGGCCTGTTTTCTTTCTACGGGCCCTGGTTTTGTTTCCAGGGCCCTGGTTTTGTTTCCGGGGCCCTGGTTTTGTTCCCCGTGCCCTGGTTTTGTTCCCCGGGCCCTGGTTTTGATCCCCGGGTTGTGTTTTTTTCCCGCGAGGTCTGGTTTTCTTCCCCGGGCTCTGTTTTTTTTACCCGGGCCCTGGTTTCGTTCCTGTGGCTTCTGTTTTTGTCCCTGGGCCTCTGGTTTTCTCCCGCGGGCTCTGGTTTTCTCCCGCGGGCTCTGGTTTTCTCCCGTGGGCTCTGGTTTTCTCCCGCGGGCTCTGGTTTTCTCTTCTGGGTTCTGGTTTTCTCCCGTGGGATCTGGTTTTCTTCCTGGGGCCCTGTTTTTTTTATCCGGGCCCTGGTTTTTATACCCGGGCTCTGTTTTTTTTCCTGGGGCTCTGTTTTTTTTCCTGGGGCTCTGGTTTTTTTCCTGGGGCTCTGGTTTTTTTCCTGGGGCTCTGTTTTTTTCCCTGGGGCCCTGGTTTTATTCCTGGAGCTCTGGTTTACTCCTGCAGGCTTTGGATTTGTTCCTGGGTCTCTAGTTTTGTTCCCCGGACCCTGGCTTTGTCCCTGGGGCTCTGGCTTTGTCCCTGGGGCTCTGGCTTTCTCCCTATGTCTTCGTTTTTTTTCATTGGGCTCTGTTTTTTTTCCCAGGCCTCTGTTTTCTTCCGCGGGCCCTGGTTTTCTTCCGCGGGCCCTGGTTTTCTTCCGCGGGCCCTGGTTTTGTTCCCGGGGCCCTGGTTTTGTTCCCGGGGCCCTGGTTTTGTTCCCGAGGCCCTGATTTTGTTCTCCGGGCCCTGGTTTTGTTCCCCGGGCCCTGGTTTTGTCCGTGGGATTTTGGTTTTCTTCCTGGGGCTCTGGTTTTGTCCCTGGGGCCCTGGTTTTGTTCCTGGAGCTCTGGTTTTCTCCTGCGGACTCTGGATTTGTTCTTGGGTCTCTAGTTTTGTTCCCCGGACCCTGGCTTTCTTCCTGGGGCTCTGGCTTTGTCCCTGGGACTCTGGTTTTGTCCCTGGGGCTCTGCTTTGTCCCTGGGGCTCTGGTTTTGTTCCTGGGGCTCTGGCTTTTTCCCTGGTGCTCTGTTTTTCTCCCGCGGGTTCTGGTTCTCTTCCTGGGGCTCTGGTTCTCTTCCTGGGGCTCTGGTTTTCTCCTGCGGTCTCTGTTTTGTCCCGCGGGGTCTGCTTTTTTTACCTGGGCTCTGTCTTTTGTTCCCCTGGCTCTCCTTTTTTTCCCCGGGCTCTGGTTTTCTCCCGCAGGCTCTGGTTTTCTCCCGCGGGCTCTAGTGTTCTTCCTCGGGCTCTGGTTTTGTTCCCTGGGCTGTGGATTTGGTCCCCGGGGTCTGTTTTTTTCCCGCGAGGTCTGGTTTTTTTCCCCGGGCCCTGTTTTTTTTCCCCGGGCCCTGTTTTTTTTCCCCGGGCCCTGTTTTTTTTCTGCGGGTACTGGTTTTGTTCCCGGGACCCTGGGTTTCTTCCTGGGGCTCTGCTTTGTCCCTGGGGCCTGTTTTCTTTCTACGGGCCCTGGTTTTGTTCCCCGGGCCCTGGTTTTGTTCCCCAGGCCCTGGTTTTGTTCCCCGGACCCTGGTTTTCTTCCCCGGGCTCTGTTTTTTTTCACCCGGGCCCTGGTTTTGTTCCTGGGCCTTCTGGTTTTGTCCCTGGGGCCCTGGTTTTTTTCCTGGAGCTCTGGTTTTCTCCTGCGGGCTCTGGATTTGTTCCTGGGTCTCTAGTTTTGTTCCCCGGACCCTGGCTTTGTCCCTGGGGCTCTGGCTTTGTCCCTGGGGCACTGGAATTGTCCCTGGGGCTCTGGTTTCGTTCCTCAGGCTCTAATTTTGTTCCCTGGGCTCCTGCTTTGTCCCTGGGCCTCTAGTTTTCTCCCGCGGGCTCTGGTTTTCTCCCGCGGGCTCTGGTTTTCTCCCGCGGGCTCTGGTTTTCTCTTCTGGGTTCTGGTTTTCTCCCGTGGGATCTGGTTTTCTTCCTGGGGCCCTGTTTTTTTTATCCAGGCCCTGGTTTTTATACCCGGGCCCTGGTTTTTTTCCTGGGGCTCTGTTTTTTTTCCTGGGGCTCTGGTTTTTTCCCTGGGGCCCTGGTTTTATTCCTGGAGCTCTGATTTACTCCTGCAGGCTTTGGATTTGTTCCTGGGTCTCTAGTTTTGTTCCCCGGACCCTGGCTTTGTCCCTGGGGCTCTGGCTTTGTCCCTGGGGCTCTGGCTTTCTCCCTATGTCTTCGTTTTTTTTCCCCGGGCTCTGTTTTTTGTCCCAGGCCTCTTTTTTTTTCCCAGGCCTGTGTTTTCTTCCGCGGGCCCTGGTTTTCTCCCGCAGGCTCTGGTTTTCTCCCGCGGGCTCTAGTGTTCTTCCTCGGGCTCTGGTTTTGTTCCCTGGGCTGTGGATTTGGTCCCCGGGCCCTGTTTTTTTTCCCCGGGCCCGGTTTTTTTTCCCCGGGCCCGGTTTTTTTTCCCCGGGCCCTGTTTTTTTTCCCCGGGCCCTGTTTTTTTTCCCCGGGCCCTGTTTTTTTTCTGCGGGTACTGGTTTTGTTCCCGGGGCCCTGGGTTTCTTCCTGGGGCTCTGCTTTGTCCCTGGGGCCTGTTTTCTTTCTACAGGCCCTGGTTTTGTTCCCGGGGCCCTGGTTTTGTTCCCGGGGCCCTGGTTTTGTTTCCGGGGCCCTGGTTTTGTTTCCGGGGCCCTGGTTTTGTTCCCGGGGCCCTGGTTTTTTTCCGCGGGCCCTGGTTTTTTTCCCCGGGCCCTGTTTTTTTTCCCCAGGCCCTGGTTTTGTTCCCCGGACCCTGGTTTTGTTCCCCGGGCTCTGTTTTTTTCCCGCGAGGTCTGGTTTTCTTCCCCGGGCTCTGTTTTTTTTCACCCGGGCCCTGGTTTTGTTCCTGGGCCTTCTGGTTTTGTCCCTGGGGCCCTGGTTTTGTTCCTGGAGCTCTGGTTTTCTCCTGCAGGCTCTGGATTTGTTCCTGGGTCTCTAGTTTTGTTCCCCGGACCCTGGCTTTCTTCCTGGGGCTCTGGCTTTGTCCCTGGGACTCTGTTTTTTTTCCCTGGGCCTCTGGCTTTGTCCCTGGGGCTCTGGCTTTGTCCCTGGGGCTCTGGCTTTGTCCCTGGGGCTCTGGTTTCGTTCCCCAGGCTCTAATTTTGTTCCCTGGGCTCCTGCTTTGTCCCTGGGCCTCTGGTTCTCTTCCTGGGGCTCTGGTTCTCTTCCCCGGGCTCTGATTTTCTCCCGCAGGCTCTGTTTTTTTCCCGCGGGGTCCGGTTTTGTTCCTGGGGCCCTGGTTTTGTTCCCAGGGCCCTGGTTTTGTTCCCCGGGCTTTGTTTTTATTTCCCCGGCTCTGGTTTTGTTTTGCCGGGCTCTGATTTTTTTCCCGTCTCTAGTTTTTTTCCCTGGGCTCTGGATTTGTCTCTAGGGCTCTGTTTTTCTCCCGCGGGCTCTGGTTTTATCCCGCGGGTTCTGGTTTTCTTCCTGGTGCTCTGGTTCTCTTCCTGGAGCTCTGGTTTTCTCCCGCAGGCTCTGTTTTTTTCCCGCGCGGTCTTGTTTTGTTCCTGTGGCCCTGGATTTTTTTCCCCGGGCTCTGCTTTTGTTCCCCAGGCTCTGCTTTTGTTCTACGGGTTCTGCTTTTGTTCCCCGGACTCTGGCTTTCTCCCTGGTCCTCTGGTTTTCTCCCGCGGGCACTGATTTTGTCCCGCGGGCTCTGGTTTTCTTCGTGGGGCTCTGGTTTTCTTCGTGGGGCTCTGGTTCTCTTCCTGGGGCTCTGGTTCTCTTCCTGGGGCTCTGGTTTTGTTCCCCGGGCTCTGGTTTTGTTCCTGGGTATCTAGTTTTGTTCCCCGGACCCTGGCTTTGTCCCTGGGGCTCTGGCTTTGTCCCTGTGGCTCTGGCTTTGTCCCTGGGGCTCTAGTTTTGTTCCCCGGACTCTGGCTTTCTCCCTGGTCCTCTGGTTTTCTCCCGCGGGCTCTGGTTTTCTTCGTGGGGCTCTGGTTTTCTTCGTGGGGCTCTGGTTTTCTTCGTGGGGCTCTGGTTCTCTTCGTGGGGCTCTGGTTCTCTTCGTGGGGCTCTGGTTCTCTTCCTGGGGCTCTGGTTCTCTTCCTGGGGCTCTGTTTTTTTTGCCCGGGCTCTGGTTTTGTTCCTGGGTCTCTGATTTTGTTCCCCGGACCCTGGCTTTGTGCCTGGTGCTCTGGCTTTGTCCCTGGGGCTCTGGATGTCTCCCTAGGTCTCTGGTTTTGTTCCCGGGGATCTTGTTTTTTTCACAGGTCTCTGGTTTTTTTCCCCAGGCTCTGGTTTTGTCCCCAGGCCCTGATTTTTTTTCTGTGGCCCTAGTTTTGTCCCTGGGATACTGGTTTTGTTCCTGGAGCTCTGGTTTTCTCCTGTGGGCTCTGGATTTGCTGCTGGATTGCTACTTTTGTTCCCCGGTTCCTGGCTTTTTTCCTGGGATTCTGGTTTTGTTCCTGGGGCTCTGGATTTGTCTGTAGGGCTCTGTTTTTCTCCCTCGGGCTCTAGTTTTATCCCGCGGGTTCTGGTTTTCTTCCTGGGGCTCTGGTTCTCTTTCTGGGGATCTGGTTTTCTCCCACAGGGTCTGTTTTGTTCCCTGGGCTCTGGCTTTTTCCCTGGGGCCCTGGTTTTGTTCCCCGGGCTCTGTTTTTCTCCCGCAGGCTCTGTTTTTCTCCCGCAGGCTCTGTTTTTCTCCCGCGGGCTCTGTTTTTCTCCCGCGGGCTCTGGTTTTATCCCGCGGTTTCTGGTTCTCTTCCTGGGGCTCTGGTTCTCTTCCTGGGGCTCTGTTTTTTTCCCGCGGGCCCTGGTTTTGTTCCGCGGGCTCTGTCTTTTATTCCCTGGGCCCTGGTTTTGTGTCCGCGGGCGCTGGTTTTGTGTCCGCGGGCGCTGGTTTTGTGTCCGCGGGCGCTGGTTTTGTGTCCGCGGGCGCTGGTTTTGTGTCCGCGGGCGCTGGTTTTGTGTCCGCGGGCGCTGGTTTTGTTCCCCGGGCCCTGGTTTTGTTCCCCGGGCCCTGGTTTTGTTCCCCGGGCCCTTATTTAGTTCCCCGGCTTCTCGTTTTGTCCCTGGTCTTCTGGTTTTTTTCCTGGGGCTCTGGTTTTGTTCCCCGGGCCCTTGTTTTGTTCCCGGGGCTTTGTTTTTTTATCCCTGGCTCTGGTTTTCTCCCACAGGCTTTGTTATTTTTATACTGGGGCTTTGGCTTTGTCCCTTGAGCTCTGGCTTTGTCCACTGGGTCTTGTTTTGTTACCCAGGCTCTGGTTTTGTTCCCGGGGCTCTGGTTTTGTTCCCGGGGCTCTGGTTTTGTTCCCCAGGCTCTGGTTTTGTTCCCCGAGCTCAGGTTTTATTCCCGGGGCTCTGGTTTTATTCCCAGGGTCTGGTTTTATTCCCGGGGCCCTGTTTTTCTCCCGCGGGCCCTGTTTTTCTCCCGCGGGCCCTGTTTTTCTCCCGTGGGCCCTGTTTTTCTCCCGCGGGCCCTGGTTTTCTCCCGCGGGCCCTTGTTTTCTCCCCCGGGCCCTGGTTTTGCTCCCGGGGCCCTGGTTTTGCTCCCGGGGCCCTGGTTTTGCTCCCGGGACTCTGGTTTTATCCCGCGGGCTCTGGTTCTCTTCCCGGGGCTCTGCTTTGTTCCCGCGGGCTCTGCTTTGTTCCCGCGGGCTCTGCTTTGTTTCCGCGGGCGCTGGTTTTTTTCCCGCGGGCGCTGGTTTTTTTCCCGCGGGCGCTGGTTTTGTTCCCCGGGCCCTGGTTTTGTCCCTGGGCTTCTGGTTTTATTCCCCCAGCTTTGCTTTTGTTTCCCCGGCTCTGGTTTTGTTCCCCGGGCTCTGGTTTTCTCCCGCAGGCTCTGGTTTTGTTCCTGGGTCTCTAGTTTTCTTCCTCGGACCCTGGCTTTGTCCCTGGAGCTCTGACGTTTTCCCTGGGGCTCTGGCTTTGTCCCTGGGGCTCTGGATTTCTCCCTAGGTCTCTGGTTTTGTTCCCCGGGCCCTGGTTTTCTCCCACAGATTTTGGTTTTCTTCCACGTGCCCTGGTTTTGTTTCTGTGGCTGTGGCTATTTTCCCATGTTCTGGTTTTCTCCCCTGGGCTCTGGTTTTTTCCCCAGGCCCTGGTTTTGTTCCCCGGGCCCTGTTTTTCTCTCGCAGGATTTGGTTTTCTTCCACGTGCCCTGGTTTTGTTTCTGTGGCTGTGGCTTTTTCCCCACGCTCTGGTTTTCTGCCGTGGGCTCTGGTTTTGTTCCCCGGGCTCTGGTTTTGTTCCCGAGCCTCTAGTTTTGTTTCCCGGGCTCTGGTTTTCTTCCCCAGGCCCTTTTTTTTTTCCCCAGGCCCTTTTTTTTTTCCCCGGGCCCCGTTCTATTTTTCCCCGGGCCGTGTTCTATTTTTCCCGGGCCGTGTTCTATTTTTCCCGGGCCCTGGTTGTGTTCCCGGGCCCTGGTTGTGTTCCCGGGCCCTGGTTGTGTTCCCGGGCCCTGGTTTTGTTCCCCGGGCCCTGGTTTTGTTCCCCAGGCCCTGGTTGTGTCCCTGGGCTTCTGGTTTTCTTCCCGGGGCCCTGTTTTTTTTCCCCGGGGCCCTGTTTTTTTTCCCCGGGGCCCTGTTTTTTTTCCCCGGGGCCCTGTTTTTTTTCCCCGGGGCCCTGTTTTTTTTCCCCGGGGCCCTGTTTTTTTTCCCTGGGGCCCTGTTTTTTTTCCCCAGGGCCCTGTTTTTTTTTCCCCGGGCCCTGTTTTTTTTTCCCCGGGCCCTGTTTTTTTTCCCCGGGCCCTGTTTTTTTTTCCCGGGCCCTTTTTTTTTTTCCCGGGCCCTGGTTTTGTTCCCCGGGCCCTGGTTTTGTTCCCCGGGCCCTGGTTTTCTCCCGCAGGATTTGGTTTTCTTCCACGTGCCCTGGTTGTGTTTCTGTGGCTGTGGCTTTGTTCCCCACGCTCTGGTTTTCTCCCGCGGCTCTGGTTTTGTTCCCCGGGGTCTGGTTTTTGTTCCCCAGGCCCTGTTTTTTTCCCCGGGCCCTGTTTTATTTTCTCCGGGCGCTGTTTTATTTTCCCGCGGCCCTGGTTTTTTTCCCGGGGCCCTGGTTTTTATCCCCGGGCCCTGGTTTTTATCCCCAGGCCCTGGTTTTTATCCCCGGGCCCTGTTTGTTTTCCCTGGCCCTGGTTCTGTTCCCGCAGCCCTGGTTCTGTTCCCGGGGCCTTGGTTTTGTTCCCCGGGCCCTGGTTTTGTTCCCCGGGCCCTGGTTTTGTTCCCCGGGCCCTGGTTTTGTTCCCCGGGCTCTGTTTCTGTTCGCCGGGCCGTGGTTTTGTTCCCTGGGCCCTTATTTAGTTCCCCGGGTTCTCGTTTTGTCCCTGGTCTTCTGTTTTTTTTTCCTGGCGCCCTGGTTTTGTTCCCCAGGCCCTGGTTTTGTTCCCGGGGCTTTTTTTTTTTTTCTCTGGCTCTGGTTTTCTCCCATAGGCTTTGTTATTTTTATACTGGGGCTTTGGCTTTGTCCACTGGGCTCTTGTTTTGTTACCCAGGCTCTGGTTTTGTTCCCCCAGCTCTGGTTTTGTTCCTGGGGCTCTGGTTTTTTTCCCCAAGCTCTGGTTTTATTCCCGGGGCCCTGGTTGTCTCCCGCGGGCCCTGGTTGTCTCCCCCGGGCCCTGGTTGTCTCCCCCGGGCCCAGGTTTTGTTCCCCGGGCCCTGGTTTTGTTCCCCGGGCCCTGGTTTTGTTCCCTGGGCCCTGTTTTTGTTCCCGGCGCTCTGGTTTTGTTCCCGGGGCTCTGGTTTTAACCCACGGGCTCGGGTTCTCTTCCTGGGGCTCTGTTTTGTGTCCGCGGGCGCTGGTTTTGTGTCCACGGGCGCTGGTTTTGTGTCCGCGGGCGCTGGTTTTGTGTCCGCGGGCGCTGGTTTTGTGTCCGCGGGCCCTGGTTTTGTTCCCCGGGCCCTGGTTTTGTTCCCCAGGCCCTTATTTAGTTCCCCGGGTTCTCGTTTTGTCCCTGGTCTTCTGGTTTTTTTCCTGGGGCTCTGGTTTTGTTCCCCGGGCCCTGGTTTTGTTCCCGGGGCTTTGTTTTTTTATCCCTGGCTCTGGTTTTCTCCCACAGGCTTTGTTATTTTTATACTGGGGCTTTGGCTTTGTCCCTTGAGCTCTGGCTTTGTCCACTGGGCTCTTGTTTTGTTACCCAGGCTCTGGTTTTGTTCCCCCAGCTCTGGTTTGGTTCCCGGGGCTCTGGTTTGGTTCCCCGGGCTCTGGTTTTATTCCCGGGGCTCTGGTTTTATTCCCGGGTCTCTGGTTTTATTCCCGGGGCTCTGGTTTTCTCCCGCGGGCCGTGGTTTTCTCCCGCGGGCCGTGGTTTTCTCCCGCGGGCCGTGGTTTTCTCCCCCGGGCCCTGGTTTTCTCCCCCGGGCCCTGGTTTTGTTCCCGGGGCCCTGGTTTTGCTCCCGGGGCTCTGGTTTTATCCCGCGGGCTCTGGTTCTCTTCCTGGGGCTCTGTTTTGTTCCCGCGGGCTCTGTTTTGTTCCCGCGGGCTCTGTTTTGTTCCCGCGGGCACTGGTTTTTTTCCCCGGGCGCTGGTTTTTTTCCCGCGGGCGCTGGTTTTGTTCCCCGGGCCCTGGTTTTGTCCCTGGGCTTCTGGTTTCATTCCCCCAGCTTTGGTTTTGTTTCCCCGGCTCTGGTTTTGTTCCCCGGGCTCTGGTTTTCTCCCGCAGGCTCTGGTTTTGTTCCTGGGTCTCTAGTTTTCTTCCTCGGACCCTGGCTTTGTCCCTGGAGCTCTGACTTTTTCCCTGGGGCTCTGGCTTTGTCCCTGGGGCTCTGGATTTCTCCCTAGGTCTCTGGTTTTGTTCCCCAGGCCCTGGTTTTCTCCCACAGATTTTGGTTTTCTTCCACGTGCCCTGGTTTTGTTTCTGTGGCTGTGGCTATTTTCCCATGCTCTGGTTTTCTTCCCTGGGCTCTGGTTTTTTCCCCAGGCCCTGGTTTTGTTCCCCGGGCCCTGGTTTTCTCCCGCAGGATTTGGTTTTCTTCCACGTGCCCTGGTTTTGTTTCTGTGGCTGTGGCTTTTTCCCCACGCTCTGGTTTTCTGCCGTGGGCTCTGGTTTTGTTCCCCGGGCTCTGGTTTTGTTCCCGAGCCTCTAGTTTTGTTTCCCGGGCTCTGGTTTTCTTCCCCGGGCCCTTTTTTTTTTCCCCGGGCCCTTTTTTTTTTTCCCGGGCCGTGTTCTATTTTTCCCGGCCCGTGTTCTATTTTTCCCGGGCCCTGTTCTATTTTTCCCGGGCTCTGTTCTATTTTTCCCGGGGCCTGGTTCTGTTCCTGGGGCCCTGGTTCTGTTCCTGGGGCCCTGGTTTTGTTCCTGGGGCCCTGGTTTTGTTCCCGGGGCCCTGTTTTTGTTCCCCAGGCCCTGGTTTTGTTCCCCAGGCCCTGGTTGTGTCCCTGGGCTTCTGGTTTTCTTCCCGGGGCCCTGGTTTTTTTCCCCGGGGCCCTGGTTTTTTTCCCCGGGGCCCTGGTTTTTTTCCCCGGGGCCCTGGTTTTTTTCCCGGGGGTCCTGTTTTTTTCCCCGGGGCCCTGTTTTTTTTTCCCGGGCCCTGTTTTTTTTTCCCGGGCCCTGGTTTTGTTCCCCGGGCCCTGGTTTTGTTCCCCGGGCCCTGGTTTTGTTCCCCGGGCCCTGGTTTTCTCCCGCAGCATTTGGTTTTCTTCCACGTGCCCTGGTTGTGTTTCTGTGGCTGTGGCTTTGTTCCCCACGCTCTGGTTTTCTCCCGCGGCTCTGGTTTTGTTCCCCGGGGTCTGGTTTTTGTTCCCCAGGCCCTGTTTTTTTTCCCCGGGCCCTGTTTTATTTTCCCCGGGCGCTGTTTTATTTTCCCGGGGCCCTGGTTTTTTTCCCGGGGCCCTGGTTTTTATCCCCGGGCCCTGGTTCTCTTCCCCAGGCCCTGGTTTTTATCCCCGGGCCCTGGTTCTGTTCCCGCAGCCCTGGTTTTGTTCCCGCAGCCTTGGTTTTGTTCCCGGGGCCTTGGTTTTGTTCCCTGGGCCCTGGTTTTGTTCCCCGGGCCCTGGTTTTGTCCCTGGGCTTCTGATTATGTTCCTGGGCTCTGGTTTTCGTCTCTGTGGCCTTGGTTTTCGTCTCTGGGGCCCTGGTTTTGTTCCCCGGGCCCTGGTTTTGTTCCCCAGGCTCTGTTTCTGTTCGCCGGGCTCTGGTTTTGTTCCCTGGGCCCTTATTTAGTTCCCCGGGTTCTCGTTTTGTCCCTGGTCTTCTGTTTTTTTTTCCTGGCGCCCTGGTTTTGTTCCCCGGGCCCTGGTTTTGTTCCCGGGGCTTTTTTTTTTTTTTCTCTGGCTCTGGTTTTCTCCCATAGGCTTTGTTATTTTTATACTGGGGCTTTGGCTTTGTCCACTGGGCTCTTGTTTTGTTACCCAGGCTCTGGTTTTGTTCCCCCAGCTCTGGTTTTGTTCCTGGGGCTCTGGTTTTGTTCCCGGAGCTCTGGTTTTATTCCCGGGGCCCTGGTTGTCTCCTGCGGGCCCTGGTTGTCTCCTGCGGGCCCTGGTTGTCTCCCCCGGGCCCAGGTTTTGTTCCCCGGGCCCAGGTTTTGTTCCCCGGGCCCAGGTTTTGTTCCCCGGGCCCAGGTTTTGTTCCCCGGGCCCAGGTTTTGTTCCCCGGGCCCTGGTTTTGTTCCCTGGGCCCTGTTTTTGTTCCCGGCGCTCTGGTTTTGTTCCCGGGGCTCTGGTTTTAACCCACGGGCTCGGGTTCTCTTCCTGGGGCTCTGGTTCTCTTCCTGGGGCTCTGTTTTGTGTCCGCGGGCGCTGGTTTTGTGTCCGCGGGCGCTGGTTTTGTGTCCGCGGGCGCTGGTTTTGTGTCCGCGGGCCCTGGTTTTGTTCCCCGGGCCCTGGTTTTGTTCCCCGGGCCCTTATTTAGTTCCCCAGCTTCTCGTTTTGTCCCTGGTCTTCTGGTTTTTTTCCTGGGGCTCTGGTTTTGTTCCCCGGGCCCTTGTTTTGTTCCCGGGGCTTTGTTTTTTTTATCCCTGGCTCTGGTTTTCTCCCACAGGCTTTGTTATTTTTATACTGGGGCTTTGGCTTTGTCCTTTGAGCTCTGGCTTTGTCCACTGGGTCTTGTTTTGTTACCCAGGCTCTGGTTTTGTTCCCGGGGCTCTGGTTTTGTTCCCCGTGCTCTGGTTTTGTTCCCCGTGCTCTGGTTTTGTTCCCCGAGCTCAGGTTTTATTCCCGGGGCTCTGGTTTTGTTCCCCGTGCTCTGGTTTTCTTCCCCGTGCTCTGGTTTTTTCCCCGAGCTCAGGTTTTATTCCTGGGGCTCTGGTTTTATTCCCGCGGGCTGTGGTTTTCTCCCGCGGGCTGTGGTTTTCTCCCCCGGGCCCTGGTTTTCTCCCCCGGGCCCTGGTTTTCTCCCCCGGGCCCTGGTTTTCTCCCCCGGGCCCTGGTTTTCTCCCCCGGGCCCTGGTTTTTTCCCCCGGGCCCTGGTTTTCTCCCCCGGGCCCTGGTTTTCTCCCCCGGGCCCTGTTTTTTTTCCCGGGGCCCTGGTTTTGTTCCCGGGGCCCTGGTTTTGCTCCCGGGGCCCTGGTTTTGCTCCCGGGGCTCTGGTTTTGTTCCCGGGGCTCTGGTTTTATCCCGCGGGCTCTGGTTCTCTTCCTGGGGCTCTGTTTTGTTTCCGCGGGCGCTGGTTTTGTTTCCGCGGGCGCTGGTTTTGTTTCCGCGGGCGCTGGTTTTGTTTCCGCGGGCGCTGGTTTTGTTTTCGCGGGCGCTGGTTTTGTTCCCCGAGCTCTGGTTCTGTTCCCCGGGCCCTGGTTCTGTTCCCTGGGCCCTGGTTCTGTTCCCCAGGCTCTGGTTTTGTTTCCCGGGCCCTGGTTTTGTCCCTGGGCTTCTGGTTTTATTCTCCCAGCTATGGTTTTGTTCCCCGGGCTCTGGTTTTGTTCCCCGGGCTCTGGTTTTGTTCCCCGGGCTCTGGTTTTCTCCCGCAGGCTCTGGTTTTGTTCCTGGGTCTCTAGTTTTTTTTCCTCGGACCCTGGCTTTGTCCCTGGAGCTCTGGCTTTTTTCCTGGGGCTCTGGCTTTGTCCCTGGGGCTCTGGATTTCTCCCTAGGTCTCTGGTTTTGTTCCCCGGGCCCTGGTTTTGTTCCCCGGGCCCTGGTTTTCTCCTGCATATTTTGGTTTTCTTCCACGTGGCCTGGTTTTGTTTCTGTGGCTGTGGTTATTTTCCCATGCTCTGGTTTTCTCCCCTGGCCTCTGGTTTTGTTCCCGGGGCTCTGGTTTTGTTCCCGGGGGTCTGGTTTTGTTCCCGGGGCCCTGGTTTTCTTCCCGGGCCCTCTTTTCTTCCCGGGGCCCCGGTTTTATTCCCCGGGTCCCTGGTTTTTCCCATGGGCCCTGTTTTTTTTCCCGGGCCCTCTTTTTGTTCCCGGGGCCCTGGTTTTGTTCCCCGGGCCCTGGTTTTCTCCCGCAGGATTTGGTTTTCTTCGACGTGCCCTGGTTTTATTTTTGTGGCTGTGGCTTTGTTCCCCACGCTCTGGTTTTCTCCTGCGGGCTCTGGTTTTGTTCCCCGGGCTCTGGTTTTGTTCCCCGGGCCCTGGTTTTTTTCCCGGGGCCCTGGTTTTTTTCCCGCGGCCCTGGTTTTTTTCCCGCGGCCCTGGTTCTGTTCCCGCGGCCCTGGTTCTGTTCCCGCGGCCCTGGTTCTGTTCCCACGGCCCTGGTTCTGTTCCCGGGGCCTTGGTTTTGATCCCTGGGCCTTGGTTTTGTTCCCCGGGCCCTGGTTTTGTCCCTGGGCTTCTGGTTTTCTCTCTGGGGCCCTGGTTTTCTCTCTGGGGCCCTGGTTTTCTCTCTGGGGCCCTGGTGTTGTTCCCCGGGCCCTGGTTTTGTTCCTGGGGCTCTGGTTTTGTTCCCGGGGCTCTGGTTTTGTTTCCGGGGTCTGGTTTAGTTCCCGGGGCTCTGGTTCTCTTCCGGGGGCTCTGGTTCTCTTCCGGGGGCTCTGGTTCTCTTCCGGGGGCTCTGTTTTGTTCCTGCGGGCGCTGGTTTTGTTCCCCGGGCGCTGGTTTTGTTCCCCGGGCCCTGGTTTTGTTCCCCTGGCCGTGGTTCTGTTCCCGGGGCCCTGGTTCTGTTCCCCGGGCTCTGGGTTTGTTCCCCGGGCCCTGGTTTTGTCCCTGGGCTTCTGGTTTTATTCCCCCAGCTAGGGTTTTGTTCCCCGGGCTCTGGTTTTCTCCCGCAGGCTCTGGTTTTGTTCCTTTGTCACTAGTTTTTTTCCCAGACCCTGGCTTTGTCCCTGGAGCTCTGGCTTTGTCCCTGGGGCTTTGGATTTCTCCCTAGGTCTCTGGTTTTGTTCCCCGGGCCCTGGTTTTGTTCCCCGGGCCCTGGTTTTCTCCCGCAGATTTTGGTTTTCTTCCACGTGCCCTGTTTTTTTTTCTGTGGCTGTGGCTATTTTCTAATGCTCTGGTTTTCTCCCCTGGGCTCTGGTTTTCTCCCCTGGGCTCTGGTTTTCTCCTCTGAGTTCTGGTTTTGTTCCCCAGGCTCTGGTTTTCTCCCGCAGGCTCTGTTTTTTTTATACTGGCGTTCTGGTTTTGTTCCCGGGGCTATGGTTTTGTTCCCGGGGCTCTGGTTTTGTTCCTGGGACTCTGGTTTTGTGCTGCGCGCCCTGGTTTTGTTCCCGCGGGCTCTGGTTTTCTCCCTCGAGCTCTCGTTTTCTCCCACGGGCCCTGGTTTTGTTCCCCGGGCCCTGGTTTTGTTCCCCGGGCCCTGGTTTTGTTCCCCGGGCCCTGGTTTTTGTTCCCCGGGCCCTGGTTTTTGTTCCCCGGGCCCTGGTTTTTGTTCCCCGGGCCCTGGTTTTTGTTCCCCGGGCCCTGGTTTTTGTTCCCCAGGCCCTGGTTTTTGTTCCCCGGGCCCTGGTTTTGTTCCCCGTGTCTCTGCTTTTGTTCCCGGGGCTCTGCTTTTGTTCCCGGGGCTCTGCTTTTGTTCCCGGGGCTCTGGTTTTGTTCCCCGGGCCCTGGTTTTGTCCCTGGCTTCTGGTTTTGTTCCTGGGGCTCTGTCTTTCTCTCTGGGGCCCTGGTTTTGTTCCTGGAGCTCTGGTTTTCTCCTGCAGGCTCTGGATTTGTTCCTGGGGCTATAGTTTTGTTCCGCGGACCCCGGCTTTGGCCCTGGGGCTCTGGCTTTGGCCCTGGGGCTCTGGCTTTGGCCCTGGGGCTCTGGCTTTTGCCCTGGGGCTCTGTTTTTTTCCCCCGGCCTCTGGTTTTGTTCCCCAGGCTCTGGCTTTGTCCCTGGGGCTCTGGTTTTATTCCGCGGGCTCTGGATTTATGGCGCGGGGTCTGGTTTTTTCCCACAGGCTCTGTTTTTTTTTGTACTGCGGCTCTGGCTTTGTCCCTGGAGCTCTGTTTTTTTTCCCCGCGCCCTGTTTTTTTTCCCCGCGCCCTGTTTCTTTTCCCCGGGCCCAGTTTTTTTTCCCGGGGCACTGGTTCTGTTCCCGGGGCCCTGGTTTTGTTCCCGGGGCCCGGGTTTTTCTTCCCCGGGTCCTAGTTTTGTCCCTGTGCTTCTGGTTTTCTTCCTGGGGCTCTGGTTTTCTCTCTAGGGCCCTGGTTTTGTTCCTGGAGCTCTGGTTTTCTCCTGCAGCCCCTGTTTTTGTTCCTGGGGCTCTAGTTTTGTTCCGCGGACCCTGGCTTTGTCCCTGGGGCTCTGGCTTTGTCCCTGGGGCTCTGGTATTCTTCCTGGGGCTCTGGTATTCTTCCTGAGGCTTTGGTTCTCTTCATGGGGCTCTGTTCTGTTCCCGCGGGCTCTGTTCTGTTCCCGCGGGCTCTGTTCTGTTCCCGCGGGCTCTGTTCTGTTCCCGCGGGCTCTGTTCTGTTCCCGCGGGCTCTGTTCTGTTCCCGCGGGCTCTGTTCTGTTCCCGTGGGCCCAGGTTTTGTTCCCCGGGCCCAGGTTTTGTTCCCCGGGCCCAGGTTTTGTTCCCCGGGCCCTGGTTTTGTTCCCCGGGCCCTGGTTTTTTTCCCCTGGCCCTGGTTTTGTTCCCGAGTCTCTGGTTTTGTTCACTCGACCCTGGTTTTATTCCCCCAGCTATGTTTTTTTTCCCCGGGTTCTGGTTTTGTTCCCCGGGCTCTGCTTTTGTTCCCCGGGGTCTGGATTTCTCCCTGGGGCTCTGGTTTTGTTCCTGGGGCTCTATTTTTTTTTCACAGAACCTGGCTCTGTCGCTGAGGCTCCTGTTTCGTTCCTGGCTCTCAGAGGGGACCCGGGCCACAGGCCGGTGCTGTTGATGCCGGGGATCCTGGATCCAGGCCGGTACTGTTGGTGCTGGGCCTGTTAGTGCCGGGGCCCTGGAATCAGGGCTGGGGCTTTTGGTTCCGGGGCTCAGGGACCCGGGCCGGGGCTGTTGGTGCCGCGGCCCCGGAACCCGGCCGGGTCTGTTGGTAACGGAGCCCTAAAACCCGGGCCAGGGCTGTTGGTGCCGGTGCCTTAAAACCCGGGCCGCGGCTGTTGGTGCCAGGACCCCGGAACCCGTGCCAGGGCTGTTCGTGCCGGGGCCCCAGGAATGGGGTCTGGGGCTGTTGGTACCTTGGTCCCGGGACGCGGGCCGGGGCTTTTTGTGCCAGGGCCCCGGAAGCCGGGCCAGGGCTGTTGGTGCCCGAGCTGTTGGTGCCAGGGCCCTGGGACCGGGGGCCGGGGTTGTTGGTGCCTGTGCCTCAGTACCCGGGCTGGGGCAGTCGGTGCCAGGGCCCCGGGAACCCAGGCGGGGCTTTTCGTGCCGGGGCCTTAGGACCCAGGCCGGGGCTGTAGGTGCCCGGGTCTCGGTACCCGTGCCAGGGCGGTCGGTGCCGGGGTCCCGCGACCCGGGCAGGGGCGGTCAGTTCCGGGGCCTCGGGCCCCTAGCCACGGCTGTTTGTGCCGGGGCCCTGAAAACCGGGAAGGGTTGTTGGTGCCGGGGCCCCGGAACCCGGGCCGAGGCTGTTGGTGCCGGGGCTGTTGGTGCCTGGGCCCCGGGACCAGGGGCCGGGGCTGTTGGTGCCCGTGTCTCAGTACCTGGGCCAGGGCAGTCGGTGCCAGGGCCCCGGGAACCCAGGCGGGGCTTTTCGTGCCGGGGCCTTAGGACCCAGGCCGGGGCTGTAGGTGCCCGTTCCTCAGTACCCGGGCCACGGCAGTTGGTGCCGGGACCTCGGGACCCCAGCTGTGGCTTTTAATGCCAGGGTCCTGGGACCCAGGCCGGGGCTGTTTGTTCCTGGGCCTCGGGACCTGGGCCGGGGCTGTAGGTGACCGGGCCTCGGGACCCGGGCTGGGAATGTAGGTGCCCGGGTCTCGGGACCTGTGTCAAGGCGGTTGGTGCCGGGGTCCCGGGACCTGGGCCGGGGCTGTCGGGGCCAGGGACTGGAAATCTGGGCCGGGGTTGTTGGTGCCGGGGTCCCGGAATCCGGGCTGGGGTTTTTGGTGCCGGGGCTCAGGGACCCGGGCCGGGGCTGTTGGTGCCCGGGCCTCAGGACCTGTGCCAGGGTGGTCGGTGCCGGGGCACCCGGAATCTGGGCGGGGCTGTAGGTGCCCGTGTCTCGGTACACGTGCCGGGCCGTCAGTACCGGGGTCCCGGGACCTGGGCCAGGGCTGTTGGGGCCGTGGCCCCGGAACCCTGGCCGGTGCTGTTGCTGCCAGGGCTGTTGGTGCCGGGGCCCCAGGACCCGGGCCAGGGCTGTTGGTGCCGGGGCCCCGGGAACGGGGTCCGGGGCTGTTGGTGCTCGGGCTCCGGTGCAGACGCGGAAGTCTTGGACACAACACAGCGACCAACGTGATCAAGTTAATGCCACTTTATTGCCCAAATAGCTCGGTTTATATACATTCTTCTACCCAGATACACACACATCTAGTCCCCCTGTTGGTCTACAGTCAGCAAGCACACGAATCTTAATATACACAGATTGGTCAAAAGCAGGTGTCCACGCGAACGCTTCCCCACCTGCATTCCGTTACCTAATCTGCTGATAGTTACATTCCTCAGCCTGCTTCCCTATTCTGCTATCACTTCAGAGACTCTAAAACCACAATTGCTCTTTAGCAACCCTTTGCCTTATACTGTTGTTAACAAACCCTCAGTGCTTGGAGTGTTCATAGGATGTCCGTTATTTAATAAAAATCGTGCCACACCCCGGGACCCGGGCCGGGGCTCTCGGTGCCCGGGCCTTGGGACCCGGGCTGGGGTGATCGGTGCCGGGGCTGTTGGTGCCGGGGCCCCGGGACCCGGGCCAGGGCTGTCGGTGCTGGGGCTCGGGACCCAGGCCGGGGCTGTTGGTCCCAGGGCCCTAAAACCCGGGCTGGAGTTGTTGGTGCCGTGACCCCGGAACCCAGGCCAGGGCTGTTCGTGGCAGGGCCCCGGGACCGGGGTCCGGGGTTGTTAGTGCTCGGGTCCCGGGACCCGGGCTGGGGCTCTCGGTGCCCGGGCCTTGGGACCCGGGCTGGGGTGATCGGTGCTGGGGCTGTTGGTGCCGTGGCCCTGGGACCCGGGCCAAGGCTGTTGGTGCCGGGGCTGTTGGTGCCCGTGCCTCAGTACCCGGGCCGGGGCAGTCGGTGCCAGGGACCCGGGACCCCAGCCAGGGCTTTTCTTGTCAGGGCCCTGGGACCCAGGCCGGGGCTTTTGGTGCCTAGGCCTCAGTACCCGGGCCGGAGCTGTATGTGCCCGGGCGTAGTGACCCGGGCCGGGGTTTTTTTCCTGGGCCTCTGGGTTTGTTCCTGGGCCTCTGGGTTTGTTCCTGGGGCTCTGGCTTTGTCCCTGGGGCTCTGGCTTTGTCCCGCAGGCTCTGGTGACGTGCGGAAATTAGACTCCACAAACTAAAAGTTTATAAAGTAAGTATGTTTGTTCAGCGCTGGGCAGCACGGGGGGTAGTCCCACCAAAGTCGTGCGCACCACGGTACTTAACTTACAGGGGTTATATGCAATCAATATATACATATTCATTACATTCCTTAGAAAAGGTGGTCTTATGGTAATGAGTTCCTGGAAGTCATTTATATAGTCCAAGCATGCGCAGTAAAATTAGGGTTAGGGTCTTTTCCTTCTCCGGTGGTCGTCCATAGTCTTCTTCACTGTGTCTGTTAGTTGGACTCTGGGCTTCCTTTGTCTATATATGGTCACTTAATTAACTCATCAGTTCCTCGACTCTTGGAATGTAGCGAGGCATCAGGTTATCTTGTCCTTTAACACTTATCCCTTCACAGTTGTTCGTTGTTAGTGATTTATATAGGACACTTATCTCATCACAGGTGTTACACAGGAGGCCTAAGGAGCCAGCTCAAGGTCTATCCTCTCTTATCAAGTGGGAGGATGCACTACAGTAAGGTCTCAGTCAGGAATTGTTAGTTAGTTTAGTAATTCAAGGATCCTGTTATCTACACAGCCTTTGTAAATTCTGCTTACAATATTTCCTATGCTTATAACAGCATCTTGTCTATCCGAGTTGCTAGCTACAAAAGATTACACTAGTAAGTCAGACAATGGCTCTGCTGTTAACCCTTAAAGTGTTAGTTCCCTCTATCACAGGTTTTGTTCCTGGGGCTCTGGTTTTGTTCCTGGCGCTCTGGTAGTGTTCTCCGGGCTCTGATTTTCTCGCGCGGGCTCTGGCTTTGTTCCTGGGGCCCTAGTTCTGTTCCCTGGGCACTGGTTTTGTTCCTGGGGTACTGGTTTTGTTCCCCAGGCCCTGGCTGTGTCCCTGGGGCCCTGGCTGTGTCCCTGGGGCCCTGGCTGTGTCCCTGGGGCCCTGGTTTTGCTCCCCGGGCCCTGGTTTTGCTCCCCGGGCTCTGGTTTTGTTCCTGGGGCTCTGGTTTTCTCCCTGGGGCACTGGTTTTGTTCCTGGAGCTCTGTATTTATTCTGTGGGCTCTGACTTTGTCCCTGGGGTTCTGGCTTTGTCCCTGGGGCTCTGGATTTCTCCCTAGGTCTCTGCTTTTGTTCCCCGGGCTCTCGTTTTGTTCCCCGGGCTCTCGTTTTGTTGCCGGGCCCTGGTTTTGTTCCCCGGGCCCTGGTTTTGTTCCCCGGGCTCTGGTTTTGTTCCTGGAGCTCTGGTTTTCTCCTGCAGGCTCTGGCTTTGTCCCTGGGGCTCTGGTTTTGTTCCCTGGGCTCTGGTTTTGCTCCCCGGGCTCTGCTTTGTCCCTGGGGTTCTGGTTTTATCCCGCGGGCTCTGGTTTTATCCCGCGGGTTCTGGTTCTCTTCCTGGGGCTCTGGTTCTCTTCCTGGGGCTCTGGTTTTCTGCCGCGGGCTTGGTTTTTTTCCCGCGGGCTCTGGCTTTGTTCCCCGGGCTCTGGCTTTGTTCCTAGGCTCTGGTTTTATCCCACGGGCTCTGGTTTTGTTCCTCGGTCTCTAGTTCCCCGCACCCTGGCTTTGTCCCTGGGGCTCTGGCTTTGTCCCTGAGGCACTGGCTTTGTCCCTGAGGCTCTGGCTTTGTCCCTGGTGCTCTGGATTTCTCCCTAGGTCTCTGTTTTTTTTCCCCGGGCCCTGTTTTTGTTCCCAGGGCCCTGGTTTTGTTCCCCGGGCCCTGACTTTTTTCCCCCAGGCTGTGTTTTTTTTCCTTCGGGCCCTGGTTTTGTTCCCGGGGCCCTGGTTTTTTTCCCCGTGCCCTGTTTTTTTCCCTGGGCTTCTGCTTTTGTTTCTGGGGCTCTGGTTTTCTCCCTGGTGCCCTGTTTTTGTCCCTGGGGCTCTGGCTTTGTCCCTGGGGCTCTGTTTTTTTCCCGCGGGCTCTGGTTTTATCCCGTGGCCTCTGGTTCTTTTCCTGGAGCTCGCTTTTATTCCCGCGGGCTCGCTTTTATTCCCGCGGGCTCTGGCTTTGTTCCCCGGGCTCTGGCTTTGTTCCCCGGAGCCTGGCTTTGTCCCTGGGGCTCTGGTTTTGTTCTTGGGGCTCTGGCTTTGTCCCTGGGGCTCTGACTTTCTCCCTAGGCATCTGTTTTTATTCCTGGGGTTCTGTTTTCTTTCCTGGGGCTCTGGTTTTGTTCCTGGGCCTTTGCGTTTCTCCCGCGGGCTCTGGTTATATGCCACAGGCCCTGGTTTTGTTCCCCGGGCCCTGGTTTTGTTCCCCGGGCTGTGGTTTTCTCCCGCAGGATTTGGTTTTCTTCCACGTGCCCTGGTTTTGTTTCTGTGGCTGTGGCTTTTTTCCCCACGCTCTGGTTTTGTTCCTGGGTGTCGTGGTTAAATCTGGCAGGCAGCCAAATACCACGCAGCCGCTCGCTCACTCCCCCCGCCCCCCCCAGTCGCACGGGGAGAGAATCGGAAGGGTAGGAGTGAGAAAAACTCATGGGTTGAGATAAAGACAATTTAATAGAACAGAAGAGGGAAAATAATAATAATAATAATAATGATAGAATATACAAAATGAGTGATACACAATGCAATTGCTCACCACCCACGCTGACCGATAACCAAGTAGCGATCGTTACTTCCTGGATCACGCCTACCCTTCATATACTGAGCATGACGTCACATGGTATGGAATACCCCATTAGCCATCTGGGCTGGCTGTCCTGATTATGTTCCCTCCCATCTCGTGTACCTAGCTCAGTCAGTAGGCATGGGAGCTGTCCTGGGACTAGGAGGGCACTTAGCAACAACTGAAAACATCAGTATGTTATCAACATTCTCCTCGTACTAAATCCAAAACACAGCACTAGGAAGAAAATTAACCCTATCCCAGCCGAAACCAGGACAGTATCCACCCCTTATTCCATACCATTTACGTTATGCTTAGGTCTCACATTTTTCAATACATTTCAATTAATCACCACTATCTTTTACATATATATATAGGGCTGTTGGTGCCAGGACTGTTGTTGCAGGGGACCCGGGACCCGTGCCGGGGTGGTCGGTGCTGGGGCCCCAGGACCCAGGACAGGGCTGTTGCTGCCGGGGCCCTGAGACCCAGGCTGGTACTGTTGTTGCCAGGGCTGTTGGTGCCGGGGCCTTGGGACCTGTGATGGGGCGGCTGGTGCCGGGGACCCAGGACCCGGGCCAGAGCTGTTGCTGCCGGGGCTATTGGTGCCAGGGACCAAGGACCCATGCTGGGGCGGTCAGTGCCGGGGCCCCAGGACCCAGGCCGGTACTGTTGTTTCCGGGCCTGTTGGTGCCGGGGCCCAGGACCCATGCCGGGGAGGTCGGTGCTGGGACCCCGGGACGCG
The DNA here is from genome assembly GCF_964195595.1 of Calonectris borealis. Classification (NCBI taxonomy): domain Eukaryota; kingdom Metazoa; phylum Chordata; class Aves; order Procellariiformes; family Procellariidae; genus Calonectris; species Calonectris borealis. Next base: position 875,015 of record NW_027441467.1, on the reverse strand, counting down.
GGTAGGAGCTGTTGGTGCCGGGGCCCCGGGATACGGGCCGGGGCTGTTGGTGCTGGGGCTCCATAACCCGGGTCGGGGCTGGTGGTGCCGGGGCTGTTAGGGCCGGGGACCCGGGACCCGTGCCGGGGCTGTTGGTGCTGGGGCTCCAGGACCCGAGCCGGTGCTTTTGGTGCTGGGCCTGTTCGAGCCAGGAACCCGGGACTCGGGCCGGGGCTGTTGGTGCCGAGGCCTCGGGACCCGTGACGGGGCGGTCGACACTGGGGCCCCAGGACATGGGCCAGGGTTGTTGGTGCCGGGAATGTTGTTGCAGGGGTCCTGGGACCCGTGCCGGAGCGGTGGGTGCTAGTGCCGCAGGACCGAGGTCGGGGCTGTTGGTGCCGGGGCTCTGGTGCGGGGACCCGGGACCCGTGCCGGGGCGGTTGGTGCTGGGGCTCCAGGACCAGAGCTGGTGCTGTTGGTGCCGGACCTGTTCGAGCCAGGAACCCTGCTGTTGGTGCCGGGGACCCGAGACCCAGGCCGGGGCGGTCAGTTCTGGCGCCCCAGGACCCGTGCTGGGGTGCTCCGCGCTGGGACCCTGAAACCCGGGCCAGGACTGTTGGTGCCGGGGCCCCAGGATCCGGGCCGGTGCTGTTGGTGCCGGGGCTGTTGGTGCCGGGGACCCGGCACCCATACCGGGGCGGTTAGTGCTGGGTCTCCAGGACCGAGCCGGTGCCGTTGGTACCAGGCCTGTTCGAGCCTAGAACCCAGGACTCGGGCCGGGGCTGTTGGTGACGGGGCCTTGGGACATGTGACGGGGCGGTCGGTGCTGGGGCCCCACGACCTAGGCCAGGGCTGTTGATGCCGGGGCTGTTGGTGCCGGGACCCAGGACCCGTGCTGGGGCTGTTGGTGCTGGGGATGTTGGTGCTGGGGCCCCAGGACCCGGGCCGGGGCTGTTGGTGCCGGGGCTGTTGGTGCTAGGGCCCCGGAACCTGGGCCAGGGCGATCGGTTCTGGGGCCCCAGGACCCGTGCTGGGGTGGTCTGTGCTGGCACCCTGAAACCCGGGCCGGGACTCTTGGTGCCGCGGCCCCGGGATCCAGGCTGGGGCTGTTGGTGCTAGGGCCGTTTGTGCCGGTGCCCAGGGACCCATACCGGGGCGGTCAGTACTGGGGCTCCAGGACCCGGGTTGGCGTTGTTGTTGCCGGGGCTGTTAGTGCTGGGGACCCGGGACCCATGCCGATGTGGTCGGTACTGGGGCCCCAGGACTCGAGCCAGCGCTCTTGGTGCCGGGGCTGTTGGTGCTGGGGACCCGGGACCCGGGTTGGTACTGTTGGTGCCAGGGCCCCGGAACCCGGGCCGGGGCGGTCGGTTCTGGCGCCCCAGGACCCGTGCTGGGGTGCTCTGCGCTGGGACCCTGAAACCCGGGCCAGGACTGTTGGTGCCGGGGCCCCAGGATCCGGGCCGGTGCTGTTGGTGCCGGGGCTGTTGGTGCCGGGGACCCGGGACCCATTCCGGGGCGGTCGGTGCTGGGGATGCAGGACCCGAGCCGGTGCCGTTGGTGCCAGGCCTGTTCGAGCCAAGAACCCGGGACTCGGTAGGGGGTGTTCGTGCCGGGGCTGTTGGTTCCAGGGCTGTTGGTGCCAGTGCCCCGGAACTGGGGCCGGGGTGGAAGGTTCTGGGGCCCCAGGACCCGTGCTGGGCTGGTCCGTGCTGGGGCCCTGAAACCCGGGCCGGTGCTGCTGGTGCTGGAGCCGTTGGTGCCGGTGCCCCTAGACCAATACCGGGGCGGTCAGTGCTGGGACCCCAGGACACAGGTCGGGGCTGGTGGTGCCAGGGTTGTTAGTGCCAGGGCCCCGAGACCCGTGCCGGGGCTGTTGGTGCTGGGGCTTCAGGACCCGGGCCAGCGCTGTTGCTGCCGGGGCTGTTGGTGCCGGGGACCCGGGATCCAGGTCGGTACTCTTGGTGCCAGGGCTGTTGGTGGCAGGTCCCGGAACCCCGGCTGGGGCTGTTGGTGCCAGAGATGTTTGTGCCGGTCACTCGGGACCCATTCTGAGGCGGTCAGTGCCGGGGCCCCAGGACCCAGGCCGGTACTGTTGTTGCTGGGCCTGTTGGTGCCGGGGTGGTCGGTGCCGGGGTCCCGGCACCCATAGCGGGGCGGTTAGTGCTGGGTCTCCAGGACCGAGCCGGTGCCGTTGGTGCCAGGCCTGTTCGAGCCTAGAACCCGGGACTCGGGCCGGGGCTGTTGGTGCCGGGGCCTTGGGACATGTGACGGGGCGGTCGGTGCTGGGGCCCCACGACCTAGGCCAGGGCTGTTGATGCCGGGGCTGTTGGTGCCGGGACCCAGGACCCGTGCTGGGGCTGTTGGTGCCGGGGCTGTTGTCGCCGGGGACCCGGGTCCCATGCCAGGGTTGTCAGTGCCGGGGCCCCAGGACCCAGGCCGGTACTGTTGTTGCTGGGCCTGTTGATGCCGGGGTGGTCGGTGCCGGGGTCCCGGCACCCATAGCGGGGCAGTTAGTGCTGGGTCTCCAGGACCGAGCCGGTGCCGTTGGTGCCAGGCCTGTTCGAGCCTAGAACCCGGGACTCGGGCCGGGGCTGTTGGTGCCGGGGCCTTGGGACATGTGACGCGGCGGTCGGCACTGGGGCCCCAGGACATGGGCCAGGGTTGTTGGTGCCGGGAATGTTGTTGCAGGGATCCTGGGACCCGTGCCGTTGCGGTGGGTGCTAGTGCCGCAGGACCCAGGTCGGGGCTGTTGGTGCCGGGGCTCTGGTGCGGGGACCCGGGACCCGTGCCGGGGCGGTTGGTGCTGAGGCTTCAGGATCGGAGATGGTGCTGTTGGTGCCGGACCTGTTCGAGCCAGGAACCCTGGAGTCGGGCTGGGGCTGTTGGTGCTGAGGACCCAGGACCAGTGACGGGGCGGGCGGTTCTGGGGTCCCAGGACCCGGGCCAGAGCTGTTGCTGCCGGGGCTGTTGGTGCCGGGGACCCGGGACCCAAGCCGGTACTGTTGGTGCCAGGGCCGTTGGTGCCAGGGCCCCGGAACCCGGGCCGGGGCGGTCGGTTCTGGGGCCCCAGGATCCGTGCTGGGGTGGTCCGTGCTGGGGCCCTGAAACCCGGGCCGGGACTGTTGGTGTCGGGGCCCCGGGATCCGGGCTGGGGCTGTTGCTGCTGGAGCCGTTGGTGCCGGTGCCCCTAGACCAATACCGGGGCGGTCGGTGCTGGGACCCCAGGACCCAGGTGGGGGCTGGTGGTGCCAGGGTTGTTAGTGCCAGGGCCCCGAGACCCGTGCCGGGGCTGTTAGTGCTTGGCCTGTTCGAACCAGGAACCCGGGACTCGTGCCGGGGCGTCGGGACCCGTGCCGGGGCGGTCGGTACTGCGGCCCCAGGACCCGGGTCGGGGCTGTTGGTGCTGGGGCTGTTGGTGCCGGGGTCCCTGGACCCATACCGGGGCGGTTAGTGCTGGGTCTCCAGGACCAATCTGGTGCCGTTGGCGCCAGGCCTGTTCGAGCCTAGAACCCGGGACTTGGGCCGGGGCTGTTGGTGCCGGGTCCTTGGGACCTGTGACGGAGTGGTCGGTGCTGGGGCCCCAGGACCCGGGCCGGGGCTGTTGGTGCCGGGGCTGTTGTCGCCGGGGACCCGGGTCCCATGCCGGGGTTGTCAGTGCCGGGGCCCCAGGACCCAGGCCCGTACTGTTGTTGCCAGGCTTGTTGGTGCCGGGGCCCAGGACCCGTGCTGGGGCTGTTGGTGCTGGGGCCCCAGGACCCGGGTCAGGGCTGTTGGTGCCAGGGCTGTTAGTGCCGGGGACCCGGGACCCGTGCCGGGGCTGTTGGTGCTGGGGTTCCAGGACCCGAGCCGGAGCTGTTGGTGCCGGATCTGTTCGAGCCAGGAACCCGGGACTCGGGCCGGGCCTGTTGGTGCCGGGGCCTCGGGACCCGTGCCGGGGAGGTCGCTACTGGGGCCCCAGAACCCGGGCCAGCGCTGTTGCTGCCGGGGCTGTTGGTGCCGGGGACCCGGGACCCAAGTCGGTACTCTTGGTGCCAGGGCTGTTGGTGGCAGGTCCCGGAACCCCGGCTGGGGCTGTTGGTGCCAGAGATGTTTGTGCCGGTCACTCGGGACCCATTCTGAGGCGGTCAGTGCCGGGGCCCCAGGACCCAGGCCGGTACTGTTGTTGCTGGGCCTGTTGGTGCCGGGGTGGTCGGTGCCGGGGTCCCGGCACCCATAGCGGGGCGGTCAGTGCTGGGTCTCCAGGACCGAGCCGGTGCCGTTGGTGCCAGGCCTGTTCGAGCCTAGAACCCGGGACTCGGGCCGGGGCTGTTGGTGCCGGGGCCTTGGGACATGTGACGGGGCGGTCGGTGCTGGGGCCCCACGACCTAGGCCAGGGCTGTTGATGCCGGGGCTGTTGGTGCCGGGTACCCGGGACCCGTGCCGGGGCGGTCGGTGTTGGGGCTGTTGGTGCCGGGGCCTCCGCACCCGTGCCGCGGCGGTCGGTGCTGGGGCCCCAGGACCCGGGCCAGAGTTGTTGCTGCCGCGGCTGTTGGTGCCGGGGACCCGAGACCCAGGCCGGGGCGGTCAGTTCTTGGGCCCCAGGACCCGTGCTGGGGTGGTCCGTGCTGGGGCCCTGAAACCCGGGCCGGGACTGTTGGTGACGGGGCCCCGGGATCCGGGCCGGGGTGTTGATGCCGGTGCCCTGGGACCCATACCGGGGAGGTCAGTGCTGGGGTTGCAGGACCCGAGCCAGTGCTGTTGGTGCCAGGCTTGTTCGAGACAAGAACCCGGAACTCGGGCCGGGGTTGTTGGTGCCGGGGCCTTGGGACCTGTGACGGGGCGGTCGGTGCTGGGGCCCCAGGACCCGGGCCGGGGCCGTTGGTGCCGGGGCCGTTAGTGCCGGGAACTCGGGACCCATGCCGAGGCGGTCAGTGCAGGGGCCCCAGGACCCAGGCCGGTACTGTTTTTGCTGGGCCTGTTGGTGCCGGGGCCCAGGTTCCGTGCCAGGGCGTTCGGTGCTGGGGCCCAGGTCCTGGGTCGGGGCTGTTGGTGCTGGGGCTGTTGGTGCCGGGGTCCCTGGACCCATACCGGGGCGGTTAGTGCTGGGTCTCCAGGACCAATCTGGTGCCGTTGACGCCAGGCCTGTTCGAGCCTAGAACCCGGGACTTGGGCCGGGGCTGTTGGTGCCGGGTCCTTGGGACCTGTGACGGAGTGGTCGGTGCTGGGGCCCCAGGACCCGGGCCGGGGCTGTTGGTGCCGGGGCTGTTGTCGCCGGGGACCCGGGTCCCATGCCGGGGTTGTCAGTGCCGGGGCCCCAGGACCCAGGCCCGTACTGTTGTTGCCAGGCTTGTTGGTGCCGGGGCCCAGGACCCGTGCTGGGGCTGTTGGTGCTGGGGCCCCAGGACCCGGGTCAGGGCTGTTGGTGCCAGGGCTGTTAGTGCCGGGGACCCGGGACCCGTGCCGGGGCTGTTGGTGCTGGGGTTCCAGGACCCGAGCCGGAGCTGTTGGTGCCGGATCTGTTCGAGCCAGGAACCCGGGACTCGGGCCGGGCCTGTTGGTGCCGGGGCCTCGGGACCCGTGCCGGGGAGGTCGCTACTGGGGCCCCAGAACCCGGGCCAGCGCTGTTGCTGCCGGGGCTGTTGGTGCCGGGGACCCGGGACCCAAGTCGGTACTCTTGGTGCCAGGGCTGTTGGTGCCAGGTCCCGGAACCCCGGCTGGGGCTGTTGGTGCCAGAGATGTTTGTGCCGGTCACTCGGGACCCATTCTGAGGCGGTCAGTGCCGGGGCCCCAGGACCCAGGCCGGTACTGTTGTTGCTGGGCCTGTTGGTGCCGGGGTGGTCGGTGCCGGGGTCCCGGCACCCATAGCGGGGCGGTTAGTGCTGGGTCTCCAGGACCGAGCCGGTGCCGTTGGTGCCAGGCCTGTTCGAGCCTAGAACCCGGGACTCGGGCCGGAGCTGTTGGTGCCGGGGCCTTGGGACATGTGACGGGGCGGTCGGTGCTGGGGCCCCACGACCTAGGCCAGGGCTGTTGATGCCGGGGCTGTTGGTGCCGGGTACCCGGGACCCGTGCCGGGGCGGTCGGTGCTGGGGCTGTTGGTGCCGGGGCCTCCGCACCTGTGCCGCGGCGGTCGGTGCTGGGGCCCCAGGACCCAGGCCAGAGTTGTTGCTGCCGCGGCTGTTGGTGCCGGGGACCCGAGACCCAGGCCGGGGCGGTCAGTTCTTGGGCCCCAGGACCCGTGCTGGGGTGGTCCGTGCTGGGGCCCTGAAACCCGGGCCGGGACTGTTGGTGACGGGGCCCCGGGATCCGGGCCGGGGTGTTGGTGCCGGGGCCCTGGGACCCATACCGGGGAGGTCAGTGCTGGGGTTCCAGGACCCGAGCCGGAGCTGTTGGTGCCGGATCTGTTCGAGCCAGGAACCCGGGACTCGGGCCGGGCCTGTTGGTGCCGGGGCCTCGGGACCCGTGCCGGGGAGGTCGCTACTGGGGCCCCAGAACCCGGGCCAGCGCTGTTGCTGCCGGGGCTGTTGGTGCCGGGGACCCGGGACCCAAGTCGGTACTCTTGGTGCCAGGGCTGTTGGTGCCAGGTCCCGGAACCCCGGCTGGGGCTGTTGGTGCCAGAGATGTTTGTGCCGGTCACTCGGGACCCATTCTGAGGCGGTCAGTGCCGGGGCCCCAGGACCCAGGCCGGTACTGTTGTTGCTGGGCCTGTTGGTGCCGGGGTGGTCGGTGCCGGGGTCCCGGCACCCATAGCGGGGCGGTTAGTGCTGGGTCTCCAGGACCGAGCCGGTGCCGTTGGTGCCAGGCCTGTTCGAGCCTAGAACCCGGGACTCGGGCCGGGGCTGTTGGTGCCGGGGCCTTGGGACATGTGACGGGGCGGTCGGTGCTGGGGCCCCACGACCTAGGCCAGGGCTGTTGATGCCGGGGCTGTTGGTGCCGGGACCCAGGACCCGTGCTGGGGCTGTTGGTGCTGGGGATGTTGGTGCTGGGGCCCCAGGACCCGGGCCGGGGCTGTTGGTGCCGGGGCTGTTGTCGCCGGGGACCCAGGTCCCATGCCGGGGTTGTCAGTGCCGGGGCCCCAGGACCCAGGCCGGTACTGTTGTTGCTGGGCCTGTTGGTGCCGGGGTGGTCGGTGCCGGGGTCCCGGCACCCATAGCGGGGCGGTTAGTGCTGGGTCTCCAGGACCGAGCCGGTGCCGTTGGTGCCAGGCCTGTTCGAGCCTAGAACCCGGGACTCGGGCCGGAGCTGTTGGTGCCGGGGCCCTGGGACATGTGACGGGGCGGTCGGTGCTGGGGCCCCACGACCTAGGCCAGGGCTGTTGATGCCGGGGCTGTTGGTGCCGGGTACCCGGGACCCGTGCCGGGGCGGTCGGTGCTGGGGCTGTTGGTGCCGGGGCCTCCGCACCCGTGCCGCGGCGGTCGGTGCTGGGGCCGCAGGACCCGGGCCAGAGTTGTTGCTGCCGCGGCTGTTGGTGCCGGGGACCCGAGACCCAGGCCGGGGCGGTCAGTTCTTGGGCCCCAGGACGCGTGCTGGGGTGGTCCGTGCTGGGGCCCTGAAACCCGGGCCGGGACTGTTGGTGACGGGGCCCCGGGATCCGGGCCGGGGTGTTGATGCCGGGGCCGTTGGTGCCGGTGCCCTGGGACCCATACCGGGGAGGTCAGTGCTGGGGTTGCAGGACCCGAGCCGGTGCTGTTGGTGCCAGGCTTGTTCGAGACAAGAACCCGGAACTCGGGCCGGGGTTGTTGGTGCCGGGGCCTTGGGACCTGTGACGGGGCGGTCGGTGCTGGGGCCCCAGGACCCGGGCCGGGGCCGTTGGTGCCGGGGCCGTTAGCGCTGGGAACTTGGGACCCATGCCGAGGCGGTCAGTGCAGGGGCCCCAGGACCCAGGCCGGTACTGTTTTTGCTGGGCCTGTTGGTGCTGGGGCCCAGGTTCCGTGCCAGGGCGTTCGGTGCTGGGGCCCAGGTCCCGGGTCGGGGCTGTTGGTGCTGGGGCTGTTGGTGCCGGGGTCCCTGGACCCATACCGGGGCGGTTAGTGCTGGGTCTCCAGGACCAATCTGGTGCCGTTGGCGCCAGGCCTGTTCGAGCCTAGAACCCGGGACTTGGGCCGGGGCTGTTGGTGCCGGGTCCTTGGGACCTGTGACGGAGTGGTCGGTGCTGGGGCCCCAGGACCCGGGCCGGGGCTGTTGGTGCCGGGGCTGTTGTCGCCGGGGACCCGGGTCCCGTGCCGGGGCTGTTGGTGCTGGGGTTCCAGGACCTGAGCCGGAGCTGTTGGTGCCGGATCTGTTCGAGCCAGGAACCCGGGACTCGGGCCGGGCCTGTTGGTGCCGGGGCCTCGGGACCCGTGCCGGGGAGGTCGCTACTGGGGCCCCAGAACCCGGGCCAGCGCTGTTGCTGCCGGGGCTGTTGGTGCCGGGGACCCGGGACCCAGGTCGGTACTCTTGGTGCCAGGGCTGTTGGTGCCAGGTCCCGGAACCCCGGCTGGGGCTGTTGGTGCCAGAGATGTTTGTGCCGGTCACTCGGGACCCATTCTGAGGCGGTCAGTGCCGGGGCCCCAGGACCCAGGCCGGTACTGTTGTTGCTGGGCCTGTTGGTGCCGGGGTGGTCGGTGCCGGGGTCCCGGCACCCATAGCGGGGCGGTTAGTGCTGGGTCTCCAGGACCGAGCCGGTGCCGTTGGTGCCAGGCCTGTTCGAACCTAGAACCCGGGACTCGGGCCGGGGCTGTTGGTGCCGGGGCCTTGGGACATGTGACGGGGCGGTCGGTGCTGGGGCCCCACGACCTAGGCCAGGGCTGTTGATGCCGGGGCTGTTGGTGCCGGGACCCAGGACCCGTGCTGGGGCTGTTGGTGCTGGGGATGTTGGTGCTGGGGCCCCAGGACCCGGGCCGGGGCTGTTGGTGCCGGGGCTGTTGTCGCCGGGGACCCGGGTCCCATGCCGGGGTTGTCAGTGCCGGGGCCCCAGGACCCAGGCCGGTACTGTTGTTGCTGGGCCTGTTGGTGCCAGGGTGGTCGGTGCCGGGGTCCCGGCACCCATAGCGGGGCGGTTAGTGCTGGGTCTCCAGGACCGAGCCGGTGCCGTTGGTGCCAGGCCTGTTCGAGCCTAGAACCCGGGACTCGGGCCGGGGCTGTTGGTGCCGGGGCCTTGGGACATGTGACGGGGCGGTCGCTACTGGGGCCCCAGAACCCGGGCCAGCGCTGTTGCTGCCGGGGCTGTTGGTGCCGGGGACCCGGGACCCAGGTCGGTACTCTTGGTGCCAGGGCTGTTGGTGCCAGGTCCCGGAACCCCGGCTGGGGCTGTTGGTGCCAGAGATGTTTGTGCCGGTCACTCGGGACCCATTCTGAGGCGGTCAGTGCCGGGGCCCCAGGACCCAGGCCGGTACTGTTGTTGCTGGGCCTGTTGGTGCCGGGGTGGTCGGTGCCGGGGTCCCGGCACCCATAGCGGGGCGGTCAGTGCTGGGTCTCCAGGACCGAGCCGGTGCCGTTGGTGCCAGGCCTGTTCGAGCCTAGAACCCGGGACTCGGGCCGGGGCTGTTGGTGCCGGGGCCTTGGGACATGTGACGGGGCGGTCGGTGCTGGGGCCCCACGACCTAGGCCAGGGCTGTTGATGCCGGGGCTGTTGGTGCCGGGTACCCGGGACCCGTGCCGGGGCGGTCGGTGTTGGGGCTGTTGGTGCCGGGGCCTCCGCACCCGTGCCGCGGCGGTCGGTGCTGGGGCCCCAGGACCCGGGCCAGAGTTGTTGCTGCCGCGGCTGTTGGTGCCGGGGACCCGAGACCCAGGCCGGGGCGGTCAGTTCTTGGGCCCCAGGACGCGTGCTGGGGTGGTCCGTGCTGGGGCCCTGAAACCCGGGCCGGGACTGTTGGTGACGGGGCCCCGGGATCCGGGCCGGGGTGTTGATGCCGGTGCCCTGGGACCCATACCGGGGAGGTCAGTGCTGGGGTTGCAGGACCCGAGCCAGTGCTGTTGGTGCCAGGCTTGTTCGAGACAAGAACCCGGAACTCGGGCCGGGGTTGTTAGTGCCGGGGCCTTGGGACCTGTGACGGGGCGGTCGGTGCTGGGGCCCCAGGACCCGGGCCGGGGCCGTTGGTGCCGGGGCCATTAGTGCCGGGAACTCGGGACCCATGCCGAGGCGGTCAGTGCAGGGGCCCCAGGACCCAGGCCGGTACTGTTTTTGCTGGGCCTGTTGGTGCCGGGGCCCAGGTTCCGTGCCAGGGCGTTTGGTGCTGGGGCCCAGGTCCCGGGTCGGGGCTGTTGGTGCTGGGGCTGTTGGTGCCGGGGTCCCTGGACCCATACCGGGGCGGTTAGTGCTGGGTCTCCAGGACCAATCTGGTGCCGTTGGCGCCAGGCCTGTTCGAGCCTAGAACCCGGGACTTGGGCCGGGGCTGTTGGTGCCGGGTCCTTGGGACCTGTGATGGAGTGGTCGGTGCTGGGGCCCCAGGACCCGGGCCGGGGCTGTTGGTGCCGGGGCTGTTGTCGCCGGGGACCCGGGTCCCATGCCGGGGTTGTCAGTGCCGGGGCCCCAGGACCCAGGCCGGTACTGTTGTTGCCGGGCCTGTTGGTGCCGGGGCCCAGGACCCGTGCTGGGGCTGTTGGTGCTGGGGCCCCAGGACCCGGGTCAGGGTTGTTGGTGCCAGGGCTGTTAGTGCCGGGGACCCGGGACTCGGGCCGGGCCTGTTGGTGCCGGGGCCTCGGGACCCGTGCCGGGGAGGTCGCTACTGGGGCCCCAGAACCCGGGCCAGCGCTGTTGCTGCCGGGGCTGTTGGTGCCGGGGACCCGGGACCCAGGTCGGTACTCTTGGTGCCAGGGCTGTTGGTGCCAGGTCCCGGAACCCCGGCTGGGGCTGTTGGTGCCAGAGATGTTTGTGCCGGTCACTCGGGACCCATTCTGAGGCGGTCAGTGCCGGGGCCTCAGGACCCAGGCCGGTACTGTTGTTGCTGGGCCTGTTGGTGCCCGGGTGGTCGATGCCGGGGTCCCGGCACCCATACCGGGGCGGTTAGTGCTGGGTCTCCAGGACCGAGCCGGTGCCGTTGGTGCCAGGCCTGTTCGAGCCTAGAACCCGGGACTCGGGCCGGGGCTGTTGGTGCCGGGGCCTTGGGACATGTGACGGGGCGGTCGGTGCTGGGGCCCCACGACCTAGGCCAGGGCTGTTGATGTCGAGGCTGTTGGTGCCGGGTACCCGGGACCCGTGCCGGGGCGGTCGGTGCTGGGGTGTTGGTGCCGGCGACTCCGCACCCGTGCCGCGGCGGTCGGTGCTGGGGCCCCAGGACCCAGGCCAGAGTTGTTGCTGCCGCGGCTGTTGGTGCCGGGGACCCGAGACCCAGGCCGGGGCGGTCAGTTCTTGGGCCCCAGGACCCGTGCTGGGGTGGTCCGTGCTGGGGCCCTGAAACCCGGGCCGGGACTGTTGGTGACGGGGCCCCGGGATCCGGGCCGGGGTGTTGATGCCGGGGCCGTTGGTGCCGGTGCCCTGGGACCCATACCGGGGAGGTCAGTGCTGGGGTTGCAGGACCCGAGGCAGTGCTGTTGGTGCCAGGCTTGTTCGAGACAAGAACCCGGAACTCGGGCCGGGGTTGTTGGTGCTGGGGCCTTGGGACCTGTGACGGGGCGGTCGGTGCTGGGGCCCCAGGACCCGGGCCGGGGCCGTTGGTGCTGGGGCCGTTAGTGCCGGGAACTTGGGACCCATGCTGAGGCGGTCAGTGCATGGGCCCCAGGACCCAGGCCGGTACTGTTTTTGCTGGGCCTGTTGGTGCCGGGGCCCAGGTTCCGTGCCAGGGCGTTCGGTGCTGGGGCCCAGGTCCCGGGTCGGGGCTGTTGGTGCTGGGGCTGTTGGTGCCGGGGTCCCTGGACCCATACCGGGGCGGTTAGTGCTGGGTCTCCAGGACCAATCTGGTGCCGTTGGCGCCAGGCCTGTTCGAGCCTAGAACCCGGGACTTGGGCCGGGGCTGTTGGTGCCGGGTCCTTGGGACCTGTGACGGAGTGGTCGGCGCTGGGGCCCCAGGACCCGGGCCGGGGCTGTTGGTGCCGGGGCTGTTGTCGCCGGGGCCCATGCCGGGGCTGTTGGTGCTGGGGTTCCAGGACCCGAGCCGGAGCTGTTGGTGCCGGATCTGTTCGAGCCAGGAACCCGGGACTCGGGCCGGGCCTGTTGGTGCCGGGGCCTCGGGACCCGTGCCGGGGAGGTCGCTACTGGGGCCCCAGAACCCGGGCCAGCGCTGTTGCTGCCGGGGCTGTTGGTGCCGGGGACCCGGGACCCAGGTCGGTACTCTTGGTGCCAGGGCTGTTGGTGCCAGGTCCCGGAACCCCGGCTGGGGCTGTTGGTGCCAGAGATGTTTGTGCCGGTCACTCGGGACCCATTCTGAGGCGGTCAGTGCCGGGGCCCCAGGACCCAGGCCGGTACTGTTGTTGCTGGGCCTGTTGGTGCCGGGGTGGTCGGTGCCGGGGTCCCGGCACCCATAGCGGGGCGGTTAGTGCTGGGTCTCCAGGACCGAGCCGGTGCCGTTGGTGCCAGGCCTGTTCGAGCCTAGAACCCGGGACTCGGGCCGGGGCTGTTGGTGCCGGGGCCTTGGGACATGTGACGGGGCGGTCGGTGCTGGGGCCCCACGACCTAGGCCAGGGCTGTTGATGCCGGGGCTGTTGGTGCCGGGTACCCGGGACCCATGCCGGGGCGGTCGGTGCTGGGGCTGTTGGTGCCGGGGCCTCCGCACCCGTGCCGCGGCGGTTGGTGCTGGGGCCCCAGGACCCGGGCCAGAGTTGTTGCTGCCGCGGCTGTTGGTGCCGGGGACCCGAGACCCAGGCCGGGGCGGTCAGTTCTTGGGCCCCAGGACCCGTGCTGGGGTGGTCCGTGCTGGGGCCCTGAAACCCGGGCCGGGACTGTTGGTGACGGGGCCCCGGGATCCGGGCCGGGGTGTTGATGCCGGGGCCCTGGGACCCATACCGGGGAGGTCAGTGCTGGGGTTGCAGGACCCGAGCCAGTGCTGTTGGTGCCAGGCTTGTTCGAGACAAGAACCCGGAACTCAGGCCGGGGTTGTTGGTGCCGGGGCCTTGGGACCTGTGACGGGGCGGTCGGTGCTGGGGCCCCAGGACCCGGGCCAGAGTTGTTGCTGCCGCGGCTGTTGGTGCCGGGGACCCGAGACCCAGGCCGGGGCGGTCAGTTCTTGGGCCCCAGGACCCGTGCTGGGGTGGTCCGTGCTGGGGCCCTGAAACCCGGGCCGGGACTGTTGGTGACGGGGCCCCGGGATCCGGGCCGGGGTGTTGATGCCGGGGCCGTTGGTGCCGGTGCCCTGGGACCCATACCGGGGAGGTCAGTGCTGGGGTTGCAGGACCCGAGCCAGTGCTGTTGGTGCCAGGCTTGTTCGAGACAAGAACCCGGAACTCGGGCCGGGGTTGTTGGTGCCGGGGCCTTGGGACCTGTGACGGGGCGGTCGGTGCTGGGGCCCCAGGACCCGGGCCGGGGCCGTTGGTGCCGGGGCCGTTAGTGCCGGGAACTCGGGACCCATGCCGAGGCGGTCAGTGCAGGGGCCCCAGGACCCAGGACGGTACTGTTTTTGCTGGGCCTGTTGGTGGCGGGGCCCAGGTTCCGTGCCAGGGCGTTCGGTGCTGGGGCCCAGGTCCCGGGTCGGGGCTGTTGGTGCTGGGGCTGTTGGTGCCGGGGTCCCTGGACCCATACCGGGGCGGTTAGTGCTGGGTCTCCAGGACCAATCTGGTGCCGTTGGCGCTAGGCCTGTTCGAGCCTAGAACCCGGGACTTGGGCCGGGGCTGTTGGTGCCGGGTCCTTGGGACCTGTGACGGAGTGGTCGGTGCTGGGGCCCCAGGACCCGGGCCGGGGCTGTTGGTGCCGGGGCTGTTGTCGCCGGGGACCCGGGTCCCATGCCGGGGTTGTCAGTGCTGGGGCCCCAGGACCCAGGCCGGTACTGTTGTTGCCGGGCCTGTTGGTGCCGGGGCCCAGGACCCGTGCTGGGGCTGTTGGTGCTGGGGCCCCAGGACCCGGGTCAGGGCTGTTGGTGCCAGGGCTGTTAGTGCCGGGGACCCGGGACCCAGGCCGGGGCGGTCAGTTCTTGGGCCCCAGGACCTGTGCTGGGGTGGTCCATGCTGGGGCCCTGAAACCCGGGCCGGGACTGTTGGTGACGGGGCCCCGGGATCCGGGCCGGGGTGTTGATGCCGGGGCCGTTGGTGCCGGTGCCCTGGGACCCATACCGGGGAGGTCAGTGCTGGGGTTGCAGGACCCGAGCCAGTGCTGTTGGTGCCAGGCTTGTTCGAGACAAGAACCCGGAACTCGGGCCGGGGTTGTTGGTGCCGGGGCCTTGGGACCTGTGACGGGGCGGTCGGTGCTGGGGCCCCAGGACCCGGGCCGGGGCCGTTGGTGCCGGGGCCGTTAGTGCCGGGAACTCGGGACCCATGCCGAGGCGGTCAGTGCAGGGGCCCCAGGACCCAGGCCGGTACTGTTTTTGCTGGGCCTGTTGGTGCCGGGGCCCAGGTTCCGTGCCAGGGCGTTCGGTGCTGGGGCCCAGGTCCCGGGTCGGGGCTGTTGGTGCTGGGGCTGTTGGTGCCGGGGTCCCTGGACCCATACCGGGGCGGTTAGTGCTGGGTCTCCAGGACCAATCTGGTGCCGTTGGCGCCAGGCCTGTTCGAGCCTAGAACCCGGGACTTGGGCCGGGGCTGTTGGTGCCGGGGCCTTGGGACCTGTGACGGAGTGGTCGGCGCTGGGGCCCCAGGACCCGGGCCGGGGCTGTTGGTGCCGGGGCTGTTGTCGCCGGGGACCCGGGTCCCATGCCGAGGTTGTTGGTGCTGGGGTTCCAGGACCCGAGCCGGAGCTGTTGGTGCCGGATCTGTTCGAGCCAGGAACCCGGGACTCGGGCCGGGCCTGTTGGTGCCGGGGCCTCGGGACCCGTGCCGGGGAGGTCGCTACTGGGGCCCCAGAACCCGGGCCAGCGCTGTTGCTGCCGGGGCTGTTGGTGCCGGGGACCCGGGACCCAGGTCGGTACTCTTGGTGCCAGGGCTGTTGGTGCCAGGTCCCGGAACCCCGGCTGGGGCTGTTGGTGCCAGAGATGTTTGTGCCGGTCACTCGGGACCCATTCTGAGGCGGTCAGTGCCGGGGCCCCAGGACCCAGGCCGGTACTGTTGTTGCTGGGCCTGTTGGTGCCGGGGTGGTCGGTGCCAGGGTCCCGGCACCCATAGCGGGGCGGTTAGCGCTGGGTCTCCAGGACCGAGCCGGTGCCGTTGGTGCCAGGCCTGTTCGAGCCTAGAACCCGGAACCCCGGCTGGGGCTGTTGGTGCCAGAGATGTTTGTGCCGGTCACTCGGGACCCATTCTGAGGCGGTCAGTGCCGGGGCCCCAGGACCCAGGCCGGTACTGTTGTTGCTGGGCCTGTTGGTGCCGGGGTGGTCGGTGCCAGGGTCCCGGCACCCATAGCGGGGCGGTTAGCGCTGGGTCTCCAGGACCGAGCCGGTGCCGTTGGTGCCAGGCCTGTTCGAGCCTAGAACCCGGGACTCGGGCCGGGGCTCTTGGTGCCGGGGCCTTGGGACATGTGACGGGGCGGTCGGTGCTGGGGCCCCACGACCTAGGCCAGGGCTGTTGATGCCGGGGCTGTTGGTGCCGGGACCCAGGACCCGTGCTGGGGCTGTTGGTGCTGGGGATGTTGGTGCTGGGGCCCCAGGACCCGGGCCGGGGCTGTTGGTGCCGGGGCTGTTGTCGCCGGGGACCCGGGTCCCATGCCGGGGTTGTCAGTGCCGGGGCCCCAGGACCCAGGCCGGTACTGTTGTTGCTGGGCCTGTTGGTGCCGGGGTGGTCGGTGCCGGGGTCCCGGCACCCATAGCGGGGCGGTTAGTGCTGGGTCTCCAGGACCGAGCCGGTGCCGTTGGTGCCAGGCCTGTTCGAGCCTAGAACCCGGGACTCGGGCCGGGGCTGTTGGTGCCGGGGCCTTGGGACATGTGACGGGGCGGTCGGTGCTGGGGCCCCACGACCTAGGCCAGGGCTGTTGATGCCGGGGCTGTTGGTGCCGGGTACCCGGGACCCGTGCCGGGGCGGTCGGTGCTGGGGCTGTTGGTGCCGGGGCCTCCGCACCCGTGCCGCGGCGGTCGGTGCTGGGGCCCCAGGACCCGGGCCAGAGTTGTTGCTGCCGCGGCTGTTGGTGCCGGGGACCCGAGACCCAGGCCGGGGCGGTCAGTTCTTGGGCCCCAGGACCCGTGCTGGGGTGGTCCGTGCTGGGGCCCTGAAACCCGGGCCGGGACTGTTGGTGACGGGGCCCCGGGATCCGGGCCGGGGTGTTGATGCCGGGGCCGTTGGTGCCGGTGCCCTGCGACCCATACCGGGGAGGTCAGTGATGGGGTTGCAGGACCCGAGCCAGTGCTGTTGGTGCCAGGCTTGTTCGAGACAAGAACCCGGAACTCGGGCCGGGGTTGTTGGTGCCGGGGCCTTGGGACCTGTGACGGGACGGTCGGTGCTGGGGCCCCAGGACCCGGGCCGGGGCCGTTGGTGCCGGGGCCGTTAGTGCCGGGAACTCGGGACCCATGCCGAGGCGCTCAGTGCAGGGGCCCCAGGACCCAGGACGGTACTGTTTTTGCTGGGCCTGTTGGTGCCGGGGCCCAGGTTCCGTGCCAGGGCGTTCGGTGCTGGGGCCCAGGTCCCGGGTCGGGGCTGTTGGTGCTGGGGCTGTTGGTGCCGGGGTCCCTGGACCCATACCGGGGCGGTTAGTGCTGGGTCTCCAGGACCAATCTGGTGCCGTTGGCGCCAGGCCTGTTCGAGCCTAGAACCCGGGACTTGGGCCGGGCCTGTTGGTGCCGGGGCCTCGGGACCCGTGCCGGGGAGGTCGCTACTGGGGCCCCAGAACCCGGGCCAGCGCTGTTGCTGCCGGGGCTGTTGGTGCCGGGGACCCGGGACCCAGGTCGGTACTCTTGGTGCCAGGGCTGTTGGTGCCAGGTCCCGGAACCCCGGCTGGGGCTGTTGGTGCCAGAGATGTTTGTGCCGGTCACTCGGGACCCATTCTGAGGCGGTCAGTGCCGGGGCCCCAGGACCCAGGCCGGTACTGTTGTTGCTGGGCCTGTTGGTGCCGGGGTGGTCGGTGCCGGGGTCCCGGCACCCATAGCGGGGCGGTTAGCGCTGGGTCTCCAGGACCGAGCCGGTGCCGTTGGTGCCAGGCCTGTTCGAGCCTAGAACCCGGGACTCGGGCCGGGGCTGTTGGTGCCGGGGCCTTGGGACATGTGACGGGGCGGTCGGTGCTGGGGCCCCACGACCTAGGCCAGGGCTGTTGATGCCGGGGCTGTTGGTGCCGGGTACCCGGGACCCGTGCCGGGGCGGTCGGTGTTGGGGATGTTGGTGCTGGGGCCCCAGGACCCGGGCCGGGGCTGTTGGTGCCGGGGCTGTTGTCGCCGGGGACCCGGGTCCCATGCCGGGGTTGTCAGTGCTGGGGCCCCAGGACCCAGGCCGGTACTGTTGTTGCTGGGCCTGTTGGTGCCGGGGTGGTCAGTGCCAGGGTCCCGGCACCCATAGCGGGGCGGTTAGTGCTGGGTCTCCAGGACCGAGCCGGTGCCGTTGGTGCCAGGCCTGTTCGAGCCTAGAACCCGGGACTCGGGCCGGGGCTGTTGGTGCCGGGGCCTTGGGACATGTGACGGGGCGGTCGGTGCTGGGGCCCCACGACCTAGGCCAGGGCTGTTGATGCCGGGGCTGTTGGTGCCGGGACCCAGGACCCGTGCTGGGGCTGTTGGTGCTGGGGATGTTGGTGCTGGGGCCCCAGGACCCGGGCCGGGGCTGTTGGTGCCGGGGCTGTTGTCGCCGGGGACCCGGGTCCCATGCCGGGGTTGTCAGTGCCGGGGCCCCAGGACCCAGGCCGGTACTGTTGTTGCTGGGCCTGTTGGTGCCGGGGTGGTCGGTGCCGGGGTCCCGGCACCCATAGCGGGGCGGTTAGTGCTGGGTCTCCAGGACCGAGCGGGTGCCGTTGGTGCCAGGCCTGTTCGAGCCTAGAACCCGGGACTCGGGCCGGGGCGGTTGGTGCCGGGGCCTTGGGACATGTGACGGGGCGGTCGGTGCTGGGGCCCCACGACCTAGGCCAGGGCTGTTGATGCCGGGGCTGTTGGTGCCGGGTACCCGGGACCCGTGCCGGGGCGGTCGGTGCTGGGGCTGTTGGTGCCGGGGCCTCCGCACCCGTGCCGCGGCGGTCGGTGCTGGGGCCCCAGGACCCGGGCCAGAGTTGTTGCTGCCGCGGCTGTTGGTGCCGGTGCCCTGAGACCCAGGCCGGGGCGGTCAGTTCTTGGGCCCCAGGACCCGTGCTGGGGTGGTCCGTGCTGGGGCCCTGAAACCCGGGCCGGGACTGTTGGTGACGGGGCCCCGGGATCCGGGCCGGGGTGTTGATGCCGGGGCCCTGGGACCCATACCGGGGAGGTCAGTGCTGGGGTTGCAGGACCCGAGCCAGTGCTGTTGGTGCCAGGCTTGTTCGAGACAAGAACCCGGAACTCAGGCCCGGGTTGTTGGTGCCGGGGCCTTGGGACCTGTGACGGGGCGGTCGGTGCTGGGGCCCCAGGACCCGTGTCAGGGCTGTTGGTGCCAGGGCTGTTAGTGCCGGGGACCCGGGACCCGTGCCGGGGCTGTTGGTGCTGGGGTTCCAGGACCCGAGCCGGAGCTGTTGGTGCCGGATCTGTTCGAGCCAGGAACCCGGGACTCGGGCCGGGCCTGTTGGTGCCGGGGCCTCGGGACCCGTGCCGGGGAGGTCGCTACTGGGGCCCCAGAACCCGGGCCAGCGCTGTTGCTGCCGGGGCTGTTGGTGCCGGGGACCCGGGACCCAGGTCGGTACTCTTGGTGCCAGGGCTGTTGGTGCCAGGTCCCGGAACCCCGGCTGGGGCTGTTGGTGCCAGAGATGTTTGTGCCGGTCACTCGGGACCCATTCTGAGGCGGTCAGTGCCGGGGCCCCAGGACCCAGGCCGGTACTGTTGTTGCTGGGCCTGTTGGTGCCGGGGTGGTCGGTGCCAGGGTCCCGGCACCCATAGCGGGGCGGTTAGCGCTGGGTCTCCAGGACCGAGCCGGTGCCGTTGGTGCCAGGCCTGTTCGAGCCTAGAACCCGGAACCCCGGCTGGGGCTGTTGGTGCCAGAGATGTTTGTGCCGGTCACTCGGGACCCATTCTGAGGCGGTCAGTGCCGGGGCCCCAGGACCCAGGCCGGTACTGTTGTTGCTGGGCCTGTTGGTGCCGGGGTGGTCGGTGCCAGGGTCCCGGCACCCATAGCGGGGCGGTTAGCGCTGGGTCTCCAGGACCGAGCCGGTGCCGTTGGTGCCAGGCCTGTTCGAGCCTAGAACCCGGGACTCGGGCCGGGGCTCTTGGTGCCGGGGCCTTGGGACATGTGACGGGGCGGTCGGTGCTGGGGCCCCACGACCTAGGCCAGGGCTGTTGATGCCGGGGCTGTTGGTGCCGGGACCCAGGACCCGTGCTGGGGCTGTTGGTGCTGGGGATGTTGGTGCTGGGGCCCCAGGACCCGGGCCGGGGCTGTTGGTGCCGGGGCTGTTGTCGCCGGGGACCCGGGTCCCATGCCGGGGTTGTCAGTGCCGGGGCCCCAGGACCCAGGCCGGTACTGTTGTTGCTGGGCCTGTTGGTGCCGGGGTGGTCGGTGCCGGGGTCCCGGCACCCATAGCGGGGCGGTTAGTGCTGGGTCTCCAGGACCGAGCCGGTGCCGTTGGTGCCAGGCCTGTTCGAGCCTAGAACCCGGGACTCGGGCCGGGGCTGTTGGTGCCGGGGCCTTGGGACATGTGACGGGGCGGTCGGTGCTGGGGCCCCACGACCTAGGCCAGGGCTGTTGATGCCGGGGCTGTTGGTGCCGGGACCCAGGACCCGTGCTGGGGCTGTTGGTGCTGGGGATGTTGGTGCTGGGGCCCCAGGACCCGGGCCGGGGCTGTTGGTGCCGGGGCTGTTGTCGCCGGGGACCCGGGTCCCATGCCGGGGTTGTCAGTGCCGGGGCCCCAGGACCCAGGCCGGTACTGTTGTTGCTGGGCCTGTTGGTGCCGGGGTGGTCGGTGCCAGGGTCCCGGCACCCATAGCGGGGCGGTTAGTGCTGGGTCTCCAGGACCGAGCCGGTGCCGTTGGTGCCAGGCCTGTTCGAGCCTAGAACCCGGGACTCGGGCCGGAGCTGTTGGTGCCGGGGCCTTGGGACATGTGACGGGGCGGTCGGTGCTGGGGCCCCACGACCTAGGCCAGGGCTGTTGATGCCGGGGCTGTTGGTGCCGGGTACCCGGGACCCGTGCCGGGGCGGTGGGTGCTGGGGCTGTTGGTGCCGGGGCCTCCGCACCCGTGCCGCGGCGGTCGGTGCTGGGGCCCCAGGACCCGGGCCAGAGTTGTTGCTGCCGCGGCTGTTGGTGCCGGGGACCCGAGACCCAGGCCGGGGCGGTCAGTTCTTGGGCCCCAGGACCCGTGCTGGGGTGGTCCGTGCTGGGGCCCTGAAACCCGGGCCGGGACTGTTGGTGACGGGGCCCCGGGATCCGGGCCGGGGTGTTGATGCCGGGGCCGTTGGTGCCGGTGCCCTGGGGCCCATACCGGGGAGGTCAGTGCTGGGGTTGCAGGACCCAAGCCGGTGCTGTTGGTGCCAGGCTTGTTCGAGACAAGAACCCGGAACTCGGGCCGGGGTTGTTGGTGCCGGGGCCTTGGGACCTGTGACGGGGCGGTCGGTGCTGGGGCCCCAGGACCCGGGCCGGGGCCGTTGGTGCCGGGGCCGTTAGTGCCGGGAACTTGGGACCCATGCCGAGGCGGTCAGTGCAGGGGCCCCAGGACCCAGGCCGGTACTGTTTTTGCTGGGCCTGTTGGTGGCGGGGCCCAGGTTCCGTGCCAGGGCGTTCGGTGCTGGGGCCCAGGTCCCGGGTCGGGGCTGTTGGTGCTGGGGCTGTTGGTGCCGGGGTCCCTGGACCCATACCGGGGCGGTTAGTGCTGGGTCTCCAGGACCAATCTGGTGCCGTTGGCGCCAGGCCTGTTCGAGCCTAGAACCCGGGACTTGGGCCGGGGCTGTTGGTGCCGGGGCCTTGGGACCTGTGACGGAGTGGTCGGCGCTGGGGCCCCAGGACCCGGGCCGGGGTTGTTGGTGCCGGGGCTGTTGTCGCCGGGGACCCGGGTCCCATGCCGGGGCTGTTGGTGCTGGGGTTCCAGGACCCGAGCCGGAGCTGTTGGTGCCGGATCTGTTCGAGCCAGGAACCCGGGACTCGGGCCGGGCCTGTTGGTGCCGGGGCCTCGGGACCCGTGCCGGGGAGGTCGCTACTGGGGCCCCAGAACCCGGGCCAGCGCTGTTGCTGCCGGGGCTGTTGGTGCCGGGGACCCGGGACCCAGGTCGGTACTCTTGGTGCCAGGGCTGTTGGTGCCAGGTCCCGGAACCCCGGCTGGGGCTGTTGGTGCCAGAGATGTTTGTGCCGGTCACTCGGGACCCATTCTGAGGCGGTCAGTGCCGGGGCCCCAGGACCCAGGCCGGTACTGTTGTTGCTGGGCCTGTTGGTGCCGGGGTGGTCGGTGCCGGGGTCCCGGCACCCATAGCGGGGCGGTTAGTGCTGGGTCTCCAGGACCGAGCCGGTGCCGTTGGTGCCAGGCCTGTTCGAGCCTAGAACCCGGGACTCGGGCCGGGGCTGTTGGTGCCGGGGCCTTGGGACATGTGACGGGGCGGTCGGTGCTGGGGCCCCACGACCTAGGCCAGGGCTGTTGATGCCGGGGCTGTTGGTGCCGGGTACCCGGGACCCGTGCCGGGGCGGTCGGTGCTGGGGCTGTTGGTGCCGGGGCCTCCGCACCCGTGCCGCGGCGGTCGGTGCTGGGGCCCCAGGACCCGGGCCAGAGTTGTTGCTGCCGCGGCTGTTGGTGCCGGGGACCCGAGACCCAGGCCGGGGCGGTCAGTTCTTGGGCCCCAGGACCCGTGCTGGGGTGGTCCGTGCTGGGGCCCTGAAACCCGGGCCGGGACTGTTGGTGACGGGGCCCCGGGATCCGGGCCGGGGTGTTGATGCCGGGGCCGTTGGTGCCGGTGCCCTGCGACCCATACCGGGGAGGTCAGTGATGGGGTTGCAGGACCCGAGCCAGTGCTGTTGGTGCCAGGCTTGTTCGAGACAAGAACCCGGAACTCGGGCCGGGGTTGTTGGTGCCGGGGCCTTGGGACCTGTGACGGGGCGGTCGGTGCTGGGGCCCCAGGACCCGGGCTGGGGCCGTTGGTGCCGGGGCCGTTAGTGCCGGGAACTCGGGACCCATGCCGAGGCGGTCAGTGCAGGGGCCCCAGGACCCAGGCCGGTACTGTTTTTGCTGGGCCTGTTGGTGCTGGGGCCCAGGTTCCGGGTCGGGGCTGTTGGTGCCGGGGTCCCTGGACCCATACCGGGGCGGTTAGTGCTGGGTCTCCAGGACCAATCTGGTGCCGTTGGCGCCAGGCCTGTTCGAGCCTAGAACCCGGGACTCGGGCCGGGGCTGTTGGTGCCGGGTCCTTGGGACCTGTGACGGAGTGGTCGGTGCTGGGGCCCCAGGACCCGGGCCGGGGCTGTTGGTGCCGGGGCTGTTGTCGCCGGGGACCCGGGTCCCATGCCGGGGTTGTCATTGCCGGGGCCCCAGGACCCAGGCTGGTACTGTTGTTGCCGGGCCTGTTGGTGCCCGGGCCCAGGACCCGTGCTGGGGCTGTTGGTGCTGGGGCCCCAGGACCCGGGTCAGGGCTGTTGGTGCCAGGGCTGTTAGTGCCGGGGACCCGGGACCCGTGCCGGGGCTGTTGGTGCTGGGGTTCCAGGACCCGAGCCGGAGCTGTTGGTGCCGGATCTGTTCGAGCCAGGAACCCGGTACACGGGCTGGGCCTGTTGGTGCCGGGGCCTCGGGACCCGTGCCGGGGAGGTCGCTACTGGGGCCCCAGGACCCGGGCCAGCGCTGTTGCTGCCGGGGCTGTTGGTGCCGGGGACCCGGGACCCAGGTCGGTACTCTTGGTGCCAGGGCTGTTGGTGCCAGGTCCCGGAACCCTGGCTGGGGCTGTTGGTGCCAGAGATGTTTGTGCCGGTCACTCGGGACCCATTCTGAGGCGGTCAGTGCCGGGGCCCCAGGACCCAGGCCGGTACTGTTGTTGCTGGGCCTGTTGGTGCCGGGGTGGTCGGTGCCGGGGTCCCGGCACCCATAGCGGGGCGGTTAGTGCTGGGTCTCCAGGACCGAGCCGGTGCCGTTGGTGCCAGGCCTGTTCGAGCCTAGAACCCGGGACTCGGGCCGGGGCTGTTGGTGCCGGGGCCTTGGGACATGTGACGGGGCGGTCGGTGCTGGGGCCCCACGACCTAGGCCAGGGCTGTTGATGCCGGGGCTGTAGGTGCCGGGACCCAGGACCCGTGCTGGGGCTGTTGGTGCTGGGGATGTTGGTGCTGGGGCCCCAGGACCCGGGCCGGGGCTGTTGGTGCCGGGGCTGTTGTCGCCGGGGACCCGGGTCCCATGCCGGGGTTGTCAGTGCCGGGGCCCCAGGACCCAGGCCGGTACTGTTGTTGCCGGGCCTGTTGGTGCCGGGGCCCAGGACCCGTGCTGGGGCTGTTGGTGCTGGGGCCCCAGGACCCGGGTCAGGGCTGTTGGTGCCAGGGCTGTTAGTGCCGGGGACCCGGGACCCGTGCCGGGGCTGTTGGTGCTGGGGTTCCAGGACCCGAGCCGGAGCTGTTGGTGCCGGATCTGTTCGAGCCAGGAGCCCGGGACTCGGGCCGGGCCTGTTGGTGCCGGGGCCTCGGGACCCGTGCCGGGGAGGTCGCTACTGGGGCCCCAGAACCCGGGCCAGCGCTGTTGCTGCCGGGGCTGTTGGTGCCGGGGACCCGGGACCCAGGTCAGTACTCTTGGTGCCAGGGCTGTTGGTGCCAGGTCCCGGAACCCCGGCTGGGGCTGTTGGTGCCAGAGATGTTTGTGCTGGTCACTTGGGACCCATTCTGAGGCGGTCAGTGCCGGGGCCCCAGGACCCAGGCCGGTACTGTTGTTGCTGGGCCTGTTGGTGCCGGGGTGGTCGGTGCCAGGGTCCCGGCACCCATAGCGGGGCGGTTAGCGCTGGGTCTCCAGGACCGAGCCCGTGCCGTTGGTGCCAGGCCTGTTCGAGCCTAGAACCCGGGACTCGGGCCGGGGCTCTTGGTGCCGGGGCCTTGGGACATGTGACGGGGCGGTCGGTGCTGGGGCCCCACGACCTAGGCCAGGGCTGTTGATGCCGGGGCTGTTGGTGCCGGGACCCAGGACCCGTGCTGGGGCTGTTGGTGCTGGGGATGTTGGTGCTGGGGCCCCAGGACCCGGGCCGGGGCTGTTGGTGCCGGGGCTGTTGTCGCCGGGGACCCGGGTCCCATGCCGGGGTTGTCAGTGCCGGGGCCCCAGGACCCAGGCCGGTACTGTTGTTGCTGGGCCTGTTGGTGCCGGGGTGGTCGGTGCCAGGGTCCCGGCACCCATAGCGGGGCGGTTAGCGCTGGGTCTCCAGGACCGAGCCGGTGCCGTTGGTGCCAGGCCTGTTCGAGCCTAGAACCCGGGACTCGGGCCGGGGCTGTTGGTGCCGGGTACCCGGGACCCGTGCCGGGGCGGTCGGTGCTGGGGATGTTGGTGCTGGGGCCCCAGGACCCGGGCCGGGGCTGTTGGTGCCGGGGCTGTTGTCGCCGGGGACCCGGGTCCCATGCCGGGGTTGTCAGTGCCGGGGCCCCAGGACCCAGGCCGGTACTGTTGTTGCTGGGCCTGTTGGTGCCGGGGTGGTCGGTGCCGGGGTCCCGGCACCCATAGCGGGGCGGTTAGTGCTGGGTCTCCAGGACCGAGCCGGTGCCGTTGGTGCCAGGCCTGTTCGAGCCTAGAACCCGGGACTCGGGCCGGGGCTGTTGGTGCCGGGGCCTTGGGACATGTGACGGGGCGGTCGGTGCTGGGGCCCCACGACCTAGGCCAGGGCTGTTGATGCCGGGGCTGTTGGTGCCGGGTACCCGGGACCCGTGCCGGGGCGGTCGGTGCTGGGGCTGTTGGTGCCGGGGCCTCCGCACCCGTGCCGCGGCGGTCGGTGCTGGGGCCCCAGGACCCGGGCCAGAGTTGTTGCTGCCGCGGCTGTTGGTGCCGGGGACCCGAGACCCAGGCCGGGGCGGTCAGTTCTTGGGCCCCAGGACCCGTGCTGGGGTGGTCCGTGCTGGGGCCCTGAAACCCGTGCCGGGACTGTTGGTGACGGGGCCCCGGGATCCGGGCCGGGGTGTTGATGCCGGGGCCGTTGGTGCCGGTGCCCTGGGACCCATACCGGGGAGGTCAGTGCTGGGGTTGCAGGACCCGAGCCAGTGCTGTTGGTGCCAGGCTTGTTCGAGACAAGAACCCGGAACTCGGGCCGGGGTTGTTGGTGCCGGGGCCTTGGGACCTGTGACGGGGCGGTCGGTGCTGGGGCCCCAGGACCCGGGCCGGGGCCGTTGGTGCCGGGGCCGTTAGTGCCGGGAACTTGGGACCCATGCCGAGGCGGTCAGTGCAGGGGCCCCAGGACCCAGGCCGGTACTGTTTTTGCTGGGCCTGTTGGTGCCGGGGCCCAGGTTCCGTGCCAGGGCGTTCGGTGCTGGGGCCCAGGTCCCGGGTCGGGGCTGTTGGTGCTGGGGCTGTTGGTGCCGGGGTCCCTGGACCCATACCGGGGCGGTTAGAGCTGGGTCTCCAGGACCAATCTGGTGCCGTTGGCGCCAGGCCTGTTCGAGCCTAGAACCCGGGACTTGGGCCGGGGCTGTTGGTGCCGGGGCCTTGGGACCTGTGACGGAGTGGTCGGTGCTGGGGCCCCAGGACCCGGGCCGGGGCTGTTGGTGCCGGGGCTGTTGTCGCCGGGGACCCGGGTCCCATGCCGGGGCTGTTGGTGCTGGGGTTCCAGGACCCGAGCCGGAGCTGTTGGTGCCGGATCTGTTCGAGCCAGGAACCCGGGACTCGGGCCGGGCCTGTTGGTGCCGGGGCCTCGGGACCCGTGCCGGGGAGGTCGCTACTGGGGCCCCAGAACCCGGGCCAGCGCTGTTGCTGCCGGGGCTGTTGGTGCCGGGGACCCGGGACCCAGGTCGGTACTCTTGGTGCCAGGGCTGTTGGTGCCAGGTCCCGGAACCCCGGCTGGGGCTGTTGGTGCCAGAGATGTTTGTGCCGGTCACTCGGGACCCATTCTGAGGCGGTCAGTGCCGGGGCCCTAGACCCAGGCCGGTACTGTTGTTGCTGGCCCTGTTGGTGCCGGGGTGGTCGGTGCCGGGGTCCCGGCACCCATAGCGGGGCGGTTAGTGCTGGGTCTCCAGGACCGAGCCAGTGCCGTTGGTGCCAGGCCTGTTCGAGCCTAGAACCCGGGACTCGGGCCGGGGCTGTTGGTGCTGGGGCCTTGGGACATGTGACGGGGCGGTCGGTGCTGGGGCCCCACGACCTAGGCCAGGGCTGTTGATGCCGGGGCTGTTGGTGCCGGGTACCCGGGACCCGTGCCGGGGCGGTCGGTGCTGGGGATGTTGGTGCTGGGGCCCCAGGACCCGGGCCGGGGCTGTTGGTGCCGGGGCTGTTGTCGCCGGGGACCCGGGTCCCATGCCGGGGTTGTCAGTGCCGGGGCCCCAGGACCCAGGCCGGTACTGTTGTTGCTGGGCCTGTTGGTGCCGGGGTGGTCGGTGCCGGGGTCCCGGCACCCATAGCGGGGCGGTTAGTGCTGGGTCTCCAGGACCGAGCCGGTGCCGTTGGTGCCAGGCCTGTTCGAGCCTAGAACCCGGGACTCGGGCCGGGGCTGTTGGTGCCGGGGCCTTGGGACATGTGACGGGGCGGTCGGTGCTGGGGCCCCACGACCTAGGCCAGGGCTGTTGATGCCGGGGCTGTTGGTGCCGGGTACCCGGGACCCGTGCCGGGGCGGTCGGTGCTGGGGCTGTTGGTGCCGGGGCCTCCGCACCCGTGCCGCGGCGGTCGGTGCTGGGGCCCCAGGACCCGGGCCAGAGTTGTTGCTGCCGCGGCTGTTGGTGCCGGGGACCCGAGACCCAGGCCGGGGCGGTCAGTTCTTGGGCCCCAGGACCCGTGCTGGGGTGGTCCGTGCTGGGGCCCTGAAACCCGGGCCGGGACTGTTGGTGACGGGGCCCCGGGATCCGGGCCGGGGTGTTGATGCCGGTGCCCTGGGACCCATACCGGGGAGGTCAGTGCTGGGGTTGCAGGACCCGAGCCAGTGCTGTTGGTGCCAGGCTTGTTCGAGACAAGAACCCGGAACTCAGGCCCGGGTTGTTGGTGCCGGGGCCTTGGGACCTGTGACGGGGCGGTCGGTGCTGGGGCCCCAGGACCCGGGTCAGGGCTGTTGGTGCCAGGGCTGTTAGTGCCGGGGACCCGGGACCCGTGCCGGGGCTGTTGGTGCTGGGGTTCCAGGACCCGAGCCGGAGCTGTTGGTGCCGGATCTGTTCGAGCCCGGAACCCGGGACTCGGGCCGGGCCTGTTGGTGCTGGGGCCTCGGGACCCGTGCCGGGGAGGTCGCTACTGGGGCCCCAGAACCCGGGCCAGCGCTGTTGCTGCCGGGGCTGTTGGTGCCGGGGACCCGGGACCCAGGTCGGTACTCTTGGTGCCAGGGCTGTTGGTGCCAGGTCCCGGAACCCCGGCTGGGGCTGTTGGTGCCAGAGATGTTTGTGCCGGTCACTCGGGACCCATTCTGAGGCGGTCAGTGCCGGGGCCCCAGGACCCAGGCCGGTACTGTTGTTGCTGGGCCTGTTGGTGCCGGGGTGGTCGGTGCCAGGGTCCCGGCACCCATAGCGGGGCGGTTAGCGCTGGGTCTCCAGGACCGAGCCGGTGCCGTTGGTGCCAGGCCTGTTCGAGCCTAGAACCCGGGACTCGGGCCGGGGCTGTTGGTGCCGGGTACCCGGGACCCGTGCCGGGGCGGTCGGTGCTGGGGATGTTGGTGCTGGGGCCCCAGGACCCGGGCCGGGGCTGTTGGTGCCGGGGCTGTTGTCGCCGGGGACCCGGGTCCCATGCCGGGGTTGTCAGTGCCGGGGCCCCAGGACCCAGGCCGGTACTGTTGTTGCTGGGCCTGTTGGTGCCGGGGTGGTCGGTGCCGGGGTCCCGGCACCCATAGCGGGGCGGTTAGTGCTGGGTCTCCAGGACCGAGCCGGTGCCGTTGGTGCCAGGCCTGTTCGAGCCTAGAACCCGGGACTCGGGCCGGGGCTGTTGGTGCCGGGGCCTTGGGACATGTGACGGGGCGGTCGGTGCTGGGGCCCCACGACCTAGGCCAGGGCTGTTGATGCCGGGGCTGTTGGTGCCGGGTACCCGGGACCCGTGCCGGGGCGGTCGGTGCTGGGGCTGTTGGTGCCGGGGCCTCCACACCCGTGCCACGGCGGTCGGTGCTGGGGCCCCAGGACCCGGGTCAGAGTTGTTGCTGCCGCGGCTGTTGGTGCCGGGGACCCGAGACCCAGGCCGGGGCGGTCAGTTCTTGGGCCCCAGGACCCGTGCTGGGGTGGTCCGTGCTGGGGCCCTGAAACCCGGGCCGGGACTGTTGGTGACGGGGCCCCGGGATCCGGGCCGGGGTGTTGATGCCGGTGCCCTGGGACCCATACCGGGGAGGTCAGTGCTGGGGTTGCAGGACCTGAGCCAGTGCTGTTGGTGCCAGGCTTGTTCGAGACAAGAACCCGGAACTCAGGCCCGGGTTGTTGGTGCCGGGGCCTTGGGACCTGTGACGGGGCGGTGGGTGCTGGGGCCCCAGGACCCGGGTCAGGGCTGTTGGTGCCAGGGCTGTTAGTGCCGGGGACCCGGGACCCGTGCCGGGGCTGTTGGTGCTGGGGTCCAGGACCCGAGCCGGAGCTGTTGGTGCCGGATCTGTTCGAGCCCGGAACCCGGGACTCGGGCCGGGCCTGTTGGTGCCGGGGCCTCGGGACCCGTTCCGGGGAGGTTGCTACTGGGGCCCCAGAACCCGGGCCAGCGCTGTTGCTGCCGGGGCTGTTGGTGCCGGGGACCCGGGACCCAGGTCGGTACTCTTGGTGCCAGGGCTGTTCGAGCCTAGAACCCGGAACCCCGGCTGGGGCTGTTGGTGCCAGAGATGTTTGTGCCGGTCACTCGGGACCCATTCTGAGGCGGTCAGTGCCGGGGCCCCAGGACCCAGGCCGGTACTGTTGTTGCTGGGCCTGTTGGTGCCGGGGTGGTCGGTGCCAGGGTCCCGGCACCCATAGCGGGGCGGTTAGCGCTGGGTCTCCAGGACCGAGCCGGTGCCGTTGGTGCCAGGCCTGTTCGAGCCTAGAACCTGGGACTCGGGCCGGGGCTGTTGGTGCCGGGGCCTTGGGACATGTGACGGGGCGGTCGGTGCTGGGGCCCCACGACCTAGGCCAGGGCTGTTGATGCCGGGACCCAGGACCCGGGCCGGGGCTGTTGGTGCCGGGGCTGTTGTCGCCGGGGGCCCGGGTCCCATGCCGGGGTTGTCAGTGCCGGGGCCCCAGGACCCAGGCCGGTACTGTTGTTGCTGGGCCTGTTGGTGCCGGGGTGGTCGGTGCCGGGGTCCCGGCACCCATAGCGGGGCGGTTAGTGCTGGGTCTCCAGGACCGAGCCGGTGCCGTTGGTGCCAGGCCTGTTCGAGCCTAGAACCCGGGACTCGGGCCGGGGCTGTTGGTGCCGGGGCCTTGGGACATGTGACGGGGCGGTCGGTGCTGGGGCCCCACGACCTAGGCCAGGGCTGTTGATGCCGGGGCTGTTGGTGCCGGGTACCCGGGACCCGTGCCGGGGCGGTCGGTGCTGGGGCTGTTGGTGCCGGGGCCTCCGCACCCGTGCCGCGGCGGTCGGTGCTGGGGCCCCAGGACCCGGGCCAGAGTTGTTGCTGCCGCGGCTGTTGGTGCCGGGGACCCGAGACCCAGGCCGGGGCGGTCAGTTCTTGGGCCCCAGGACCCGTGCTGGGGTGGTCCGTGCTGGGGCCCTGAAACCCGGGCCGGGACTGTTGGTGACGGGGCCCCGGGATCCGGGCCGGGGTGTTGATGCCGGTGCCCTGGGACCCATACCGGGGAGGTCAGTGCTGGGGTTGCAGGACCCGAGCCAGTGCTGTTGGTGCCAGGCTTGTTCGAGACAAGAACCCGGAACTCAGGCCCGGGTTGTTGGTGCCGGGGCCTTGGGACCTGTGACGGGGCGGTCGGTGCTGGGGCCCCAGGACCCGGGTCAGGGCTGTTGGTGCCAGGGCTGTTAGTGCCGGGGACCCGGGACCCGTGCCGGGGCTGTTGGTGCTGGGGTTCCAGGACCCGAGCCGGAGCTGTTGGTGCCGGATCTGTTCGAGCCCGGAACCCGGGACTCGGGCCGGGCCTGTTGGTGCCGGGGCCTCGGGACCCGTGCCGGGGAGGTCGCTACTGGGGCCCCAGAACCCGGGCCAGCGCTGTTGCTGCCGGGGCTGTTGGTGCCGGGGACCCGGGACCCAGGTCGGTACTCTTGGTGCCAGGGCTGTTGGTGCCAGGTCCCGGAACCCCGGCTGGGGCTGTTGGTGCCAGAGATGTTTGTGCCGGTCACTCGGGACCCATTCTGAGGCTGTCAGTGCCGGGGCCCCAGGACCCAGGCCGGTACTGTTGTTGCTGGGCCTGTTGGTGCCGGGGTGGTCGGTGCCAGGGTCCCGGCACCCATAGCGGGGCGGTTAGCGCTGGGTCTCCAGGACCGAGCCGGTGCCGTTGGTGCCAGGCCTGTTCGAGCCTAGAACCCGGAACCCCGGCTGGGGCTGTTGGTGCCAGAGATGTTTGTGCCGGTCACTCGGGACCCATTCTGAGGCGGTCAGTGCCGGGGCCCCAGGACCCAGGCCGGTACTGTTGTTGCTGGGCCTGTTGGTGCCGGGGTGGTCGGTGCCAGGGTCCCGGCACCCATAGCGGGGCGGTTAGCGCTGGGTCTCCAGGACCGAGCCGGTGCCGTTGGTGCCAGGCCTGTTCGAGCCTAGAACCCGGGACTCGGGCCGGGGCTGTTGGTGCCGGGGCCTTGGGACATGTGACGGGGCGGTCGGTGCTGGGGCCCCACGACCTAGGCCAGGGCTGTTGATGCCGGGGCTGTTGGTGCCGGGACCCAGGACCCGGGCCGGGGCTGTTGGTGCCGGGGCTGTTGTCGCCGGGGGCCCGGGTCCCATGCCGGGGTTGTCAGTGCCGGGGCCCCAGGACCCAGGCCGGTACTGTTGTTGCTGGGCCTGTTGGTGCCGGGGTGGTCGGTGCCGGGGTCCCGGCACCCATAGCGGGGCGGTTAGTGCTGGGTCTCCAGGACCGAGCCGGTGCCGTTGGTGCCAGGCCTGTTCGAGCCTAGAACCCGGGACTCGGGCCGGGGCTGTTGGTGCCGGGGCCTTGGGACATGTGACGGGGCGGTCGGTGCTGGGGCCCCACGACCTAGGCCAGGGCTGTTGATGCCGGGGCTGTTGGTGCCGGGTACCCGGGACCCGTGCCGGGGCGGTCGGTGCTGGGGCTGTTGGTGCCGGGGCCTCCGCACCCGTGCCGCGGCGGTCGGTGCTGGGGCCGCAGGACCCGGGCCAGAGTTGTTGCTGCCGCGGCTGTTGGTGCCGGGGACCCGAGACCCAGGCCGGGGCGGTCAGTTCTTGGGCCCCAGGACCCGTGCTGGGGTGGTCCATGCTGGGGCCCTGAAACCCGGGCCGGGACTGTTGGTGACGGGGCCCCGGGATCCGGGCCGGGGTGTTGATGCCGGGGCCGTTGGTGCCGGTGCCCTGGGACCCATACCGGGGAGGTCAGTGCTGGGGTTGCAGGACCCGAGCCAGTGCTGTTGGTGCCAGGCTTGTTCGAGACAAGAACCCCGAACTCGGGCCAGGGTTGTTGGTGCCGGGGCCTTGGGACCTGTGACAGGGCGGTCGGTGCTGGGGCCCCAGGACCCGGGCCGGGGCCGTTGGTGCCGGGGCCGTTAGTGCCGGTCACTCGGGACCCATTCTGAGGCGGTCAGGGCCGGGGCCCCAGGACCCAGGCCGGTACTGTTGTTGCTGGGCCTGTTGGTGCCGGGGTGGTATGTGCCAGGGTCCCGGCACCCATAGCGGGGCGGTTAGCGCTGGGTCTCCAGGACCTAGCCGGTGCCGTTGGTGCCAGGCCTGTTCGAGCCTAGAACCCGGAACCCCGGCTGGGGCTGTTGGTGCCAGAGATGTTTGTGCCGGTCACTCGGGACCCATTCTGAGGCGGTCAGTGCCGGGGCCCCAGGACCCAGGCCGGTACTGTTGTTGCTGGGCCTGTTGGTGCCGGGGTGGTCGGTGCCAGGGTCCCGGCACCCATAGCGGGGCGGTTAGCGCTGGGTCTCCAGGACCGAGCCGGTGCCGTTGGTGCCAGGCCTGTTCGAGCCTAGAACCCGGGACTCGGGCCGGGGCTGTTGGTGCCGGGGCCTTGGGACATGTGACGGGGCGGTCGGTGCTGGGGCCCCACGACCTAGGCCAGGGCTGTTGATGCCGGGGCTGTTGGTGCCGGGTACCCGGGACCCGTGCCGGGGCGGTCGGTGCTGGGGCTGTTGGTGCCGGGGCCTCCGCACCCGTGCCGCGGCGGTCGGTGCTGGGGCCCCAGGACCCGGGCCAGAGTTGTTGCTGCCGCGGCTGTTGGTGCCGGGGACCCGAGACCCAGGCCGGGGCGGTCAGTTCTTGGGCCCCAGGACCCGTGCTGGGGTGGTCCGTGCTGGGGCCCTGAAACCCGTGCCGGGACTGTTGGTGACGGGGCCCCGGGATCCGGGCCGGGGTGTTGATGCCGGTGCCCTGGGACCCATACCGGGGAGGTCAGTGCTGGGGTTGCAGGACCCGAGCCAGTGCTGTTGGTGCCAGGCTTGTTCGAGACAAGAACCCGGAACTCAGGCCCGGGTTGTTGGTGCCGGGGCCTTGGGACC
This sequence comes from Calonectris borealis, assembly GCF_964195595.1. Taxonomy (NCBI): domain Eukaryota; kingdom Metazoa; phylum Chordata; class Aves; order Procellariiformes; family Procellariidae; genus Calonectris; species Calonectris borealis. Next base: position 842,388 of record NW_027441467.1, on the reverse strand, counting down.
TGTGACGGGGCGGTCGGTGCTGGGGCCCCAGGACCCGGGTCAGGGCTGTTGGTGCCAGGGCTGTTAGTGCCGGGGACCCGGGACCCGTGCCGGGGCTGTTGGTGCTGGGGTTCCAGGACCCGAGCCGGAGCTGTTGGTGCCGGATCTGTTCGAGCCCGGAACCCGGGACTCGGGCCGGGCCTGTTGGTGCCGGGGCCTCGGGACCCGTGCCGGGGAGGTCGCTACTGGGGCCCCAGAACCCGGGCCAGCGCTGTTGCTGCCGGGGCTGTTGGTGCCGGGGACCCGGGACCCAGGTCGGTACTCTTGGTGCCAGGGCTGTTGGTGCCAGGTCCCGGAACCCCGGCTGGGGCTGTTGGTGCCAGAGATGTTTGTGCCGGTCACTCGGGACCCATTCTGAGGCGGTCAGTGCCGGGGCCCCAGGACCCAGGCCGGTACTGTTGTTGCTGGGCCTGTTGGTGCCGGGGTGGTCGGTGCCAGGGTCCCGGCACCCATAGCGGGGCGGTTAGCGCTGGGTCTCCAGGACCGAGCCGGTGCCGTTGGTGCCAGGCCTGTTCGAGCCTAGAACCCGGAACCCCGGCTGGGGCTGTTGGTGCCAGAGATGTTTGTGCCGGTCACTCGGGACCCATTCTGAGGCGGTCAGTGCCGGGGCCCCAGGACCCAGGCCGGTACTGTTGTTGCTGGGCCTGTTGGTGCCGGGGTGGTCGGTGCCAGGGTCCCAGCACCCATAGCGGGGCGGTTAGCGCTGGGTCTCCAGGACCGAGCCGGTGCCGTTGGTGCCAGGCCTGTTCGAGCCTAGAACCCGGGACTCGGGCCGGGGCTGTTGGTGCCGGGGCCTTGGGACATGTGACGGGGCGGTCGGTGCTGGGGCCCCACGACCTAGGCCAGGGCTGTTGATGCCGGGGCTGTTGGTGCCGGGACCCAGGACCCGGGCCGGGGCTGTTGGTGCCGGGGCTGTTGTCGCCCGGGACCCGGGTCCCATGCCGGGGTTGTCAGTGCCGGGGCCCCAGGACCCAGGCCGGTACTGTTGTTGCTGGGCCTGTTGGTGCCGGGGTGGTCGGTGCCGGGGTCCCGGCACCCATAGCGGGGCGGTTAGTGCTGGGTCTCCAGGACCGAGCCGGTGCCGTTGGTGCCAGGCCCTTTCGAGCCTAGAACCCGGGAGTCGGGCCGGGGCTGTTGGTGCCGGGGCCTTGGGACATGTGACGGGGCGGTCGGTGCTGGGGCCCCACGACCTAGGCCAGGGCTGTTGATGCCGGGGCTGTTGGTGCCGGGACCCAGGACCCGTGCTGGGGCTGTTGGTGCTGGGGATGTTGGTGCTGGGGCCCCAGGACCCGGGCCGGGGCTGTTGGTGCCGGGGCTGTTGTCGCCGGGGACCCGGGTCCCATGCCGGGGTTGTCAGTGCCGGGGCCCCAGGACCCAGGCCGGTACTGTTGTTGCTGGGCCTGTTGGTGCCGGGGTGGTCGGTGCCGGGGTCCCGGCACCCATACCGGGGCGGTTAGTGCTGGGTCTCCAGGACCGAGCCGGTGCCGTTGGTGCCAGGCCTGTTCGAGCCTAGAACCCGGGACTCGGGCCGGGGCTGTTGGTGCCGGGGCCTTGGGACATGTGACGGGGCGGTCGGTGCTGGGGCCCCACGACCTAGGCCAGGGCTGTTGATGCCGGGGCTGTTGGTGCCGGGACCCAGGACCCGTGCTGGGGCTGTTGGTGCTGGGGATGTTGGTGCTGGGGCCCCAGGACCCGGGCCGGGGCTGTTGGTGCCGGGGCTGTTGTCGCCGGGGACCCGGGTCCCATGCCGGGGTTGTCAGTGCCGGGGCCCCAGGACCCAGGCCGGTACTGTTGTTGCTGGGCCTGTTGGTGCCGGGGTGGTCGGTGCCGGGGTCCCGGCACCCATAGCGGGGCGGTTAGTGCTGGGTCTCCAGGACCGAGCCGGTGCCGTTGGTGCCAGGCCTGTTCGAGCCTAGAACCCGGGACTCGGGCCGGGGCTGTTGGTGCCGGGGCCTTGGGACATGTGACGGGGCGGTCGGTGCTGGGGCCCCACGACCTAGGCCAGGGCTGTTGATGCCGGGGCTGTTGGTGCCGGGTACCCGGGACCCGTGCCGGGGCGGTCGGTGCTGGGGCTGTTGGTGCCGGGGCCTCCGCACCCGTGCCGCGGCGGTCGGTGCTGGGGCCCCAGGACCCGGGCCAGAGTTGTTGCTGCCGCGGCTGTTGGTGCCGGGGACCCGAGACCCAGGCCGGGGCGGTCAGTTCTAGGGCCCCAGGACCCGTGCTGGGGTGGTCCTTGCTGGGGCCCTGAAACCCGGGCCGGGACTGTTGGTGACGGGGCCCCGGGATCCGGGCCGGGGTGTTGATGCCGGGGCCGTTGGTGCCGGTGCCCTGGGACCCATACCGGGGAGGTCAGTGCTGGGGTTGCAGGACCCGAGCCAGTGCTGTTGGTGCCAGGCTTGTTCGAGACAAGAACCCGGAACTTGGGCCGGGGTTGTTGGTGCCGGGGCCTTGGGACCTGTGACGGGGCGGTCGGTGCTGGGGCCCCAGGACCCGGGCCGGGGCCGTTGGTGCCGGGGCCGTTAGTGCCGGGAACTCGGGACCCATGCCGAGGCGGTCAGTGCAGGGGCCCCAGGACCCAGGCCGGTACTGTTTTTGCTGGGCCTGTTGGTGCCGGGGCCCAGGTTCCGTGCCAGGGCGTTCGGTGCTGGGGCCCAGGTCCCGGGTCGGGGCTGTTGGTGCTGGGGCTGTTGGTGCCGGGGTCCCTGGACCCATACCGGGGCGGTTAGTGCTGGGTCTCCAGGACCAATCTGGTGCCGTTGGCGCCAGGCCTGTTCGAGCCTAGAACCCGGGACTTGGGCCGGGGCTGTTGGTGCCGGGTCCTTGGGACCTGTGACGGAGTGGTCGGTGCTGGGGCCCCAGGACCCGGGCCGGGGCTGTTGGTGCCGGGGCTGTTGGTGCCGGGGCTGTTGTCGCCGGGGACCCGGGTCCCATGCCGGGGTTGTCAGTGCCGGGGCCCCAGGACCCAGGCCGGTACTGTTGTTGCCGGGCCTGTCGGTGCCGGGGCCCAGGACCCGTGCTGGGGCTGTTGGTGCTGGGGCCCCAGGACCCGGGTCAGGGCTGTTGGTGCCAGGGCTGTTAGTGCCGCGGACCCGGGACTCGTGCCGGGGCTGTTGGTGCTGGGGTTCCAGGACCCGAGCCGGAGCTGTTGGTGCCGGATCTGTTCGAGCCAGGAACCCGGGACTCGGGCCGGGCCTGTTGGTGCCGGGGCCTCGGGACCCGTGCCGGGGAGGTCGCTACTGGGGCCCCAGAACCCGGGCCAGCGCTGTTGCTGCCGGGGCTGTTGGTGCCGGGGACCCGGGACCCAGGTCGGTACTCTTGGTGCCAGGGCTGTTGGTGCCAGGTCCCGGAACCCCGGCTGGGGCTGTTGGTGCCAGAGATGTTTGTGCCGGTCACTCGGGACCCATTCTGAGGCGGTCAGTGCCGGGGCCCCAGGACCCAGGCCGGTACTGTTGTTGCTGGGCCTGTTGGTGCCGGGGTGGTCGGTGCCGGGGTCCCGGCACCCATAGCGGGGCGGTTAGTGCTGGGTCTCCAGGACCGAGCCGGTGCCGTTGGTGCCAGGCCTGTTCGAGCCTAGAACCCGGGACTCGGGCCGGGGCTGTTAGTGCCGGGGCCTTGGGACATGTGACGGGGCGGTCGGTGCTGGGGCCCCACGACCTAGGCCAGGGCTGTTGATGCCGGGGCTGTTGGTGCCGGGTACCCGGGACCCGTGCCGGGGCGGTCGGTGCTGGGGCTGTTGGTGCCGGGGCCTCCGCACCCGTGCCGCGGCGGTCGGTGCTGGGGCCCCAGGACCCGGGCCAGAGTTGTTGCTGCCGCGGCTGTTGGTGCCGGGGACCCGAGACCCAGGCCGGGGCGGTCAGTTCTAGGGCCCCAGGACCCGTGCTGGGGTGGTCCGTGCTGGGGCCCTGAAACCCGGGCCGGGACTGTTGGTGACGGGGCCCCGGGATCCGGGCCGGGGTGTTGATGCCGGGGCCGTTGGTGCCGGTGCCCTGGGACCCATACCGGGGAGGTCAGTGCTGGGGTTGCAGGACCCGAGCCAGTGCTGTTGGTGCCAGGCTTGTTCGAGACAAGAACCCGGAACTCGGGCCGGGGTTGTTGGTGCCGGGGCCTTGGGACCTGTGACGGGGCGGTCGGTGCTGGGGCCCCAGGACCCGGGCCGGGGCCGTTGGTGCCGGGGCCGTTAGTGCCGGGAACTCGGGACCCATGCCGAGGCGGTCAGTGCAGGGGCCCCAGGACCCAGGCCGGTACTGTTTTTGCTGGGCCTGTTGGTGCCGGGGCCCAGGTTCCGTGCCAGGGCGTTCGGTGCTGGGGCCCAGGTCCCGGGTCGGGGCTGTTGGTGCTGGGGCTGTTGGTGCCGGGGTCCCTGGACCCATACCGGGGCGGTTAGTGCTGGGTCTCCAGGACCAATCTGGCGCCGTTGGCGCCAGGCCTGTTCGAGCCTAGAACCCGGGACTTGGGCCGGGGCTGTTGGTGCCGGGTCCTTGGGACCTGTGACGGAGTGGTCGGTGCTGGGGCCCCAGGACCCGGGCCGGGGCTGTTGGTGCCAGGGCTGTTGTCGCCGGGGACCCGGGTCCCATGCCGGGGTTGTCAGTGCCGGGGCCCCAGGACCCAGGCCGGTACTGTTGTTGCCGGGCCTGTCGGTGCCGGGGCCTTGGGACCTGTGACGGAGTGGTCGGCGCTGGGGCCCCAGGACCCGGGTCAGGGCTGTTGGTGCCAGGGCTGTTAGTGCCGCGGACCCGGGACCCGTGCCGGGGCTGTTGGTGCTGGGGTTCCAGGACCCGAGCCGGAGCTGTTGGTGCCGGATCTGTTCGAGCCAGGAACCCGGGACTCGGGCCGGGCCTGTTGGTGCCGGGGCCTCGTGACCCGTGCCGGGGAGGTCGCTACTGGGGCCCCAGAACCCGGGCCAGCGCTGTTGCTGCCGGGGCTGTTGGTGCCGGGGACCCGGGACCCAGGTCGGTACTCTTGGTGCCAGGGCTGCTGGTGCCAGGTCCCGGAACCCCGGCTGGGGCTGTTGGTGCCAGAGATGTTTGTGCCGGTCACTCGGGACCCATTCTGAGGCGGTCAGTGCCGGGGCCCCAGGACCCAGGCCGGTACTGTTGTTGCTGGGCCTGTTGGTGCCGGGGTGGTCGGTGCCGGGGTCCCGGCACCCATAGCGGGGCGGTTAGTGCTGGGTCTCCAGGACCGAGCCGGTGCCGTTGGTGCCAGGCCTGTTCGAGCCTAGAACCCGGGACTCGGGCCGGGGCTGTTGGTGCCGGGGCCTTGGGACATGTGACGGGGCGGTCGGTGCTGGGGCCCCACGACCTAGGCCAGGGCTGTTGATGCCGGGGCTGTTGGTGCCGGGTACCCGGGACCCGTGCCGGGGCGGTCGGTGCTGGGGCTGTTGGTGCCGGGGCCTCCGCACCCGTGCCGCGGCGGTCGGTGCTGGGGCCGCAGGACCCGGGCCAGAGTTGTTGCTGCCGCGGCTGTTGGTGCCGGGGACCCGAGACCCAGGCCGGGGCGGTCAGTTCTTGGGCCCCAGGACCCGTGCTGGGGTGGTCCATGCTGGGGCCCTGAAACCCGGGCCGGGACTGTTGGTGACGGGGCCCCGGGATCCGGGCCGGGGTGTTGATGCCGGGGCCGTTGGTGCCGGTGCCCTGGGACCCATATCGGGGAGGTCAGTGCTGGGGTTGCAGGACCCGAGCCAGTGCTGTTGGTGCCAGGCTTGTTCGAGACAAGAACCCGGAACTCGGGCCGGGGTTGTTGGTGCCGGGGCCTTGGGACCTGTGACGGGGCGGTCGGTGCTGGGGCCCCAGGACCCGGGCTGGGGCCGTTGGTGCCGGGGCCGTTAGTGCCGGGAACTCGGGACCCATGCCGAGGCGGTCAGTGCAGGGGCCCCAGGACCCAGGCCGGTACTGTTTTTGCTGGGCCTGTTGGTGCTGGGGCCCAGGTTCCGGGTCGGGGCTGTTGGTGCCGGGGTCCCTGGACCCATACCGGGGCGGTTAGTGCTGGGTCTCCAGGACCAATCTGGTGCCGTTGGCGCCAGGCCTGTTCGAGCCTAGAACCCGGGACTCGGGCCGGGGCTGTTGGTGCCGGGTCCTTGGGACCTGTGACGGAGTGGTCGGTGCTGGGGCCCCAGGACCCGGGCCGGGGCTGTTGGTGCCGGGGCTGTTGTCGCCGGGGACCCGGGTCCCATGCCGGGGTTGTCATTGCCGGGGCCCCAGGACCCAGGCTGGTACTGTTGTTGCCGGGCCTGTTGGTGCCCGGGCCCAGGACCCGTGCTGGGGCTGTTGGTGCTGGGGCCCCAGGACCCGGGTCAGGGCTGTTGGTGCCAGGGCTGTTAGTGCCGGGGACCCGGGACCCGTGCCGGGGCTGTTGGTGCTGGGGTTCCAGGACCCGAGCCGGAGCTGTTGGTGCCAGATCTGTTCGAGCCAGGAACCCGGTACACGGGCTGGGCCTGTTGGTGCCGGGGCCTCGGGACCCGTGCCGGGGAGGTCGCTACTGGGGCCCCAGAACCCGGGCCAGCGCTGTTGCTGCCGGGGCTGTTGGTGCCGGGGACCCGGGACCCAGGTCGGTACTCTTGGTGCCAGGGCTGTTGGTGCCAGGTCCCGGAACCCTGGCTGGGGCTGTTGGTGCCAGAGATGTTTGTGCCGGTCACTCGGGACCCATTCTGAGGCGGTCAGTGCCGGGGCCCCAGGACCCAGGCCGGTACTGTTGTTGCTGGGCCTGTTGGTGCCGGGGTGGTCGGTGCCGGGGTCCCGGCACCCATAGCGGGGCGGTTAGTGCTGGGTCTCCAGGACCGAGCCGGTGCCGTTGGTGCCAGGCCTGTTCGAGCCTAGAACCCGGGACTCGGGCCGGGGCTGTTGGTGCCGGGGCCTTGGGACATGTGACGGGGCGGTCGGTGCTGGGGTCCCACGACCTAGGCCAGGGCTGTTGATGCCGGGGCTGTAGGTGCCGGGACCCAGGACCCGTGCTGGGGCTGTTGGTGCTGGGGATGTTGGTGCTGGGGCCCCAGGATCCGGGCCGGGGCTGTTGGTGCCGGGGCTGTTGTCGCCGGGGACCCGGGTCCCATGCCGGGGTTGTCAGTGCCGGGGCCCCAGGACCCAGGCCGGTACTGTTGTTGCCGGGCCTGTTGGTGCCGGGGCCCAGGACCCGTGCTGGGGCTGTTGGTGCTGGGGCCCCAGGACCCGGGTCAGGGCTGTTGGTGCCAGGGCTGTTAGTGCCGGGGACCCGGGACTCGTGCCGGGGCTGTTGGTGCTGGGGTTCCAGGACCCGAGCCGGAGCTGTTGGTGCCGGATCTGTTCGAGCCAGGAGCCCGGGACTCGGGCCGGGCCTGTTGGTGCCGGGGCCTCGGGACCCGTGCCGGGGAGGTCGCTACTGGGGCCCCAGAACCCGGGCCAGCGCTGTTGCTGCCGGGGCTGTTGGTGCCGGGGACCCGGGACCCAGGTCGGTACTCTTGGTGCCAGGGCTGTTGGTGCCAGGTCCCGGAACCCCGGCTGGGGCTGTTGGTGCCAGAGATGTTTGTGCTGGTCACTTGGGACCCATTCTGAGGCGGTCAGTGCCGGGGCCCCAGGACCCAGGCCGGTACTGTTGTTGCTGGGCCTGTTGGTGCCGGGGTGGTCGGTGCCAGGGTCCCGGCACCCATAGCGGGGCGGTTAGTGCTGGGTCTCCAGGACCGAGCCCGTGCCGTTGGTGCCAGGCCTGTTCGAGCCTAGAACCCGGGACTCGGGCCGGGGCTCTTGGTGCCGGGGCCTTGGGACATGTGACGGGGCGGTCGGTGCTGGGGCCCCACGACCTAGGCCAGGGCTGTTGATGCCGGGGCTGTTGGTGCCGGGACCCAGGACCCGTGCTGGGGCTGTTGGTGCTGGGGATGTTGGTGCTGGGGCCCCAGGACCCGGGCCGGGGCTGTTGGTGCCGGGGCTGTTGTCGCCGGGGACCCGGGTCCCATGCCGGGGTTGTCAGTGCCGGGGCCCCAGGACCCAGGCCGGTACTGTTGTTGCTGGGCCTGTTGGTGCCGGGGTGGTCGGTGCCGGGGTCCCGGCACCCATACCGGGGCGGTTAGTGCTGGGTCTCCAGGACCGAGCCGGTGCCGTTGGTGCCAGGCCTGTTCGAGCCTAGAACCCGGGACTCGGGCCGGAGCTGTTGGTGCCGGGGCCTTGGGACATGTGACGGGGCGGTCGGTGCTGGGGCCCCACGACCTAGGCCAGGGCTGTTGATGCCGGGGCTGTTGGTGCCGGGTACCCGGGACCCGTGCCGGGGCGGTCGGTGCTGGGGCTGTTGGTGCCGGGGCCTCCGCACCCGTGCCGCGGCGGTCGGTGCTGGGGCCCCAGGACCCGGGCCAGAGTTGTTGCTGCCGCGGCTGTTGGTGCTCGGGACCCGAGACCCAGGCCGGGGCGGTCAGTTCTTGAGCCCCAGGACCCGTGCTGGGGTGGTCCGTGCTGGGGCCCTGAAACCCGGGCCGGGACTGTTGGTGACGGGGCCCCGGGATCCGGGCCGGGGCGTTGATGCCGGGGCCGTTGGTGCCGGTGCCCTGGGACCCATACCGGGGAGGTCAGTGCTGGGGTTGCAGGACCCGAGCCAGTGCTGTTGGTGCCAGGCTTGTTCGAGACAAGAACCCGGAACTCGGGCCGGGGTTGTTGGTGCCGGGGCCTTGGGACCTGTGACGGGGCGGTCGGTGCTGGGGCCCCAGGACCCGGGCCGGGGCCGTTGGTGCCGGGGCCGTTAGTGCCGGGAACTCGGGACCCATGCCGAGGCGGTCAGTGCAGGGGCCCCAGGACCCAGGCCGGTACTGTTTTTGCTGGGCCTGTTGGTGGCGGGGCCCAGGTTCCGTGCCAGGGCGTTCGGTGCTGGGGCCCAGGTCCCGGGTCGGGGCTGTTGGTGCTGGGGCTGTTGGTGCCGGGGTCCCTGGACCCATACCGGGGCGGTTAGTGCTGGGTCTCCAGGACCAATCTGGTGCCGTTGGCGCCAGGCCTGTTCGAGCTTAGAACCCGGGACATGGACCGGGGCTGTTGGTGCCGGGTCCTTGGGACCTGTGACGGAGTGGTCGGTGCTGGGGCCCCAGGACCCGGGCCGGGGCTGTTGGTGCCGGGGCTGTTAGTGCCGAGGACACGGACCCAGGCCGGTACTGTTGTTGCCGGGCCTGTTGGTGCGAGGGCCCAGGACCCGTGCTGGGGCTGTTGGTGCTGGGGCCCCAGGACCCGGGTCAGGGCTGTTGGTGCCAGGGCTGTTAGTGCCGGGGACCCGGGACCCGTGCCGGGGCTGTTGGTGCTGGGGTTCCAGGACCCGAGCCGGAGCTGTTGGTGCCGGATCTGTTCGAGCCAGGAACCCGGGACTCGGGCCGGGCCTGTTGGTGCCGGGGCCTCGGGACCCGTGCCGGGGAGGTCGCTACTGGGGCCCCAGAACCCGGGCCAGCGCTGTTGCTGCCGGGGCTGTTGGTGTCGGGGACCCGGGACCCAGGTCGGTACTCTTGGTGCCAGGGCTGTTGGTGCCAGGTCCCGGAACCCCGGCTGGGGCTGTTGGTGCCAGAGATGTTTGTGCCGGTCACTCGGGACCCATTCTGAGGCGGTCAGTGCCGGGGCCCCAGGACCCAGGCCGGTACTGTTGTTGCTGGGCCTGTTGGTGCCGGGGTGGTCGGTGCCGGGGTCCCGGCACCCATAGCGGGGCGGTTAGTGCTGGGTCTCCAGGACCGAGCCGGTGCCGTTGGTGCCAGGCCTGTTCGAGCCTAGAACCCGGGACTCGGGCCGGGGCTGTTGGTGCCGGGGCCTTGGGACATGTGACGGGGCGGTCGGTGCTGGGGCCCCACGACCTAGGCCAGGGCTGTTGATGCCGGGGCTGTTGGTGCTGGGACCCAGGACCCGTGCTGGGGCTGTTGGTGCTGGGGATGTTGGTGCTGGGGCCCCAGGACCCGCGTCGGGGCTGTTGGTGCCGGGGCTGTTGTCGCCGGGGACCCGGGTCCCATGCCGGGGTTGTCAGTGCCGGGGCCCCAGGACCCAGGCCGGTACTGTTGTTGCTGGGCCTGTTGGTGCCGGGGTGGTCGGTGCCGGGGTCCCGGCACCCATAGCGGGGCGGTTAGTGCTGGGTCTCCAGGACCGAGCCGGTGCCGTTGGTGCCAGGCCTGTTCGAGCCTAGAACCCGGGACTCGGGCCGGGGCTGTTGGTGCCGGGGCCTTGGGACATGTGACGGGGCGGTCGATGCTGGGGCCCCACGACCTAGGCCAGGGCTGTTGATGCCGGGGCTGTTGGTGCCGGGTACCCGGGACCCGTGCCGGGGCGGTCGGTGCTGGGGCTGTTGGTGCCGGGGCCTCGGCACCCATGCCGCGGCCTCCGGTGCTGGGGCCCCAGGACCCGGGCCAGAGTTGTTGCTGCCGCGGCTGTTGGTGCCGGGGACCCGAGACCCAGGCCGGGGCGGTCAGTTCCTGGGCCCCAGGACCCGTGCTGGGGTGGTCCGTGCTGGGGCCCTGAAACCCGGGCCGGGACTGTTGGTGACGGGGCCCCGGGATCCGGGCCGGGGCGTTGATGCCGGGGCCGTTGGTGCCGGTGCCCTGGGACCCATACCGGGGAGGTCAGTGCTGGGGTTGCAGGACCCGAGCCAGTGCTGTTGGTGCCAGGCTTGTTCGAGACAAGAACCCGGAACTCGGGTCGGGGCTGTTGGTGCTGGGGCTGTTGGTGCCGGGGTCCCTGGACCCATAGCGGGGCGGTTAGTGCTGGGTCTCCAGGACCAATCTGGTGCCGTTGGCACCAGGCCTGTTCGAGCCTAGAACCCGGGACTTGGGCCGGGCTGTTGGTGCCGCGTCCTTGGGACGTGTGACGGAGTGGTCGGTGCTGGGGCCCCAGGACCCGGGCTGGGGCTGTTGGTGCCGGGGCTGTTGTCGCCGGGGACCCGGGTCCCATGCCGGGGTTGTCAGTGCCGGGGCCCCAGGACCCAGGCCGGTACTGTTGTTTCCGGGCCTGTTGGTGCCAGGGCCCAGGACCCGTGCTGGGGCTGTTGGTGCTGGGGCCCCAGGACCCGGGTCAGGGCTATTGGTGCCAGGGCTGTTAGTGCCGCGGACCCGGGACCCGTGCCGGGGCTGTTGGTGCTGGGGTTCCAGGACCCGAGCCGGAGCTGTTGGTGCCGGATCTGTTCGAGCCAGGAACCCAGGACTCGGGCCGGGCCTGTTGGTGCCGGGGCCTCGGGACCCGTGCCGGGGAGGTCGCTACTGGGGCCCCAGAACCCGGGCCAGCGCTGTTGCTGCCGGGGCTGTTGGTGCCGGGGACCCGGGACCCAGGTCGGTACTCTTGGTGCCAGGGCTGTTGGTGCCAGGTCCCGGAACCCCGGCTGGGGCTGTTGGTGCCAGAGATGTTTGTGCCGGTCACTCGGGACCCATTCTGAGGCGGTCAGTGCCGGGGCCCCAGGACCCAGGCCGGTACTGTTGTTGCTGGGCCTGTTGGTGCCGGGGTGGTCGGTGCCGGGGTCCCGGCACCCATAGCGGGGCGGTTAGTGCTGGGTCTCCAGGACCGAGCCGGTGCCGTTGGTGCCAGGCCTGTTCGAGCCTAGAACCCGGGACTCGGGCCGGGGCTGTTGGTGCCGGGGCCTTGGGACATGTGACGGGGCGGTCGGTGCTGGGGCCCCACGACCTAGGCCAGGGCTGTTGATGCCGGGGCTGTTGGTGCCGGGTACCCGGGACCCGTGCCGGGGCGGTCGGTGCTGGGGCTGTTGGTGCCGGGGCCTCCGCACCCGTGCCGCGGCGGTCGGTGCTGGGGCCGCAGGACCCGGGCCAGAGTTGTTGCTGCCGCGGCTCTTGGTGCCGGGGACCCGAGACCCAGGCCGGGGCGGTCAGTTCTTGGGCCCCAGGACCCGTGCTGGGGTGGTCCGTGCTGGGGCCCTGAAACCCGGGCCGGGACTGTTGGTGACGGGGCCCCGGGATCCGGGCCGGGGTGTTGATGCCGGGGCCGTTGGTGCCGGTGCCCTGGGACCCATACCGGGGCGGTTAGTGCTGGGTCTCCAGGACCAATCTGGTGCCGTTGGCGCCAGGCCTGTTCGAGCCTAGAACCCGGGACTTGGGCCGGGGCTGTTGGTGCCGGGGACAGGACCCGGGACCCGTGCCGGGGCTGTTGGTGCTGGGGCTCCAGGACCAGAGCCAGTGCTGCTGGTGCCGGGCCTGTTTGAGCCAGGGACCCAGGAGTCGGGCTGGGGCTGTTGGTGCTGGCGCCTTGTGACCCGTGACGGGGCAGACGGTACTGGGTCCCCAGGACACAGGCCAGGGCTGTTGGTGCTTGGACTGTTCTTGCAGGGGACCAGGGACACATGCCGGGGCGGTCGGTGCTGGGGCCCCAGGACCCGGGTCGGGGCTGTTGGCGCCGGGCCTGTTGGTGCCGGGGACACTGGACCCGTGCCAGGGCGGTCGGTGCTGGGTCTCCAGGACTCGAGAAGGTGCTGTTGGTGCCAGACCTGTTCGAGCCAGGAACCCGGGACTCGAGCAAGGGCTGTTGGTGCTGTGGCCTCGGGACCCGTGCCGGGGCGGCCGGTGCTGGGGTCCCAGGACCCGGGACAGGGCTGTTGCTGCTGGGGCTGCTGGTGCCGGGGACCCGGGACCCATACCGGGGCGGTCGGTGCTGGGGCTCCGGGACCCGAGCCGGTGCCGTTGGTGCGAGGCTTGTTCGAGCCAAGAACTCGGGACTCGGGCCGGGACTGTTGGTGCCGGGGCTTTTGGTGCTGGGGACTCGGGACCCATACTGGGGCGTTCGGTGCTGGGGCTCCAGGACCCGAGCTGGTGCCGTTGGTGCCAGGCCTGTTCGAGCCAAGAACCCGGCACTCGGGCCGGGGCTGTTGGTGCCAGGGCTCTTGGTGCCAGGGCCCCGGAACCCGGGCCGGGGCGGTTGGTTTTGGGGCCCCAGGACCCGTGCTGGGCTGGTCCGTGCTGGGGCCCTGAAACTCGGGCCTGGACTGTTGGTGCCGGGGCGCCGGTATCCGGGCCGGGGCTGCTGGTGCTGGGGCCGTTGATGCCGGTGCCGCGGTACCCATACCGGGGCGGTCGGTGCTGGGGCTCCAGGATCCGAGCCAGTGGTGTTGGTGCCGGACCTGTTCGAGCCAGGAACCTGGGACTCGGGACGGGGCTGTTGGTGCCGGGGCCTCGGGACCCGTGCCGGGGCGGCCGGTGCTGGGGCCTCAGGATCCGGGCCAGAGTTGTTGATGCCGGGGCTGTTGGTGCCAGGGACCCGAGACCCGTGCCGGGGTGGTCGGTTTTGGTGCCCCAGGACCCGTGCTGGGCTGGTCTGTGCTGGGGCCCTGAAACCCGGGCCGGGACTGTTGGTGCCGGGGCCCCGGGATCCGGGCCGGGGCGATCAGTGCTGGGGCCCCAGGACCTGTGCTGGGGCGGTCGGTGCGGGGCACTGAAACACGTGTCGGCGCTGTTGGTGCCGGGACCCCAGCACCTGGGCCGGGGTATTGGTGCCCGGGTCTCGGGACCTGTGCCTTGGCGGCTGGTGCTCGGGCCCCAGGACCCGGGCCAGAGCTGTTGCAGCCGGGGCTGTTTGTTGCTGGGACCTGGGACCCAGGCCGGTACTGTTGTTGCCGGGCCTGTTGCTGCAGGGGCCTCGGGAGTCGTGCCGGAGCGGTCCGTGCTGGGGCCCCAGGAGCCGGGCCGGGGCTGTTGATGCCGGGGCTGTTGGTGCCGGGGACCCGGGACCCGTGCCAGGGCGGTCGGTGTCTGGGTCCCAGGACCCGTGCCAGGGCTATTGCTGCCGGGGCTGTTGGTTGCGGGGATCTGGTACCCAGGCCGGTACTGTTGTTGCCGGGCCTGTTGCTGCAGGGGCCTCGGGAGTCGTGCCGGGGCGGTCCGTGCTGGGGCCCCAGGAGCAGGGCCGGGGCTGTTGATGCCGGGGCTGTTGGTGCCGAGGCCCCTGGACCTGGGCCGGGACGGTTTGTGCTGGAGCCCCAGGACATGTGCTGGGGCGGTCGGTGCGGGGCCTCGGGCCCCTGGCCGTGCCTGTTTGTGCCGGGGCCCTGAAAACCGGGAAGGGCTGTTGGTGCCGGTTTTCGGAAGCCGGACCGGGGTTGTTTGTGCCGGGACCGAAACCCGGACTGGGGCTGTTGGTGCAGGGGCGCCCTAATCCGGGCCTGGACTTTTGGTGCCTGGGCTCAGGGACCTGGGCCGGGGCTGTCGGGGCCAGGGACCGGAAACCCGGGCCGGGGTTGTTGGTGCCCGGGCCTTGGGACCCGGGCTGGGGTGATCGGTGCCGGGGCTGTTGGTGCCGTGGCCCCGGGACCAGGGCCGGGGCTGTTGGTGCCGGGGCCCCGGAATCCGGTCCGGGGCGGTTGGTGCCCGGGCTGTTGGTGCCGGGGCCCCGGGACCCAGGCCGGGGCGGTCGGTTCCGGGGCCTCAGGCCCTGGGCCGCAGATGTTTGTGCCGGGGCCCTGAAAACCGGGAAGGGCTGTTGGTGCCTGGGCCCCAGAACCCAGGCCGAGGCTGTTGGTGCCGGGGCTGTTGGTGCCGGGGCCCCGGGACCGGGGGCCAGGGCTGTTGGTGCCCGTGCCTCAGTACCAGGACGGGGCAGTCAGTGCCGGGGCCCCGGGACCCCAGCCGGGGCTTTTGATGCTGGGGCTCATGGACCCGGGCCGGAGCTGTTGGTTCCCGGGCCTCAGGACCTGTGCCGGGGTGGTCGGTGCCAGGGCCCCTGGAACCGGGGCTGGGCTTTTGGGTGCCCGGGTCTCGGTACCTGTGCCGGACCATCGGTACCGGGGTCCCGGGACCTGGGCCGGGGCTGTTGGGGCCGGTGCCCCGGGTCCCTGGCTGGGGCTGTTGCTGCCAGGGCCACGTAACCCGGGCCCCAGTTTTTGGTTCCGTGGCCCCGGGACCCTGGCTGGTGCTGTTGGTGCCGGGGCTGTTGGTGCCGGGGCCCGGGGACCCGGGCCAGGGCTGTCGTTGCTGGGGACCCAGGACCTGGACCGGGGCTGTTGGTGCCGGGGCCCTAAAACCCGGACCCGGGCTGTTGTTGCCGGGGCCTTAAAACCCGGGCCGGGGCTGTTGGTGCCGGAACTCCGGAACCCGGGCCAGGGCTGTTAGTGCTGGGGCCCCGGGAACGGGGTCCGGGGCTGTTGGTGCTTGGGCCCCGGTGCAGACGCGGAAGTCTTGGACACAACACAGCGACCAACGTGATCAAGTTAATGCCACTTTATTGCCCAAATAGCTCGGTTTATATACATTCTTCTACCCAGATACACACACATCTAGTCCCCCTGTTGGTCTACAGTCAGCAAGCACACGAATCTTAATATACACAGATTGGTCAAAAGCAGGTGTCCACGCGAACGCTTCCCCACCTGCATTCCGTTACTAATCTGTTGATAGTTACATTCCTCAGCCTGCTTCCCTATTCTGCTATCACTTCAGAGACTCTAAAACCACAATTGCTCTTTAGCAACCCTTTGCCTTATACTGTTGTTAACAAACCCTCAGTGCTTGGAGTGTTCATAGGATGTCCGTTATTTAATAAAAATCGTGCCACACCCCAGGACCTGGGCCGGGCCTCTCAGTCCAGGGCCCTGGAACCCGGGCCGGGGCTGTTGGTGCCGGGGCTGTTGGTGCCCGTTCCTCAGCACCCGGGCCGGGGCAGTCGGTGCCGGGGCCCCGGGACCCCAGCCGGGGCTTTTCATGTCAGGGCCCTGGGACCCAGGCCGGGGCTGTTGGTGCCTGGGACTTGGGACCCGGGCCGGGGCTGTAGGTGCCTGGGCCTAGTGACCCGGGCTGGGTTTTTTTTCCTGGGGCTCTGGCTTTGTTCCAAGGGCTCTGGCTTTGTCCCTGGGGCTCTGGCTCTGTCCCGCGGGCTCTGGTGACATGCGGAAATCAGACTCCACAAACTAAAAGTTTATATAGTAAGTATGTTTGTTCAGCGCGGGGCAGCACAGGGGGTAGTCCCACCAAAGTCGTGCGCGCCAGGGTACTTAACTTACAGGGGTTATATGCAATCAATATATACATATTCATTACATTCCTTAGAAAAGGTGGTCTTATGGTAATCAGTTCCTGGAAGTCATTTATGAAGTCCAAGCATGCGCAGTAAAATTAGGGTTAGGGTCCTTTCCTTCTCCCGTGGTCGTCCATAGTCTTCTTCACTGTGTCTGTTAGTTGGACTCTGGGCTTCCTTTGTCTATATATGGTCACTTAATTAACTCATCAGTTCCTCCACTCTTGGAATGTAGCGAGGCATCAGGTTATCTTGTCCTTTAACACTTATCCCTTCACAGTTGTTCGTTGTTAGTGATTTATATAGGACACTTATCTCATCACAGGTGTTACACAGGAGGCCTAAGGAGCCAGCTCAAGGTCTATCCTCTCTTATCAAGTGGGAGGATGCACTACAGTAAGGTCTCAGTCAGGAATTGTTAGTTAGTTTAGGAATTCAAGGATCCTGTTATCTACACAGCCTTTGTAAATTCTGCTTACAATATTTCCTATGCTTATAACAGCATCTTGTCTATCCAGATGCTAGCTACAAAAGATTACACTAGTAAGTCAGACAATGGCTCTGCTGTTAACCCTAAAGTGTTAGTTCCCTCTATCACAGGTTTTGTTCCTGGGGCTCTGGTTTTGTTCCTGGCGCTCTGGTTGTGTTCTCCGGGCTCTGATTTTCTCGCGCAGGCTCTGGCTTTGTTCCTGGGGCCCTAGTTCTGTTCCCTGGGCACTGGTTTTGTTCCTGGGGTGCTGGTTTTGTTTCCCGGGCCCTGGTTTTCTCCCGCGGGCTCTGGTTTTCTCCCGCGGACTCTGGCTTTGTCCCTGGGGCTCTGGCTTTGTCCCTGGGGCCCTGGTTTTGTTACCCGGGCTCTGGTTTTGTTCCCCAGTCTCTGTTTTTCTCCCGCGGGACTTGGTTTTTTTCCTGGGGCTCTGGCTTTGTCCCTGCGGCTCTGGCTCTGTCCCTGGGGCTCTGGTTTTCTTCCTGGGGCTCTGTTTTTTTTCCTGGAACTTTTGTTTTTTTCCCGGAGCCCTGGTTTTGTTCATTGGTCCCTGGTTTGGTCCCTGGGGCTCTGGTTTGGTCCCTGGGGCTCTGGTTTGGTCCCTGGGGCTTGGGCTTTGGTCCCTGGGGCTCGGGCTTTGGTCCCTGGGGCTCGGGCTTTGTCCCTGGGGCTTGGGCTTTGTCCCTGGGGCCCTGTTTTTTTTCCCCGGGCCCTGGTTTTCTCATGCACAATGTGTTTTTCTTCCGCCGGCCCGGGTTTTGTTCCTAGGGCTCTGACTTTCTTCTTCGGACTCTGGTTTTGTTTCCTGGTGTCTGGCTTTCTCCCGAGGGCTCTGGTTTTGTTCCCCAGGCTCTGTTCTGTTCCCCGATCTCTAGTTTTCTCCTGCGGGCCTTGGTTTTCTTCGTGGGACTCTGGCTTTCTTCTGCGGACTCTGGTTTTGGTTCGCGGGCCCTGGTTTTCTCCCGAGGGTCCCGGTTTTCTCCCGCGGGCCCTGGTTTTTTTCCTCGGGCCCTGGTTTTGTACCCCGGGCCCTGGTTTTGTACCCCGGTCCCTGGTTTTGTCCCTGGGCCTCTGGCTTTGTCCCTGGGCCTCTGGATTTGTCCCTGGAGCTCTAGCTTTGTCCCTGGGGCTGTGGCTTTCTCTTTGGGGCTCTGGTTTTGTTCCCCGGGCTCTGGTTTTCTCCCGCGGGCCTTGGTTTTCTTCCTGGGGCTTTCATTTTGTTCCTGGGGCTCTGGTTTGTCCCTGGGCCTCTGGTTTTGTTCCCGGGCTCTGGTTTAGTTCCACGGAGTTTGACTTTGTTCTAGGGTATCTGGCTTTGTCCCTGGGCCTCTGGTTTTGTCCTTGGTGCTCTGGCTTTATCCCTGGAGTTCTGGCTTTGTCCCTGGAGCTCTGTTTTTTTTCCTGGAGCCCTGGTTTTCTCCCGCGGGCTCTGATTTTGTTCCTGGATCTGTAGTTTTGTTCCCTGGAGCTCTGGCTTTGTCCCTGGGGCTCTGGCTTTGTCCCTGGGGCTCTGGCTTTGTCCATAGGTCTCTTCTTTTTTTCCTGGGGCTCTGGTTTTGTTCCTGCGTCCCTGTTTTTTTCCTTGGGCTCTGGTTTTGTTCCTGGGGCACTGGTTTTCTCCTGCGGGCTCTGGTTTTGTTCTCCGGATCCTGGTTTTCTTCCCCGGGCCGTGTTTTCTCCGGCAGGATTTGATTTTCTTCCGCAGGCCCTGGTTTTGTTCCTGTGGCTCTGGCTTTCTTCTATGGGCTCTGGTTTTCTCTCGCGGGCTCTGATTTTGTTCCTGGTGCCCTGTTTATTTTCCTGGCAACCTGTTTTTTTTCCTGGTGCCCTGGTTTTGTTCCCCGGGCTCTGGTTTTGTTCCCCGGGCTCTGGTTTTGTTCCCTGGAGCCTGGTTTTGTTCCCCAGGCTCTGGTTTTATTTCCCGGGCTGTGGTTTTTTCCCCAAGCTCTGGTTTTCTCCCGCAGGCTCTGTTTTTTTTTTACTGGGGCTCTGGCTTTGTGGCTGGGGCTCTGGCTTTGTGGCTGGGGCTCTGGCTTTCTCCCGGGGGCTCTGGCGTTGTTCCTGGGGCTCTGTTTTTTTTCCTGGGGCTCTGGTATACTTCCCCGGTCTCTGCTTTTGTTCCCCGTGCTCTGGTTTTGTTCCCCGAGCTTCGGCTTTCTCCCTGGGGCTACGGCTATTTCTGAGGGTCTCTGGCTTTTTCCCGGGTGTCTGGCTTTGTCCATGCGGCCCTGGTTTTCTTCCCTGACCTATGGTTTTCTCCCGCGGGCTCTGGTTTTCTCCCGCGGGCTCTGGTTTTCTCCCGCGGGCTCTGGTTTTGTTCCTGGGGCTCTTGTTTTGTTCCTGGCCCCTGGTTTTGTTCTCCAGACTCTGGTTTTGTTCCTGGGGCTCTGGCTTTGTCCCTAGGTCTCTGTTTTTTTTCCTGAGATTCTGTTTTTTTTTTCCTGGGGCTCTGGTTTTATGTCTGGGGCTCTGGTTTTCTCCCGTGAGCTCTGGTTATCTCCTGCGAGCCCTGGTTTTGTTCCCCGGGCCCTGGTTTTGTTTCCCGTGCCCTGGTTTACTCCCGCAGGATTTGTTTTTCTTTACGGGCCACAGTTTTGTTCCTGTGGCTGTGGCTTTCTTCTTCGGGGTCTGGTTTTGTTCCCCGGGCTCTAGTTTCCTCCTGCGGCCTCTGCTTTTGTTCCCCAGACCCTGCTTTTGTTCCCCGGACCCTGCTTTTTTTCCCCGGGCTCTGTTTTTTTCCCCGGGCTCTGGTTTTCTCCCGCGGGCTCTGTTTTTTTTTTACTGAGCTCTGGATTTTGGCTGGGGCTCTGGCTTTGTCCCTGGGGCCCTGGTTTTTTTCCTGGGGATCAGATTATTTTCCTGGGTATCTGGATTTGTTCCTGGACAGCTAGTTTTTTTCCTGCGGGCTCTGCTTTTGTTCCCTGGGCTCTGGTTTTCTCCCGCGGCTCTGGTTTTCTCCGGCAGGCTCTGGATTTGTTCCCGGGGCTCTCGTTTTGTTCCCCAGGCTCTCGTTTTGTTCCCCAGGCTCTGGTTTTGTCCCTGGGGCTCTGGCTTTGTCCCTGGGTCTCTGGAATTATCCCTGACACTGTGGCTTTGTCCCTGGGGCTCTGGCTTTGTCCCTGGCGCTCTGGCTTTGTCCCTGGGCCTCTGGTTTTCTTCCTGGACTCTGATTTTCTCCCGCAGGCTCTGGTTTTGTTCCTGGGACTCTTTTTTAGTTTCACGGAGTTTGGTTTTGTCCTAGGGCCTCTGGCTTTGTCCCTGGAGCTCTGGCTTTGTCCCTGGAGCTCTGGCTTTGTCCGTGGGGCTCTGGCTTTGTTCTTGGGGCTCTGGCTTTGTCCTTGGGGCTCTGTTTTTGTTCCTGTGGCTCTGTTTTTCTCCCGGGGCCACAGGTTTTGTTCCCGGGGCCAAAGGTTTTGTTCCCGGGGTGCTGGTTTTTTTCCCGGGGTGCTGGTTTTTTTCCCGGGGTGCTGGTTTTTTTCCCGGGGTGCTGGTTTGTTCCCTGGTTCTGGTTTTGTTCCCCGGGCTCTGGCTTTCTCCCGCGGGCTCTGGTTTTGTTCCTGGGTCTCTGGTTTAGTTCCATGGAGTTTGGTTTTGTTCTAGGGTCTCTGGTTTTCTCCATGGGCCTCTGGCTTTGTCCTTGGTGCTCTGGCTTTGTCCCAGGGGCTCTGGTTTTTTCCTGGAGCCCTGGTATTCTCACGTGAGCTCTGATTTTGTTCCTGGGGCTCTGGTTTTCTCCCGCGGGTTCTGGTTTTCTTCCTGGGGCCCTGGTTTTGTTCCTGGAGCTCTGGTTTTCTCCTGTAGGCTCTGGTTTTGTTCCTGGGGCTCTAGTTTTGTGCCCTGGACCCTGGCTTTGTCCCGCGGGCTCTGGCTTTGTCCCGCGGGCTCTGGCTTTGTCCCGCGGGCTCTGGCTTTGTCCCGCGGGCTCTGGCTTTGTCCCGCGGGCTCTGGCTTTGTCCCGCGGGCTCTGGCTTTGTCCCGCGGGCTCTGGCTTTGTCCCGCGGGCTCTGGTTTTATCCCGCGGCCTCTGGTTCTTTTCCTGGGGCTCTTGTTCTTTTCCTGGGGCTCTGGTTTTTCCCCACGGGCTCGCTTTTTTCCCCGCGGGGTCTGGTTTTGTTCCCGGGGCCCTGGTTTTGTTCCCCGGGCTCTGGCTTTGTTCCCCGGACCCTGGCTTTGTCCCTGGGGCTCTGGTTTTGTTCTTGGGGCTCTGGCTTTGTCCCTGGGGCTCTGACTTTCTCCCTAGGCATCTGTTTTTTTTCCTGGGGTTCTGTTTTCTTTTCTGGGGCTCTGGTTTTGTTCCTGGGCCTTTGCCTTTCTCCCGCGGGCTCTGGTTATATCCCACAGGCCCTGGTTTTGTTCCCCGGGCCCTGGTTTTGTTCCCCGGGCTGTGGTTTTCTCCCGCAGGATTTGGTTTTTTTCCATGTGCCCTGGTTTTGTTTCTGTGGCTGTGGCTTTTTTCCCCACGCTCTGGTTTTGTTCCTGGGTGTCGTGGTTTAATCTGGCAGGCCGCTCGCTCACTCCCCCCGCCTCCCTTCTGACGGGGAGAGAATCGGAAGGGTAGGAGTGAGAAAAACTCATGGGTTGAGATAAAGACAGTTTAATAGAACAGAAGAGGGAAAATAATAATAATAATGATAGAATATACAAAATGAGTGATACACAATGCAATTGCTCACCACCCACGCTGACCGATAACCAAGTAGCGATCGTTACTTCCTGGATCACGCCTACCGTTCATATACTGAGCATGACGTCACATGGTATGGAATACCCGATTAGCCATCTGGGCTGGCTGTCCTGATTATGTTCCCTCCCATCTCGTGTACCTAGCTCAGTCAGTAGGCATGGGAGCTGTCCTGGGACTAGGAGGGCACTTAGCAACAACTGAAAACATCAGTATGTTATCAACATTCTCCTCGTACTAAATCCAAAACACAGCACTAGGAAGAAATTTAACCCTATCCCAGCCGAAACCAGGACAGTATCCAACCCTTATTCCATACCATTTACGTTATGCTTAGGTCTCACATTTTTCAATACATTTCAATTAATCACCACTATCTTTTATATATATATATAGGGCTGTTGGTGCCGGGACTATTGTTGCAGGGGACCCGGGACCCGTGCCGGGGCTGTTGGTGCTGGGGCTCCAGGACCCGAGCCGGTGCTGTTGGTGCCGGGCCTGATTGAGCCAGGAACCCGGGACTCGGGACGGGGCTGTTGGAACCGGGGCCTCCGCACCCGTGCCGCGGCGGTCGCTGCTGGGGCTCCTGGACCCGGGCCAGAGTTGTTGCGGCCGTGGCTGTTGGTGACGGGGACCCGAGACCCAGGCCGGTGTGGTCGGTTCTGGGGCCCCAGGGCCCGTGCTGGGGTGGTCCGTGCTGGGGCCCTGAAACCCGGGCCGGGACTGTTGGTGCCGGGTTCCCGGCATCTGGGCCGGGTCTGTTGATTCTGGGGCTGTTGGTGCCGGGGACCCGGGACCCATGCGGGGCGGTCAGTGCCCGGGCCCCAGGACACAGGACGGTACTGTTGTTGCCGGGCCTGTTGGTGCCGGGGCCCAGGACCCGTGCTGTGGTTGTTGGTGCTGGGGCCTCGGGACCCGGGTCGGGGCTGTTGGTGCCGGGGCCCTGGGATCCGGGCCGGGACTCTTGGTGCTGGGGCCGTTGGTGCCGGTGCCCTGGGACCCATACTTGGGCGGTCGGTCCTGGGGCTCCAGGGCCCGGGTCGGGGCTCTTGGTGCCGGGGCTGTTAGTGCCGGGGACCCGGGACCCGTGCCGGGGCGGTCAGTGCTGGGGCTCCATGACCCGGGACAGGGCTGTTGGTGCCCGGGCTGTTGTTGCAGGGGACCCGAGACCCGTGCCGGGGCGGTCGGTACTGGGGCCCCATGACCCGGGCCAGAGCTGTTGCTGCCGGGGCTGTTGGTTCCAGGGACCCGGGACACAGGCCGGGGCTGTTGGTGCCAGGGCTGTTGGTGCCAGGGCCCCGGAACCCGGGCCGGGGCGTTCGGTTCTGGGGCCCCAGGATCCGTGCTGGGGTGGTCCGTGCTGGGGCCCTGAAACCCGGGCCGGGACTGTTGGTGCCGGGGCCTCGGGATCCGGGCCGGGGCTGTTGGTGCCGGGGCCGTTGGTGTCGGTGCCCCGGGACCCATACCGGGGCAGTCGGTGCTGGGGATCCAGGACCCGGGCGGGGCTGGTGGTGCCGGGCCTGTTTGAGCTAGGAACCCGGGACTCGGGCCGGGGCTGTTGGTGCCGGGGCCTCGGGACCCGTGCCGGGGCGGTCGGTACTGGGGCCCCAGGACCCGCGACAGCGCTGTTGCTGCCGGGGCTGTTGGTGCCGGGGACCCGGGACCCAGGCTAGTACAGTTGTTGCCAGGGCTGTTGGTGCCAGGGCCCCAGGACCCGTGCTGGGGTGGTCCGTGCTGGGGCCCTGAAACCCGGGCCGGGACTGTTGGTGACGGGGCCCCGGGATCCGGGCCGGGACTGTTTATGCCGGGGCCATTGGTGCCGGTGCCCTGGGACCCATACCGGGGAGGTCGGTGCTGGGGCTGCAGGACCTGAGCCGGTGCCGTTGGTGCCAGACTTGTTCGAGATAAGAACCTGGAACTCGGGCTGGGGCTGTTGGTGCCTGGGCCTTGGGACCTGTGACGGGGCGGTCGGTGCTGGGGCCCCAGGTCCCCGGCCGGGGCTGTTGTTGCTGGGCCTGTTGGTGCTGGGGCCCAGGATCCGTGCCGGGGCGGTCGGTGCTGGGGCCCAGGACCCGGGTCGGGGCTGTTGGTGCTGGGGCTGTTGGTGCCGGGATCCCGGGACCCATACCGGGGCGGTTAGTGCTGGGGTTCCAGGACCGAGCCGGTGCTGTTGGTGCCAGGCCTGTTCGAGCCTAGAACCCGGGACTCGGGCCGGGGCTGTTGGTGCCGGGGTCTTGGGACCTGTGACGGGGCCGTCGGTGCTGGGGCCCCAGCACCCGGGTCCGGGCTGTTGGTGCCGGGGCTGTTGTCGCCGGGGACCCGGGTCCCATGCCGGGGTGGTCAGTGCCGGAGCCCCAGGACCCAGGCCGGTACTGTTGTTGCCGGGCCTGTTGGTGCCGGGGTCCAGGACCCGTGCTGGGGCTGTTGGTGCTGGGGCCCCAGGACCCGGGTCGGGGCTGTTGGTGCCGGGGCTGTCAGTGCCGGGCACCCGGGACCCGTGCCGGGGCTGTTGGTGCTGGGGTTCCAGGACCCGAGCCGGTGCTGTTGGTGCCGGATCTGTTCGAGCCACGAACCCGGGACTCGGGCCGGGCCTGTTGGTGCCGGGGCCTCGGGATCCGTGCCGGGGAGGTCGCTACTGGGGCCCCAGGACCCGGGCCAGAGCTGTTGCTGCCGGGGCTGTTGGTGCCGGGGACCGGGGACCTGGGACCCAGGTCGGTACTGTTGGTGTCAGGGCTGTTGGTGCCAGGGCCCCAGAACCCGGGCCGAGGCGGTCGGTTCTGGGGCCCCAGGACCCGTGCTGGGGTGGTCCGTGCTGAGGCCCTGAAACCCGGTGGGGAATGTTTTTGCCGGGCCCCGGGATCCGAGCCTGGGCTGTTGATGCCGGGGCCGTTGGTGCCGGTGCCCTGGGACCCATACCAGGGAGGTCGGTGCTGGGGCTCCAGGACCCGAGCCAGTGCCGTTGGTGCTAGGCTTGTTCGATACAAGAACCCGGGACTCGGGTCGGGGCTGTTAGTGCCGGGGCCTTGGGACTTGTGATGGGGCAGGGGGTGCTGGGGCCCCAAGACCCCGGCTGGTGCTGTTGGTGCCAGAGATGTTGGTGCCGGGGACTTGGGACCCATTCTGAGGCGGTCAGTGCCAGGGCACCAGGACCCAGGCCGGTATGTTGTTGCTGGGCCTGTTGGTGCCGGGGTGGTCGGGGCTGTGGCCCAGGACCCAGGTCGGGGCTGTTGGTGCCGGGGCTGTTGGTGCCGGGGTCCCGGCACCCATAGCGGGGCGGTTAGTGCTGGGTCTCCAGGACCGAGCCGGTGCCATTGGTGCCAGGCCTGTTCGAGCCAGGAACCCTGGACTCGGGCTGGGGCTGTTGGTGCCGGGGCCTTGGGACCTGTGACGGGGCGGTCGGTGCTGGGGCCCCAGGACCTGGGCCAGTGCTGTTCGTGCCGGGGCTGTTCGTGCCGGGGCCCAGGGCCCGTGCTGGGGCTGGTCGTGCTGGGGCCGCCGGACCCGCGTCGGGGCTGTTGGTGCCGGGGCTGTTGGTGCCGGGGACTCGGGACCCAGGCCGGTACTGTTGGTGCCAGGGCTGTTGGTGCCAGGGCCCCGGAACCTGGGCCGGGGCGATCGTTTCTGGGGCCCTAGGACCCGTGTTGGGGTGGTCCGTGATGGCGCCCTGAAACCCGGGCCGGGACTCTTGGTGCCGGGGCCCCGGGATCCGGGCTGGGGCTGTTGGTGCTAGGGCCGTTTGTGCCGTTGCCCAGGGACCCATACCGGGGCCGTCGGTGCTGGGGCCCCAGGACCCGGGCCAGGGCTGTTGCTGCCAGGGCTGTTGGTGTCGGTGAACCAGGACCCAGGCCGGGGCGGCCGGTTTTGGTGCCCCAGGACCCGTGCTGGGTTGGTCCGTGCTGGGGCCCTGAAACCTGGGCCGGGACTGTTGGTGCTGGGGCCCCGGTATCTGGGCCGGGGCTGTTGGTGCCGGGGTCGTTGGTGCTGGTGCCCCGGGACCCGTACCGGGGCGGTCAGTACTGGGGCTCCATGACCCGGGACAGGGCTGTTGGTGCCCGGGCTGTTGTTGCAGGGGACCCGAGACCCGTGCCGGTGTGGTCGGTACTGGGGCCCCAGGACTCGAGCCAGCGCTGTTGGTGCTGGGGCTGTTGGTGCCGGGGACCCGGGACCGAGGCCGGTACTGTTGGTGCCAGGGCTATTGGTGCCAGGGCCCCATAACCCGGGCCGGGGCAGCTGGTTTTGGGGCCCCAGGACCCGTGCTGGGGTTGTTGGTGCTGGGGCTCCAGGACCCGAGCCGATGCTCTTTGTGCAGGGCCTGTTCGAGCCAGGAACTTGGGCCTCGGGACGGGGCTGTTGGTGCCGGGGCCTCGCGACCCGTGCCGGGGCGCCGGTGCTGGGACCTCAGGACCCGGGCCAGAATTGTTGCTGCCGGGGCTGTTGATGACGGGGACCCGAGACCAGTGCTGGGGCGGTCGGTTTTGGTGCCCCAGGACCCGTCCTGGGCTGGTCCGTGCTGGGGCCCTGAAAGCCGGGCCGGGACTGTTGGTGCCGGGGCCTCGGGATCCGGGCCGGGGCTGTTGGTGCCGGGGCCGTTGGTGTCGGTGCCCCGGGACCCATACCGGGGCAGTTGGTGCTGGGGATCCAGGACCCGGGATGGGGCTGGTGCTGCCGGGCCTCTTCGAGCCAGGAACCCGGGACTCGGGCTGGGGCTGTTGGTGCTGGGGCCTCGGGACCCGTGCTGGGGCGTTCTGTACTGGGGCCCCAGGACCCGGGCCAGTGCTGTTGCTGCCGGGGCTGTTGGTCCCGGGGATCCGGGACCCAGGCTAGTACTGTTGTTGCCAGGGCTGTTGGTGCCAGGGCCCCAGGACCCGTGCTGGGGTGGTCCGTGCTGGGGCCCTGAAACCCGGGCCGGGACTGTTGGTGCCGGGGCCCCGGGATACGGGCCAGGACTGTTGATGCCGGGGCCGTTGGTGCCAGTGCCCTGGTACCCATACCGGGGAGGTCGGTGCTGGGGGTGCAGGACCTGAGCCGGTGCCGTTGGTGCCAGGCTTGTTCGAGATAAGAACCCGGAACTCGGGCTGGGGCTGTTGGTGCCTGGGCCTTGGAACCTGTGACGGGGCGGTTGGTGCTGGGGCCCCAGGACCCGGGTCGGGGCTGTTGGTGCTGGGCCTATTGGTGCCGGGATCCCGGGACACATTCCGGGGCGGTTAGTGCTGGATCTCCAGGACCGAGCCGGTGCCGTTGGTGCCAGGCCTGTTCGAGCCTAGAACCCGGGACTCGGGCCGGGGCTGTTGGTGCCGGGGCCCTGGGACCTGTGACGGGGCGATCGGCGCAGGAGCTGCAAGACCCGGGTCGGGGCTGGTGGTGCTGGGGCTGTTAGTGCCGGGGACCTGAGACCCGTGCCGGGGCTGTTGGTGCTGGGGCTCCAGGACAGGAGCCGGTGCTGTTGGTACCGGGCCTGTTCGAGCCAGAAACCTGGGACTCGGGACGGGTCTGTTGGTGCTGGGGCCTCGGGACCCATGCCGGGGCGGTCGGTGCTGGGGCCCGAGGACACGGTCCAGAGTTGTTGCTGCCGCAGCTGTTGGTGCCGGGGACCCGAGACCCAGGCCTGGGTGGTCGGTTCTGGGGCCCCAGGACCCGTGCTGGGGTGGTCCGTGCTGGGGCCCTGAATCCCGGTCCGGGACTGTTGGTGCCGGAGCCCCGGGATCCGGGCCGGGGCTGTTGAAGCCGGGGCCGTTGGTGCCGGTGCACTGGGACCCATACCGGGGCGGTCGGTGCTGGGGCTGCAGGACCCAAACAGGTGCCGTTGGTGCCAGGCCTGTTCGAGCCAAGAACCAGGGACTCGGGCCGGGGTTGTTGGTGCCGGGGCCTTGGGACATGTGACGGGGCGGTCAGTTCTGGGGCCCTAGGACCTGTGCTGGGATGGTCCATGCTGGGGCCCTGAAACCCGGGCCGGGACTGTTGGTGCTGGGGCCCTTGAATCTGGGACGGGGCTCTTGGTGCTGGGGCCGTTAGTGCCGGGGACCCGGGACCCATCCCGGGGCGGTCGGTGCTGGGGCCCCAGGACCTGTGCTGGGGCGGTCGGTGCGGGGCCCTGAAACACGTGTCGGCGCTGTTGGTGCCGGGACCCCAGCACCTGGGCCGGGGTATTGGTGCCCGGGTCTCGGGACCTGTGCCTTGGCGGCCGGTGCTCGGGCTCCAGGACCCGGGCCAGGGCTGTTGCAGCCGGGGCTGTTTGTTGCTGGGACCTGGGACCCAGGCCGGTAGTGTTGTTGCCGGGCCTGTTGCTGTAGGGGCTCCGGGAGCCGGGCCGGGGCTGTTGATGCCGGGGCTGTTGGTGCCGGGGACCCGTGCCAGGGCGGTCGGTGTCTGGGTCCCAGGACCCGTGCCAGGGCTGTTGCTGCCGGGGCTGTTGGTTGCGGTGAACTGATACCCAGGCCGGTACTGTTGGTGCCGAGCCTGTTGGTGCCGGGGCCCCGGGACCCGGGATGGGGCAATCAGTGCTGGGACCCCAGGACCCGGGCCAGAGCTGTTGGTGCCGGGGCTGTTGGTACTGGGGACGTGGGACCCGGGCCAGTACTGTTGGTGCTTGGCCTGTTGGTGCCGAGGCCCCTGGACCTGGGCTGGGATGGTCGGTGCTGGAGCCCCAGGACATGTGCTGGGGCGGTCGGTGCAGGGCCCTGGCACCAACAGGCCCGGCAACAACAGTACCGGCCTGGGTCCCCGTTCCCCGGCACCAACAGCCCCGGCAGCAACAGCCCTGGCCCGGGTCCTGGGACCGCGGAACCGACCGCACTGACATGGGTCCCGGAGACCCAGCACCAATATGCCCGGCACCTACAGCACTGCCCTGGCTCCCGGGGCCCCCACACCAACAGACGCGGCCTGTGTTTCAGGGCCCTGGCACAGACCGCCCTAGTAAGGGTCCCGGGGCCCCGACACCAAAATGCCCGGCAACAACAGCACCGGCCTGGGTCGCAGGGCCCCGGCACCAATAGGCACGGCAACAAAAAAACCGGGAAGGGCTGTTGGTGCCGGTGTTCAGAAGCCGGACTGGGGTTGTTTGTGCCGGGACCGAAACCCGGACTGGGGCTGTTGGTGCAGACGCGCCCTAATCTGGGCCTGGACTTTTGGTGCCTGGGCTCAGGGACCTGGGCCGGGGCTGTCGGGGCCAGGGACCGGAAACCCGGGCCGGGGTTGTTGGTGCCCGGGCCTTGGGACCAGGGCTGGGGTGATCGGTGCCGGGGCTGTTGGTGCCGTGGCCCCGGAATCCGGTCCGTGACGGTTGGTGCCAGGGCTGTTGGTGCCGGGGCCCCGGGACCCGGGCCGGGGCGGTCGGTTCCGGGGCCTCAGGCCCTGGGCCGCAGATGTTTGTGCCGGGGCCCTGAAAACCGGGAAGGGCTGTTGGTGCCTGGGCCCCAGAACCCAGGCCGAGGCTGTTGGTGCCGGGGCTGTTGGTGCCGGGGCCCCGGGACCGGGGGCCAGGGCTGTTGGTGCCCGTGCCTCAGTACCAGGACGGGGCAGTCAGTGCCGGGGCCCCGGGACTCCAGCCTGGGCTTTTGGTGCCGGGGCTCATGGACCCGGGCCGGAGCTGTTGGTTCCCGGGCCTCAGGACCTGTGCCGGGGTCGTCGGTGCCAGGGCCCCCGGAACCGGGGCTGGGCTTTAGGTGCCCGGGTCTCGGTACCTGTGCCGGGCCGTCGGTACCGGGGTCCCGGGACCTGGGCCGGGGCTGTTGGGGCTGGTGCCCCGGGTCCCTGGCTGGGGCTGTTGCTGCCGGGGCCACGAAACCCGGGCCCCAGTTGTTGGTTCCGTGGCCCCGGGACCCTGGCTGGTGCTGTTGGTGCCGGGGCTGTTGGCGCCGGGGCCCGGGGACCCGGGCCAGGGCTGTCGTTGCCGGGGACCCAGGACCTGGACCGGGGCTGTTGGTGCCGGGGCCCTAAAACCCGGACCCGGGCTGTTGTTGCCGGAGCCCTAAAACCCGGGCCGGGGCTGTTGGTGCCGGAACTCCGGAACCCGGGCCAGGGCTGTTAGTGCTGGGGCCCCGGGAACGGGGTCCGGGGCTGTTGGTGCTTGGGCCCCGGTGCAGACGCGGAAGTCTTGGACACAACACAGCGACCAACGTGATCAAGTTAATGCCACTTTATTGCCCAAATAGCTCGGTTTATATACATTCTTCTACCCAGATACACACACATCTAGTCCCCCTGTTGGTCTACAGTCAGCAAGCACACGAATCTTAATATACACAGATTGGTCAAAAGCAGGTGTCCACGCGAACGCTTCCCCACCTGCATTCCGTTACCTAATCTGTTGATAGTTACATTCCTCAGCCTGCTTCCCTATTCTGCTATCACTTCAGAGACTCTAAAACCACAATTGCTCTTTAGCAACCCTTTACCTTATACTGTTGTTAACAAACCCTCAGTGCTTGGAGTGTTCATAGGATGTCCGTTATTTAATAAAAATCGTGCCACACCCCGGGACCTGGGCCGGGCCTCTCAGTCCAGGGCCCTGGAACCCGGGCTGAGGCTGTTGGTGCCGGGGCTGTTGGTGCCCGTTCCTCAGTACCTGGGCCGGGGCAGTCGGTGCCGGGGCCCCGGGACCCCAGCCGGGGCTTTTCATGTCAGGGCCCTGGGACCCAGGCCGGGGCTGTTGGTGCCTGGGACTCGTGACCCGGGCCGGGGCTGTAGGTGCCTGGGCCTAGTGACCTGGGCCGGGGTTTTTTTCCTGGGGCTCTGGGTTTGTTCCTGGGGCTCTGGCTTTGTCCCTGGGGCTCTGGCTCTGTCCCGCGGGCTCTGGTGACGTGCGGAAATCAGACTCCACAAACTAAAAGTTTATAAAGTAAGTATGTTTGTTCAGCGCGGGGCAGCACGGGGGGTAGTCCCACCAAAGTCGTGTGCGCCAGGGTACTTAACTTACAGGGGTTATATGCAATCAATATATACATATTCATTACATTCCTTAGAAAAGGTGGTCTTATGGTAATGAGTTCCTGGAAGTCATTTATATAGTCCAAGCATGCGCAGTAAAATTAGGGTTAGGGTCTTTTCCTTCTCCGGTGGTCGTCCATAGTCTTCTTCACTGTGTCTGTTAGTTGGACTCTGGGCTTCCTTTGTCTATATATGGTCACTTAATTAACTTATCAGTTCCTCCACTCTTGGAATGTAGCGAGGCATCAGGTTATCTTGTCCTTTAACACTTATCCCTTCACAGTTGCTCATTGTTAGCGATTTACATAGGACACTTATCTCATCACAGGTGTTACATAGGAGGCCTAAGGAGCCAGCTCAAGGTCTATCCTCTCTTATCAAGTGGGAGGATGCACTACAGTAAGGTCTCAGTCAGGGCTCTGGTTTTGTTCCCCAGTCTCTGGTTTTCTCCCGCGGGACTTGGTTTTATTCCTGGGGCTCTGGCTTTGTCCCTGCGGCTCTGGCTCTGTCCCTGGGGCTCTGGTTTTCTTCCTGGGGCTCTGTTTTTTTTCCTGGAACTTTTGTTTTTTTCCCGGAGCCCTGGTTTTGTTCATTGGCCCCTGGTTTGGTCCCTGGGGCTCGGGCTTTGTTCCCCGGGCTCGGGCTTTGTTCCCCGGGCTCGGGCTTTGTCCCTGGGGCTCGGGCTTTCTCCCGCGGGCTCTGGTTTTCTCCCATGGGCTCTTGTTTTGTTCCTGGGGCTCTTGTTTTGTTCCTGGCCCCTGGTTTTGTTCTCCGGACTCTGGTTTTGTCCCTGGGGCTCTGGTTTTTTCCCTGGGGCTCTGGCTTTGTCCCTAGGTCTCTGTTTTTTTCTCCTGAGACTGTTTTTTTTTCCTGGGGCTCTGGTTTTATTCCTGGGGCTCTGGTTTTCTCCCGTGAGCTCTGGTTTTTTTTACTGGGGCTCTGGTTTTGTGGCTGGGGCTCTGGCTTTGTCCCTGGGGCTCTGTTTTTTTTCCTGGGGATCAGATTATTTTCCTGGGTATCTGGATTTGTTCCTGGACCGCTAGTTTTTTCCTGCGGGCTCTGCTTTTGTTCCCTGGGCTCTGGTTTTCTCCCGTGGCTCTGGTTTTCTCCGGCAGGCTCTGGATTTGTTTCCCAGGCTCTGGTTTTGTTCCCCGGGCTCTTGTTTTGTTCCCCAGGCTCTGGCTTTTTCCCTGGGGCTCTGGCTTTGTCCCTGGGCCTCTGGATTTATCCCTGACACTGTGGCTTTGTCCCTGGGGTCTGGCTTTGTCCCTGGGGTCTGGCTTTGTCCCTGGGGCTCTGGCTTTGTCCCTGGGGCTCTGGTTTTTTTCCTGGAGCCCTGGTATTCTCACGCGAGCTCTGATTTTGTTCCTGGGGCTCTGGTTTTCTCCCGCGGGCTCTGGTTTTCTCCTGTGGGCTGTTGTTTTGTTCCCGGGGCTCTTGTTTTGTTCCCGGGGCTCTGTTTTTTTTCCTCAGACCCTGGCTTTGTCCCTGGGGCTCTGGCTTTGTCCCTGGGGCTCTGGCTTTGTCTCTGGAGCTCTGGCTTTGTCCCTGGGGCTCTGGTTTTCTTCCTCGGAATCTGGTTTAGTTCCCCGGGCTCTGCTTTGTCCCTGGGGTTCTGCTTTTTTCCCGCGGGCTCTGGTTTTATCCCGCGGGTTCTGGTTCTCTTCCTGGGGCACTGGTTCTCTTCCTGGGGCTCTGGTTCTCTTCCTGGGGCTCTGGTTTTCTGCCGCGGGCTTGGTTTTTTTCCCGCGCGGTCTGGCTATTTTCCCCAGGCTCTGGTTTTATCCCGTGGGCTCTGGTTTTTTTCCTCGGTCTCTAGTTTTGTTCCCCGCACCCTGGCTTTGTCCCTGGGGCTCTGGCTTTGTCCCTAGGTGTCTGGTTTTTTTCCCCGGGGCCCTGGTTTTTTTCCCCGCGGCCCTGGTTTTTTTCCCCGCGGCCCTGGTTTTTTTCCCCGCGGCCCTGGTTTTTTTCCCCGCGGCCCTGGTTTTTTTCCCCGCGGCCCTGGTTTTTTTCCCCGCGGCCCTGGTTTTGTTCCCGGGGCCCTGGTTTTTTTCCCCCGTGCCCTGTTTTTTTGCCCGGGGCCCTGTTTTTTTGCCCGGGGCCCTGTTTTTTTTCCCGGGCCCCTGTTTTGTTCTCCGTGCCCTGGTTTTGTCCCTGGGCTTCTGCTTCTGTTTCTGGGGCTCTGGTTCTTCCCTGGGGCCCTGGTTTTGTTCCTGGAGCTCTGGTTTTCTGCTGCAGGCTCTGGTTTTGTTCCTGGGGCTCTAGTTTTGTGCCCCGGACCCTGGCTTTGTCCCTTGGGCTCTGGCTTTGTCCCTGGGGCTCTGGTTTTGTTCTCCTGGCTGTGGTTTTATCCCGCGGGCTCTGCTTTTATCCCGCGGGCTCTGCTTTTATCTCTCAGGCTCTGATTCTTTTCCTGGGGCTCTGGTTCTTTCCCTGGGGATCTGGTTTTTCCCCGCGGGCTCGCTTTTTTCCCCGCGGGCTCTGGCTTTCTTTCCCGGGCTCTGGCTTTCTTTCCCGAGCTCTGGCTTTGTTTCCCGGGCTCTGTTTTTTTTCCCCGGGCTCTGTTTTTTTTCCCCGGGCTCTGGTTTTCTCCCGCGGGCTCTGGTTTTGTTCCTCGGGCTCTGGTTTTTTTCCTCGGTCTCTGGTTTTGTTCCCCACACCCTGGATTTGTCCCTGGGGCACTGGCTTTGTCCCTGAGGCTCTGGCTTTGTCCCTGGGGCTCTGGCTTTGTCCCTAGGTCTCTGTTTTTTTTCCCCCGGGCCCTGTTTTTTTTCCCCCGGGCCCTGGTTTTTTTCCCCCGTGCCCTGTTTTTTTGCCCGGGGCCCTGGTTTTTTGCCCGGGGCCCTGTTTTTTTTGCCCGTGCCCTGGTTTTGTCCCTGGGCTTCTGCTTTTGTTCCTGGGGCTCTGGTTTTCTCCCTGGGGCCCTGGTTTTGTTCCTGGAGCTCTGGTTTTCTCCTGTAGGCTCTGGTTTTGTTCCTGGGGCTCTAGTTTTGTGCCCCGGACCCTGGCTTTGTCCCTGGGGCTCTGGCTTTGTCCCTGCGGCTCTGGCTTTGTCCCTGGGTCTCTGGCTTTGTCTCTGGAGCTATGGCCTTGTCCTTGGGGCTCTGGTTTTATCCCGCGGGCTCTGGTTTTATCCCACGGCCTCTGGTTTTATCCCGCGGCGTCTGGTTCTTTTCCTGGGGCTCTGGTTCTTTTCCTGCGGGCTCGCTTTTTTCCCCGCGGGCTCTGGCTTTGTTCCCCGGGCTCTGGCTTTGTTCCCCGGGCTCTGGCTTTGTTCCCTGGACCCTGGCTTTGTCCCTGGGGCTCTGGTTTTGTTCTTGGGGCTCTGGTTTTGTCCCTGGGGCTCTGACTTTCTCCCTAGGCATCTGTTTTTTTTCCTGGGGTTCTGTTTTCTTTCCTGGGGCTCTGGTTTTGTTCCTGGGCCTTTGCCTTTCTCCCGCGGGCTCTGGTTATATGCCACAGGCCCTGGTTTTGTTCCCCGGGCCCTGGTTTTGTTCCCCGGGCTGTGGTTTTCTCCCGCAGGATTTGGTTTTCTTCCACGTGCCCTGGTTTTGTTTCTGTGGCTGTGGTTTTTTTCCCCACGCTCTGGTTTTGTTCCTGGGTGTCGTGGTTTAATCTGGCAGGCAGCCAAATACCACGCAGCCGCTCGCTCACTCCCCCCGCCCCCCCAGTCGGACGGGGAGAGAATCGGAAGGGTAGGAGTGAGAAAAACTCATGGGTTGAGATAAAGACAGTTTAATAGAACAGAAGAGGGAAAATAATAATAATAATAATGATAGAATATACAAAATGAGTGATACACAATGCAATTGCTCACCACCCACGCTGACCGATAACCAAGTAGCGATCGTTACTTCCTGGATCACGCCTACCCTTCATATACTGAGCATGACGTCACATGGTATGGAATACCCGATTAGCCATCTGGGCTGGCTGTCCTGATTATGTTCCCTCCCATTTCGTGTACCTAGCTCAGTCAGTAGACATGAGAGCTGTCCTGGGACTAGGAGGGCACTTAGCAACAACTGAAAACATCAGTATGTTATCAACATTCTCCTCGTACTAAATCCAAAACACAGCACTAGGAAGAAATTTAACCCTATCCCAGCCGAAACCAGGACAGTATCCAACCCTTATTCCATACCATTTACGTTACGCTTAGGTCTCACATTTTTCAATACATTTCAATTAATCACCACTATCTTTTATATACATATATAGGGCTGTTGGTACCGGGACTGTTGTTGCAGGGGACCCGGGACCCGTGCCGGGGCGTTCGGTGCTGGGGCCCCAGGACCCGGGACAGGGCTGTTGCTGCCGGGGCCCCGAGACCCAGGCTGGTACTGTTGTTGCCAGGGCTGTTGGTGCCGGGGCCTTGGGACCTGTGATGGGGCGGTCGGTGCCGGGGACCCAGGACCCGGGCCAGAGCTGTTGCTGCCGGGGCTATTGGTGCTGGGGACCAAGGACCCATGCTGGGGCGGTCAGTGCCGAAGCCCCAAGACCCAGGCTGGTACTGTTGTTGCCGGGTCTGTTGGTGCCGGGGCCCAGGACCCGTGCTGGGGCGGTCGGTGCTGGGGCCCCAGGACCCGGGCCAGAGTTATTGCTGCCGGGGCTGTTGGTGCCGGGGACCCGGGACCTAGGCCGGTACTGTTGGTGCCAGGGCTGTTGGTGCCAGGGCCCCAGAACCCGGGCCGGGGCGGTCGGTTCTGGGGCACCAGGACCCATGCTGGGGTGGTCCGTGCTGGGGCCCTGAAACCTGGGCCGGGACTGTTGGTGCCGGGGCCCCGGGATCCGGGCTGGGGCTGTTGGTGCCGGGCCTGTTCGAACCAGGAACCCAGGACTCGGGTCGGGGCTGGTGGTGCCGGGGCTGTTAGTGCCGGGGCCGCGGGACCTGTGCCGGGGCTGTTGGTGCTGGAGCTCCAGGACCCGAACCGGTGCCATTGGTGCCAGGCCTGTTCGAGCCAGGAACCCGGGACTCGGGCTGGGGCTGTTGTTGCCGGGGCCTCGGGACCCGTGCCGGGGCGGTCGGTGCTGCGGCCCCAGGACCCGGACAAGAGCTGTTGGTGCCGGGGCTGTTGGTGCCGGAGATCCAGGACCCATGCCAGCACTGTTGGTGCCAGGGCTGTTGGTGCCCGTGACTCGGTACCCGTGCCGGGGCGGTCGGTGCTGGGGCCCCAGGACTCGGGCCAGAGCTGTTGGTGCTGGCACTGTTGTTGCAGGGGACCCGGGACCCGTGTGGGGGCGTCGGTGCTGGGGCTCCAGGACCCGGGTCGGGGCTGGCGGTGCTGGACCTGTTCGAGCCAGGAACCCGGGACTCGGGCCGGGGCTGTTGGTGCCGGGGCCTCGGTACCCGTGCCGGGGCGGTTGGTGCCGTGGCCCCGGGACCTGGGCCGGGGCTGTCGGGGCCAGGGACTGGAAACCCTGGCCGGGGTTGTTGGTGCCGGTGCACCGGAACCCGGGCCGAAGCTGTTGGTGCCGGGGCTGTTGGTTGCGGGGACCCAGACCTGTGCCGGGGCTGTCGGAGCCAGGGCCCCAGGACCCGGGTCAGCACGGTCGGTGCTGGGGCCCAGGAATCCGGGCTGGGGCTGTTGGTGCCGGGGCCCTGCGACTCGGCCTGGGCGGTCGGAGCTGCGCCCCCAGGACCCGTCCTGGGGCGGTCGGTGCCAGGGCCCTGAAACCCGGGCCGGGAATGTTGGTGCCGAGACCCCAGGACCCGGGCCGGGGCTGTTGGTGCCGAGACCCCAGGACCCGGGCCGGGGCTGTTGGTGACCGAGTCTCGGGACCTGTGCCGGGGCGGTCGATCTTGGTGCCCCAGGACCCGTGCCAGGGCTGTTGCTGCCGGGGCTGTTGGTTGCGGGGACCTGGGACCCAGGCCGGTAGAGTTGTTGCCGTGCCTATTGGTGCCGGGGCCCCGCGACCCAGGCCGGTGCTGTTGTTGCCGGGCATTTTGGTGTCGGGGCCCCGGGACCCTTGCTAGGGCGGTCTGTGCCGGGGCCCTGAAACACAGGCTGCGTCTGTTGGTGTGGGGGCCCCGGGAGCCAGGGCAGTGCTGTAGGTGCCGGGCATATTGGTGCTGGGTCTCCGGGACCCATGTCAGTGCGGTCGGTTCCGCGGTCCCAGTACCCGGGCCAGAGCTGTTGCTGCTGGGGCTGTTGGTGCCGGGGAACGGGGACCCGGGCCGGTACTGTTGTTGCCGGGCCTGTTGGTGCCGGGGCCCCGGGACCCGGGCCGAGGCTGTTCGTGCTGGGGCCCTAGGAACCTTGCTGGGGCGGTCGGTGCCGGGGCCCTGAAACCCGGGCTGGGACTGTTGGTGCCGGGGCCCCGGGACCCGGGCCGGGGCTGTTGGTGCTGGGAACCAGGGACCCGGGCCGGGGCGGTCTGTGCCAGGGCCCTTTAACACAGGCCGCTTCTGTTGGTGTGGGGACCTGGGACCCAGGCCAGTGCTGTTGGTGCTGGGCATGTTGATGCCGGGGCCCAGGGACCCATGCCACTGCGGTCGGTGCCGGGGTCCCAGGACCTGTGCCGGGGCAGTCGGTGCCGGGGCTCCGGAATCTGGGCCGGGACTGTTTGTGCCAGGGCTGTTGGTGCTTGGGCCTCGGGACCCATGACGGGGCGATCGGTGCCGGGGCCTCAGGACCCGGGCCAGAGCTGTTGCTGCCGGGCTTTTGGTGCCGGGACCCCAGGACCAAGGCCGGTACTGTTGTTGCTGGGCCTGTTGCTGCCGGGGCCCAGGAACCCGGGCCGGGGCGATCAGTGCTGGGGCCCCAGGACCTGTGCTGGGGCGGTCGGTGCGGGGCCCTGAAACACGTGTCGGCGCTGTTGGTGCCGGGACCCCAGCACCTGGGCCGGGGTATTGGTGCCCGGGTCTCGGGACCTGTGCCGGGGCGGCCGGTGCTCGGGCCCCAGGACCCGGGCCAGGGCTGTTGCAGCCGGGGCTGTTCGTTGCTGGGACCTGGGACCCAGGCCGGTACTGTTGTTGCCGGGCCTGTTGTTGCAGGGGCCTCGGGAGTCGTACCGGGGCGGTCCGTGCTGGGGCCCCAGGAGCCGGGCCGGGGCTGTTGATGCCGGGGCTGTTGGTGCCGGGGACCCGGGACCCATGCCAGGGCGGTCGGTGTCTGGGTCCCAGGACCCGTGCCAGGGCTGTTGGTGCCGGGGCTGTTGGTTGCGCGGACCTGGGACCCAGGCCGGTACTGTTGGTGGCGAGCCTGTTGGTGCCGGGGCCCCGGGACCCGGGACAGGGCAATCAGTGCTGGGACCCCAGGACCCGGGCCAGAGCTGTTGGTGCCGGGGCTGTTGGTACTGGGGACGTGGGACCCGGGCCAGTACTGTTGGTGCTTGGCCTGTTGGTGCCGAGGCCCCTGGACCTGGGCCGGGACGGTCGGTGCTGGAGCCCCAGGACATGTGCTGGGGCGGTCGGTGCAGGGCCTCGGGCCCCTGGCCGTGACTGTTTGTGCCGGGGCCCTGAAAACCGGGAAGGGCTGTTGGTGCCGGTGTTCGGAAGCCGGACCGGGGTTGTTTGTGCCGGGACCGAAACCCGGACTGGGGCTGTTGGTGCAGGGGCGCCCTAATCCGGGCCTGGACTTTTGGTGCCTGGGCTCAGGGACCTGGGCCGGGGCTGTCGGGGCCAGGGACCGGAAACCCGGGCCGGGGTTGTTGGTGCCCGGGCCTTGGGACCCGGGCTGGGGTGATCGGTGCCGGGGCTATTGGTGCCGTGGTCCCGGGACCAGGGCCAGGGCTCTCAGGGCCGGGGCCCCGGAATCCGGTCCGGGGCGGTTGGTGCCAGGGCTGTTGGTGCCGGGGCCCCGGGACCCGGGCCGGGGCGGTCGGTTCCGGGGCCTCAGGCCCTGGGCCGCAGATGTTTGTGCCGGGGCCCTGAAAACCGGGAAGGGCTGTTGGTGCCTGGGCCCCAGAACCCAGGCCGAGGCTGTTGGTGCCGGGGCTGTTGGTGCCGGGGCCCCGGAATCCGGTCCGTGACGGTTGGTGCCAGGGCTGTTGGTGCCGGGGCCCCGGGACCCGGGCCGGGGCGGTCGGTTCCGGGGCCTCAGGCCCTGGGCCGCAGATGTTTGTGCCGGGGCCCTGAAAACCGGGAAGGGCTGTTGGTGCCTGGGCCCCAGAACCCAGGCCGAGGCTGTTGGTGCCGGGGCTGTTGGTGCCGGGGCCCCGGGACCGGGGGCCAGGGCTGTTGGTGCCCGTGCCTCAGTACCAGGACGGGGCAGTCAGTGCCGGGGCCCCGGGACCCCAGCCTGGGCTTTTGGTGCCGGGGCTCATGGACCCGGGCCGGAGCTGTTGGTTCCCGGGCCTCAGGACCTGTGCCGGGGTCGTCGGTGCCAGGGCCCCCGGAACCGGGGCTGGGCTTTAGGTGCCCGGGTCTCGGTACCTGTGCCGGGCCGTCGGTACCGGGGTCCCGGGACCTGGGCCGGGGCTGTTGGGGCTGGTGCCCCGGGTCCCTGGCTGGGGCTGTTGCTGCCGGGGCCACGAAACCCGGGCCCCAGTTGTTGGTTCCGTGGCCCCGGGACCCTGGCTGGTGCTGTTGGTGCCGGGGCTGTTGGCGCCGGGGCCCGGGGACCCGGGCCAGGGCTGTCGTTGCCGGGGACCCAGGACCTGGACCGGGGCTGTTGGTGCCGGGGCCCTAAAACCCGGACCCGGGC
Organism: Calonectris borealis; assembly: GCF_964195595.1. Classification (NCBI taxonomy): domain Eukaryota; kingdom Metazoa; phylum Chordata; class Aves; order Procellariiformes; family Procellariidae; genus Calonectris; species Calonectris borealis. Next base: position 803,691 of record NW_027441467.1, on the reverse strand, counting down.
TGTTGTTGCCGGAGCCCTAAAACCCGGGCCGGGGCTGTTGGTGCCGGAACTCCGGAACCCGGGCCAGGGCTGTTAGTGCTGGGGCCCCGGGAACGGGGTCCGGGGCTGTTGGTGCTTGGGCCCCGGTGCAGACGCGGAAGTCTTGGACACAACACAGCGACCAACGTGATCAAGTTAATGCCACTTTATTGCCCAAATAGCTCGGTTTATATACATTCTTCTACCCAGATACACACACATCTAGTCCCCCTGTTGGTCTACAGTCAGCAAGCACACGAATCTTAATATACACAGATTGGTCAAAAGCAGGTGTCCACGCGAACGCTTCCCCACCTGCATTCCGTTACCTAATCTGTTGATAGTTACATTCCTCAGCCTGCTTCCCTATTCTGCTATCACTTCAGAGACTCTAAAACCACAATTGCTCTTTAGCAACCCTTTACCTTATACTGTTGTTAACAAACCCTCAGTGCTTGGAGTGTTCATAGGATGTCCGTTATTTAATAAAAATCGTGCCACACCCCGGGACCTGGGCCGGGCCTCTCAGTCCAGGGCCCTGGAACCCGGGCTGAGGCTGTTGGTGCCGGGGCTGTTGGTGCCCGTTCCTCAGTACCTGGGCCGGGGCAGTCGGTGCCGGGGCCCCGGGACCCCAGCCGGGGCTTTTCATGTCAGGGCCCTGGGACCCAGGCCGGGGCTGTTGGTGCCTGGGACTCGTGACCCGGGCCGGGGCTGTAGGTGCCTGGGCCTAGTGACCTGGGCCGGGGTTTTTTTCCTGGGGCTCTGGGTTTGTTCCTGGGGCTCTGGCTTTGTCCCTGGGGCTCTGGCTCTGTCCCGCGGGCTCTGGTGACGTGCGGAAATCAGACTCCACAAACTAAAAGTTTATAAAGTAAGTATGTTTGTTCAGCGCGGGGCAGCACGGGGGGTAGTCCCACCAAAGTCGTGTGCGCCAGGGTACTTAACTTACAGGGGTTATATGCAATCAATATATACATATTCATTACATTCCTTAGAAAAGGTGGTCTTATGGTAATGAGTTCCTGGAAGTCATTTATATAGTCCAAGCATGCGCAGTAAAATTAGGGTTAGGGTCTTTTCCTTCTCCGGTGGTCGTCCATAGTCTTCTTCACTGTGTCTGTTAGTTGGACTCTGGGCTTCCTTTGTCTATATATGGTCACTTAATTAACTTATCAGTTCCTCCACTCTTGGAATGTAGCGAGGCATCAGGTTATCTTGTCCTTTAACACTTATCCCTTCACAGTTGCTCATTGTTAGCGATTTACATAGGACACTTATCTCATCACAGGTGTTACATAGGAGGCCTAAGGAGCCAGCTCAAGGTCTATCCTCTCTTATCAAGTGGGAGGATGCACTACAGTAAGGTCTCAGTCAGGGCTCTGGTTTTGTTCCCCAGTCTCTGGTTTTCTCCCGCGGGACTTGGTTTTATTCCTGGGGCTCTGGCTTTGTCCCTGCGGCTCTGGCTCTGTCCCTGGGGCTCTGGTTTTCTTCCTGGGGCTCTGTTTTTTTTCCTGGAACTTTTGTTTTTTTCCCGGAGCCCTGGTTTTGTTCATTGGCCCCTGGTTTGGTCCCTGGGGCTCGGGCTTTGTTCCCCGGGCTCGGGCTTTGTTCCCCGGGCTCGGGCTTTGTCCCTGGGGCTCGGGCTTTCTCCCGCGGGCTCTGGTTTTCTCCCATGGGCTCTTGTTTTGTTCCTGGGGCTCTTGTTTTGTTCCTGGCCCCTGGTTTTGTTCTCCGGACTCTGGTTTTGTCCCTGGGGCTCTGGTTTTTTCCCTGGGGCTCTGGCTTTGTCCCTAGGTCTCTGTTTTTTTCTCCTGAGACTGTTTTTTTTTCCTGGGGCTCTGGTTTTATTCCTGGGGCTCTGGTTTTCTCCCGTGAGCTCTGGTTTTTTTTACTGGGGCTCTGGTTTTGTGGCTGGGGCTCTGGCTTTGTCCCTGGGGCTCTGTTTTTTTTCCTGGGGATCAGATTATTTTCCTGGGTATCTGGATTTGTTCCTGGACCGCTAGTTTTTTCCTGCGGGCTCTGCTTTTGTTCCCTGGGCTCTGGTTTTCTCCCGTGGCTCTGGTTTTCTCCGGCAGGCTCTGGATTTGTTTCCCAGGCTCTGGTTTTGTTCCCCGGGCTCTTGTTTTGTTCCCCAGGCTCTGGCTTTTTCCCTGGGGCTCTGGCTTTGTCCCTGGGCCTCTGGATTTATCCCTGACACTGTGGCTTTGTCCCTGGGGTCTGGCTTTGTCCCTGGGGTCTGGCTTTGTCCCTGGGGCTCTGGCTTTGTCCCTGGGGCTCTGGTTTTTTTCCTGGAGCCCTGGTATTCTCACGCGAGCTCTGATTTTGTTCCTGGGGCTCTGGTTTTCTCCCGCGGGCTCTGGTTTTCTCCTGTGGGCTGTTGTTTTGTTCCCGGGGCTCTTGTTTTGTTCCCGGGGCTCTGTTTTTTTTCCTCAGACCCTGGCTTTGTCCCTGGGGCTCTGGCTTTGTCCCTGGGGCTCTGGCTTTGTCTCTGGAGCTCTGGCTTTGTCCCTGGGGCTCTGGTTTTCTTCCTCGGAATCTGGTTTAGTTCCCCGGGCTCTGCTTTGTCCCTGGGGTTCTGCTTTTTTCCCGCGGGCTCTGGTTTTATCCCGCGGGTTCTGGTTCTCTTCCTGGGGCACTGGTTCTCTTCCTGGGGCTCTGGTTCTCTTCCTGGGGCTCTGGTTTTCTGCCGCGGGCTTGGTTTTTTTCCCGCGCGGTCTGGCTATTTTCCCCAGGCTCTGGTTTTATCCCGTGGGCTCTGGTTTTTTTCCTCGGTCTCTAGTTTTGTTCCCCGCACCCTGGCTTTGTCCCTGGGGCTCTGGCTTTGTCCCTAGGTGTCTGGTTTTTTTCCCCGGGGCCCTGGTTTTTTTCCCCGCGGCCCTGGTTTTTTTCCCCGCGGCCCTGGTTTTTTTCCCCGCGGCCCTGGTTTTTTTCCCCGCGGCCCTGGTTTTTTTCCCCGCGGCCCTGGTTTTGTTCCCGGGGCCCTGGTTTTTTTCCCCCGTGCCCTGTTTTTTTGCCCGGGGCCCTGTTTTTTTGCCCGGGGCCCTGTTTTTTTTCCCGGGCCCCTGTTTTGTTCTCCGTGCCCTGGTTTTGTCCCTGGGCTTCTGCTTCTGTTTCTGGGGCTCTGGTTCTTCCCTGGGGCCCTGGTTTTGTTCCTGGAGCTCTGGTTTTCTGCTGCAGGCTCTGGTTTTGTTCCTGGGGCTCTAGTTTTGTGCCCCGGACCCTGGCTTTGTCCCTTGGGCTCTGGCTTTGTCCCTGGGGCTCTGGTTTTGTTCTCCTGGCTGTGGTTTTATCCCGCGGGCTCTGCTTTTATCCCGCGGGCTCTGCTTTTATCTCTCAGGCTCTGATTCTTTTCCTGGGGCTCTGGTTCTTTCCCTGGGGATCTGGTTTTTCCCCGCGGGCTCGCTTTTTTCCCCGCGGGCTCTGGCTTTCTTTCCCGGGCTCTGGCTTTCTTTCCCGAGCTCTGGCTTTGTTTCCCGGGCTCTGTTTTTTTTCCCCGGGCTCTGTTTTTTTTCCCCGGGCTCTGGTTTTCTCCCGCGGGCTCTGGTTTTGTTCCTCGGGCTCTGGTTTTTTTCCTCGGTCTCTGGTTTTGTTCCCCACACCCTGGATTTGTCCCTGGGGCACTGGCTTTGTCCCTGAGGCTCTGGCTTTGTCCCTGGGGCTCTGGCTTTGTCCCTAGGTCTCTGTTTTTTTTCCCCCGGGCCCTGTTTTTTTTCCCCCGGGCCCTGGTTTTTTTCCCCCGTGCCCTGTTTTTTTGCCCGGGGCCCTGGTTTTTTGCCCGGGGCCCTGTTTTTTTTGCCCGTGCCCTGGTTTTGTCCCTGGGCTTCTGCTTTTGTTCCTGGGGCTCTGGTTTTCTCCCTGGGGCCCTGGTTTTGTTCCTGGAGCTCTGGTTTTCTCCTGTAGGCTCTGGTTTTGTTCCTGGGGCTCTAGTTTTGTGCCCCGGACCCTGGCTTTGTCCCTGGGGCTCTGGCTTTGTCCCTGCGGCTCTGGCTTTGTCCCTGGGTCTCTGGCTTTGTCTCTGGAGCTATGGCCTTGTCCTTGGGGCTCTGGTTTTATCCCGCGGGCTCTGGTTTTATCCCACGGCCTCTGGTTTTATCCCGCGGCGTCTGGTTCTTTTCCTGGGGCTCTGGTTCTTTTCCTGCGGGCTCGCTTTTTTCCCCGCGGGCTCTGGCTTTGTTCCCCGGGCTCTGGCTTTGTTCCCCGGGCTCTGGCTTTGTTCCCTGGACCCTGGCTTTGTCCCTGGGGCTCTGGTTTTGTTCTTGGGGCTCTGGTTTTGTCCCTGGGGCTCTGACTTTCTCCCTAGGCATCTGTTTTTTTTCCTGGGGTTCTGTTTTCTTTCCTGGGGCTCTGGTTTTGTTCCTGGGCCTTTGCCTTTCTCCCGCGGGCTCTGGTTATATGCCACAGGCCCTGGTTTTGTTCCCCGGGCCCTGGTTTTGTTCCCCGGGCTGTGGTTTTCTCCCGCAGGATTTGGTTTTCTTCCACGTGCCCTGGTTTTGTTTCTGTGGCTGTGGTTTTTTTCCCCACGCTCTGGTTTTGTTCCTGGGTGTCGTGGTTTAATCTGGCAGGCAGCCAAATACCACGCAGCCGCTCGCTCACTCCCCCCGCCCCCCCAGTCGGACGGGGAGAGAATCGGAAGGGTAGGAGTGAGAAAAACTCATGGGTTGAGATAAAGACAGTTTAATAGAACAGAAGAGGGAAAATAATAATAATAATAATGATAGAATATACAAAATGAGTGATACACAATGCAATTGCTCACCACCCACGCTGACCGATAACCAAGTAGCGATCGTTACTTCCTGGATCACGCCTACCCTTCATATACTGAGCATGACGTCACATGGTATGGAATACCCGATTAGCCATCTGGGCTGGCTGTCCTGATTATGTTCCCTCCCATTTCGTGTACCTAGCTCAGTCAGTAGACATGAGAGCTGTCCTGGGACTAGGAGGGCACTTAGCAACAACTGAAAACATCAGTATGTTATCAACATTCTCCTCGTACTAAATCCAAAACACAGCACTAGGAAGAAATTTAACCCTATCCCAGCCGAAACCAGGACAGTATCCAACCCTTATTCCATACCATTTACGTTACGCTTAGGTCTCACATTTTTCAATACATTTCAATTAATCACCACTATCTTTTATATACATATATAGGGCTGTTGGTACCGGGACTGTTGTTGCAGGGGACCCGGGACCCGTGCCGGGGCGTTCGGTGCTGGGGCCCCAGGACCCGGGACAGGGCTGTTGCTGCCGGGGCCCCGAGACCCAGGCTGGTACTGTTGTTGCCAGGGCTGTTGGTGCCGGGGCCTTGGGACCTGTGATGGGGCGGTCGGTGCCGGGGACCCAGGACCCGGGCCAGAGCTGTTGCTGCCGGGGCTATTGGTGCTGGGGACCAAGGACCCATGCTGGGGCGGTCAGTGCCGAAGCCCCAAGACCCAGGCTGGTACTGTTGTTGCCGGGTCTGTTGGTGCCGGGGCCCAGGACCCGTGCTGGGGCGGTCGGTGCTGGGGCCCCAGGACCCGGGCCAGAGTTATTGCTGCCGGGGCTGTTGGTGCCGGGGACCCGGGACCTAGGCCGGTACTGTTGGTGCCAGGGCTGTTGGTGCCAGGGCCCCAGAACCCGGGCCGGGGCGGTCGGTTCTGGGGCACCAGGACCCATGCTGGGGTGGTCCGTGCTGGGGCCCTGAAACCTGGGCCGGGACTGTTGGTGCCGGGGCCCCGGGATCCGGGCTGGGGCTGTTGGTGCCGGGCCTGTTCGAACCAGGAACCCAGGACTCGGGTCGGGGCTGGTGGTGCCGGGGCTGTTAGTGCCGGGGCCGCGGGACCTGTGCCGGGGCTGTTGGTGCTGGAGCTCCAGGACCCGAACCGGTGCCATTGGTGCCAGGCCTGTTCGAGCCAGGAACCCGGGACTCGGGCTGGGGCTGTTGTTGCCGGGGCCTCGGGACCCGTGCCGGGGCGGTCGGTGCTGCGGCCCCAGGACCCGGACAAGAGCTGTTGGTGCCGGGGCTGTTGGTGCCGGAGATCCAGGACCCATGCCAGCACTGTTGGTGCCAGGGCTGTTGGTGCCCGTGACTCGGTACCCGTGCCGGGGCGGTCGGTGCTGGGGCCCCAGGACTCGGGCCAGAGCTGTTGGTGCTGGCACTGTTGTTGCAGGGGACCCGGGACCCGTGTGGGGGCGTCGGTGCTGGGGCTCCAGGACCCGGGTCGGGGCTGGCGGTGCTGGACCTGTTCGAGCCAGGAACCCGGGACTCGGGCCGGGGCTGTTGGTGCCGGGGCCTCGGTACCCGTGCCGGGGCGGTTGGTGCCGTGGCCCCGGGACCTGGGCCGGGGCTGTCGGGGCCAGGGACTGGAAACCCTGGCCGGGGTTGTTGGTGCCGGTGCACCGGAACCCGGGCCGAAGCTGTTGGTGCCGGGGCTGTTGGTTGCGGGGACCCAGACCTGTGCCGGGGCTGTCGGAGCCAGGGCCCCAGGACCCGGGTCAGCACGGTCGGTGCTGGGGCCCAGGAATCCGGGCTGGGGCTGTTGGTGCCGGGGCCCTGCGACTCGGCCTGGGCGGTCGGAGCTGCGCCCCCAGGACCCGTCCTGGGGCGGTCGGTGCCAGGGCCCTGAAACCCGGGCCGGGAATGTTGGTGCCGAGACCCCAGGACCCGGGCCGGGGCTGTTGGTGCCGAGACCCCAGGACCCGGGCCGGGGCTGTTGGTGACCGAGTCTCGGGACCTGTGCCGGGGCGGTCGATCTTGGTGCCCCAGGACCCGTGCCAGGGCTGTTGCTGCCGGGGCTGTTGGTTGCGGGGACCTGGGACCCAGGCCGGTAGAGTTGTTGCCGTGCCTATTGGTGCCGGGGCCCCGCGACCCAGGCCGGTGCTGTTGTTGCCGGGCATTTTGGTGTCGGGGCCCCGGGACCCTTGCTAGGGCGGTCTGTGCCGGGGCCCTGAAACACAGGCTGCGTCTGTTGGTGTGGGGGCCCCGGGAGCCAGGGCAGTGCTGTAGGTGCCGGGCATATTGGTGCTGGGTCTCCGGGACCCATGTCAGTGCGGTCGGTTCCGCGGTCCCAGTACCCGGGCCAGAGCTGTTGCTGCTGGGGCTGTTGGTGCCGGGGAACGGGGACCCGGGCCGGTACTGTTGTTGCCGGGCCTGTTGGTGCCGGGGCCCCGGGACCCGGGCCGAGGCTGTTCGTGCTGGGGCCCTAGGAACCTTGCTGGGGCGGTCGGTGCCGGGGCCCTGAAACCCGGGCTGGGACTGTTGGTGCCGGGGCCCCGGGACCCGGGCCGGGGCTGTTGGTGCTGGGAACCAGGGACCCGGGCCGGGGCGGTCTGTGCCAGGGCCCTTTAACACAGGCCGCTTCTGTTGGTGTGGGGACCTGGGACCCAGGCCAGTGCTGTTGGTGCTGGGCATGTTGATGCCGGGGCCCAGGGACCCATGCCACTGCGGTCGGTGCCGGGGTCCCAGGACCTGTGCCGGGGCAGTCGGTGCCGGGGCTCCGGAATCTGGGCCGGGACTGTTTGTGCCAGGGCTGTTGGTGCTTGGGCCTCGGGACCCATGACGGGGCGATCGGTGCCGGGGCCTCAGGACCCGGGCCAGAGCTGTTCCTGCCGGGCTTTTGGTGCCGGGACCCCAGGACCAAGGCCGGTACTGTTGTTGCTGGGCCTGTTGCTGCCGGGGCCCAGGAACCCGGGCCGGGGCGATCAGTGCTGGGGCCCCAGGACCTGTGCTGGGGCGGTCGGTGCGGGGCCCTGAAACACGTGTCGGCGCTGTTGGTGCCGGGACCCCAGCACCTGGGCCGGGGTATTGGTGCCCGGGTCTCGGGACCTGTGCCGGGGCGGCCGGTGCTCGGGCCCCAGGACCCGGGCCAGGGCTGTTGCAGCCGGGGCTGTTCGTTGCTGGGACCTGGGACCCAGGCCGGTACTGTTGTTGCCGGGCCTGTTGTTGCAGGGGCCTCGGGAGTCGTACCGGGGCGGTCCGTGCTGGGGCCCCAGGAGCCGGGCCGGGGCTGTTGATGCCGGGGCTGTTGGTGCCGGGGACCCGGGACCCATGCCAGGGCGGTCGGTGTCTGGGTCCCAGGACCCGTGCCAGGGCTGTTGGTGCCGGGGCTGTTGGTTGCGCGGACCTGGGACCCAGGCCGGTACTGTTGGTGGCGAGCCTGTTGGTGCCGGGGCCCCGGGACCCGGGACAGGGCAATCAGTGCTGGGACCCCAGGACCCGGGCCAGAGCTGTTGGTGCCGGGGCTGTTGGTACTGGGGACGTGGGACCCGGGCCAGTACTGTTGGTGCTTGGCCTGTTGGTGCCGAGGCCCCTGGACCTGGGCCGGGACGGTCGGTGCTGGAGCCCCAGGACATGTGCTGGGGCGGTCGGTGCAGGGCCTCGGGCCCCTGGCCGTGACTGTTTGTGCCGGGGCCCTGAAAACCGGGAAGGGCTGTTGGTGCCGGTGTTCGGAAGCCGGACCGGGGTTGTTTGTGCCGGGACCGAAACCCGGACTGGGGCTGTTGGTGCAGGGGCGCCCTAATCCGGGCCTGGACTTTTGGTGCCTGGGCTCAGGGACCTGGGCCGGGGCTGTCGGGGCCAGGGACCGGAAACCCGGGCCGGGGTTGTTGGTGCCCGGGCCTTGGGACCCGGGCTGGGGTGATCGGTGCCGGGGCTATTGGTGCCGTGGTCCCGGGACCAGGGCCAGGGCTCTCAGGGCCGGGGCCCCGGAATCCGGTCCGGGGCGGTTGGTGCCAGGGCTGTTGGTGCCTGGGCCCCAGAACCCAGGCCGAGGCTGTTGGTGCCGGGGCTGTTGGTGCCGGGGCCCCGGGACTGGGGGCCAGGGCTGTTGGTGCCCGTGCCTCAGTACCCAGGACGGAGCAGTCAGTGCCGGGGCCCCGGGACCCCAGCCGGGGCTTTTGGTGCCGGGGCTCAGGACCTGTGCCGGGGTCGTCGGTGCCAGGGCCCCCGGAACCAGGGCTGGGCTTTAGGTGCCTGGGTCTCGGTACCTGTGCCGGGCCGTCGGTACCGGGGTCCCGGGACCTGGGCCGGGGCTGTTGGGGCCGGTGCCCCAGGTCCCTGGCTGGGGCTGTTGCTGCCGGGGCCACGAAACCCGGGCCCCAGTTGTTGGTTCCGTGGCCCCGGGACCCTGGCTGGTGCTGTTGGCGCCGGGGCCCGGGGACCCGGGCCAGGGCTGTCGTTGCTGGGGACCCAGGACCTGGACCGGGGCTGTTGGTGCCGGGGCCCTAAAACCCGGACCCGGGCTGTTGTTGCCGGGGCCCTAAAACCCGGGCCGGGGCAGTTGGTGTTCCTTAGAAAAGGTGGTCTTATGGTAATGAGTTCCTGGAAGTCATTTATATAGTCCAAGCATGCGCCGTAAAATTAGGGTTAGGGTCTTTTCCTTCTCCGGTGGTCGTCCATAGTCTTCTTCACTGTGTCTGTTAGTTGGACTCTGGGCTTCCTTTGTCTATATATGGTCACTTAATTAACTCATCAGTTCCTCCACTCTTGGAATGTAACGAGGCATCAGGTTATCTTGTCCTTTAACACTTATCCCTTCACAGTTGTTCGTCGTTAGCGATTTACATAGGACACGTATCTCATCACAGGTGTTACACAGGAGGCCTAAGGAGCCAGCTCAAGGTCTATCCTCTCTTATCAAGTGGGAGGATGCACTACAGTAAGGTCTCAGTCAGGAATTGTTAGTTAGTTTAGTAATTCAAGGATCCTGTTATCTACACAGCCTTTGTAAATTCTGCTTACAATATTTCCTATGCTTATAACAGCATCTTGTCTATCCGAGTTGCTAGCTACAAAAGATTACACTAGTAAGTCAGACAATGGCTCTGCTGTTAACCCTAAAGTGTTAGTTCCCTCTATCACAGGTTTTGTTCCTGGGGTGCTGGTTTTGTTCCTGGGGTGCTGGTTTTGTTTCCCGGGCCCTGGTTTTCTCCCGCTGGCTCTGGCTTTGTCCCTGGGGCACTGGTTTTGTTACCCGGGCTCTGGTTTTGTTCCCTAGTCTCTGGTTTTCTCCCACGGGACTTGGTTTTATTCCTGGGGCTCTGGCTTTGTCCCTGCGGCTCTGGCTCTGTCCCTGGGGCTCTGGTTTTCTTCCCGGGGCTCTGTTTTTTTTTCCTGGAACTTTTGTTTTTTTCCCGGAGCCCTGGTTTGGTCCCTGGGGCTCTGGTTTGGTCCCCGGGGCTCTGGTTTTGTTCCCCGGGGCTCTGGTTTTGTTCCCCGGGGCTCTGGTTTTGTTCCCCGGGGCTCTGGTTTTGTTCCCTGGGGCTCGGGCTTTGTCCCTGGGGCTCGGGCTTTGTCCCTGGGGCCCTGGTTTTGTTCCCCGGGCCCTGGTTTTCTCATGCAGGATGTGTTTTTCTTCCGCCGGCCCGGGTTTTGTTCCTGGGGCTCTGACTTTCTTCTTCGGACTCTGGTTTTGTTTCCTGGTGTCTGGTTTTCTCCCGAGGGCTCTGGTTTTGGCCCCAGGCTCTGTTCTGTTCCCCGAGCTCTAGTTTTCTCCTGCGGGCCTTGGTTTTCTTCGTGGGACTCTGGCTTTCTTCTGCGGACTCTGGTTTTGGTTCGCGAGCGCCTGGTTTTCTCCCGCGGGCCCTGTTTTTTTTCCTCGGGCTTTAGTTTTTTGCCCCGGGCCCTGGTTTTGTACCCTGGTCCCTGGTTTTGACGTGGGCCTCTGGCTTTGTCCCTGGGGCTCTGGATTTGTCCCTGGAGCTCTAGCTTTGTCCCTGGGGCTCTGGCTTTCTCTTTGGGGCTCTGGTTTTGTTCCCCGGGCTCTGGTTTTCTCCCGCGGGCCTTGGTTTTCTTCCTGGGGCTTTCATTTTGTTCCTGGGGCTCTGGTTTGTCCCTGGGCCTCTGGTTTTGTTCTTGGTGCTCTGGCTTTATCCCTGGAGCTCTGGCTTTGTCCCTGGAGCTCTGTTTTTTTTCCTGGAGCCCTGGTTTTCTCCCGCGGGCTCTGATTTTGTTCCTGGATCTGTAGTTTTGTTCCCTGGACCCTTGCTTTGTCCCTGGGGCTCTGGCTTTGTCCCTGGGGCTCTGGCTTTGTCCATAGGTCTCTTCTTTTTTTCCTGGGGCTCTGGTTTTGTTCCTGGGTCCCTGTTTTTTTCCTTGGGCTCTGGTTTTGTTCCTGGGGCACTGGTTTTCTCCTGCGGGCCCTGGTTTTGTTCTCCGGATCCTGGTTTTCTTCCCCGGGCCGTGTTTTCTCCGGCAGGATTTGGTTTTCTTCCGCGGGCCCTGGTTTTGTTCCTGTGGCTGTGGCTTTCTTCTATGGGCTCTGGTTTTCTCTCGCGGGCTCTGATTTTGTTCCTGTGCCCTGTTTTTTTTCCTGGCAACCTGTTTTCTTCCCCGGGCCCTGGTTTTCTTCCCCGGGCCCTGGTTTTCTTCCCCGGGCCCTGGTTTTCTTCCCCGGGCTCTGGTTTTGTTCCCTGGGGCTCGGGCTTTGTCCCTGGGGCTCGGGCTTTGTCCCTGGGGCCCTGGTTTTGTTCCCCGGGCCCTGGTTTTCTCATGCAGGATGTGTTTTTCTTCCGCCGGCCCGGGTTTTGTTCCTGGGGCTCTGACTTTCTTCTTCGGACTCTGGTTTTGTTTCCTGGTGTCTGGCTTTCTCCCGAGGGCTCTGGTTTTGGCCCCAGGCTCTGTTCTGTTCCCCGAGCTCTAGTTTTCTCCTGCGGGCCTTGGTTTTCTTCGTGGGACTCTGGCTTTCTTCTGCGGACTCTGGTTTTAGTTCGCGAGCGCCTGGTTTTCTCCTGCGGGCCCTGTTTTTTTTCCTCGGGCTTTAGTTTTTTGCCCCGGGCCCTGGTTTTGTACCCCGGTCCCTGGTTTTGACGTGGGCCTCTGGCTTTGTCCCTGGGGCTCTGGATTTGTCCCTGGAGCTCTAGCTTTGTCCTTGGGGCTCTGGCTTTCTCTTTGGGGCTCTGGTTTTGTTCCCCGGGCTCTGGTTTTCTCCCGCGGGCCTTGGTTTTCTTCCTGGGGCTTTCATTTTGTTCCTGGGGCTCTGGTTTGTCCCTGGGCCTCTGGTTTTGTTCTTGGTGCTCTGGCTTTATCCCTGGAGCTCTGGCTTTGTCCCTGGAGCTCTGTTTTTTTTCCTGGAGCCCTGGTTTTCTCCCGCGGGCTCTGATTTTGTTCCTGGATCTGTAGTTTTGTTCCCTGGGGCTCTGGCTTTGTCCCTGGGGCTCTGGCTTTGTCCCTGGGGCTCTGGCTTTGTCCATAGGTCTCTTCATTTTTTCCTTGGGCTCTGGTTTTGTTCCTGGGGCTTGGTTTTCTCCTGCGGGCCCTGGTTTTGTTCTCCGGATCCTGGTTTTCTTCCCCGGGCCGTGTTTTCTCCGGCAGGATTTGGTTTTCTTCCGCGGGCCCTGGTTTTGTTCCTGTGGCTGTGGCTTTCTTCTATGGGCTCTGGTTTTCTCTCGCGGGCTCTGATTTTGTTCCTGTGCCCTGTTTTTTTTCCTGGCAACCTGTTTTCTTCCCCGGGCCCTGGTTTTCTTCCCCGGGCCCTGGTTTTCTTCCCCGGGCCCTGGTTTTCTTCCCCGGGCCCTGGTTTTCTTCCCCGGGCCCTGGTTTTCTTCCCCGGGCCCTGGTTTTCTTCCCCGGGCCCTGGTTTTCTTCCCCGGGCCCTGGTTTTCTTCCCCGGGCCCTGGTTTTCTTCCCCGGGCCCTGGTTTTCTTCCCCGGGCCCTGGTTTTCTTCCCTGACCTATGGTTTTGTTCCCCGGGCTCTGGTTTTCTCCCGCGGGCTCTTGTTTTGTTCCTGTGACTCTGGTTTTGTCCCCCAGACTCTGGTTTTGTCCCCCAGACTCTGGTTTTGTCCCCGGGGCTCTGGTTTTTTCCCTGGGGCTCTGGCTTTGTCCCTAGGTCTCTGTTTTTTTTCCTGAGACTCTGTTTTTTTTTCCTGGGGCTCTGGTTTTATTCCTGGGGCTCTGGTTTTCTCCCGTGAGCTCTGGTTATCTCCTGCGGGCCCTGGTTTTGTTCCCTGGGCCCTGGTTTTGTTTCCCGTGCCCTGGTTTACTCCCGCAGGATTTGTTTTTCTTCACGGGCCACAGTTTTGTTCCTGTGGCTGTGGCTTTCTTCTTCGGGGTCTGTTTTTTTTCCCCGGGCTCTAGTTTCCTCCTGCGGCCTCTGCTTTTGTTCCCCGGATCCTGCTTTTGTTCCCTAGGCTCTGGTTTTGTTTACCGCGCTCTGATTTTTTCCCCTGGCTCTGGTTTTCTCCTGCGGGCTCTGTTTTTTTTTACTGGGGCTCTGGTTTTTTGGCTGGGGCTCTGGCTTTGTCCCTGGGGCTCTGGTTTTTTTCCTGGGGATCAGATTATTTTCCTTGGTATCTGGATTTGTTCCTGGACCGCTAGTTTTTTCCTGCGGGCTCTGCTTTTGTTCCCTGGGCTCTGGTTTTCTCCGGCAGGCTCTGGTTTTGTTCCCGGGCTCTGGTTTTGGTCCCCAGGCTCTCGTTTTATTCCCCAGGCTCTGGCTTTGTCCCCGGGCCCCTGGCTTTGTCCCTGGGGCTCTGGCTTTGTCCCTGGGCCTCTGGTTTTCTTCCTGGGCTCTGATTTTCTCCCGCAGGCTCTGGTTTTGTTCCTGGGACTCTTTTTTTGTTTCACGGAGTTTGGTTTTGTCCTAGGGTCTCTGGTTTTCTCCCTGGGCCTCTGGCTTTGTCCGTGGAGCTCTGGCTTTGTCCCTGGGGCTCTGTTTTTTTTCCTGGAGCCCTGGTATTCTCACGCGAGCTCTGATTTTGTTCCTGGGGCTCTGGTTTTCTCCTGCGGGCTCTGGTTTTCTCCTATGGGCTCTTGTTTTGTTCCCGGGGCTCTTGTTTTGTTCCTGGGGCTCTTGTTTTTTTCCTGGGGCTCTGTTTTATTTCCTCAGACCCTGGCTTTGTCCCTGGGGCTCTGGCTTTGTCCCTGGGGCTCTGGCTTTGTCCCTGGGGCTCTGGCTTTGTCTCTGGAGCTCTGGCTTTGTCTCTGGAGCTCTGGTTTTCTTCCCCGGACTCTGGATTATTTCCCCGGGCTCTGCTTTGTCCCTGGGGTTCTGCTTTTTTCCCGCGGGCTCTGGTTTTATCCCGCGGGTTCTGGTTCTCTTCCTGGGGCTCTGGTTCTCTTCCTGGGGCTCTGGTTCTCTTCGTGGGGCTCTGGTTTTCTACGGCGGGCTTGGTTTTTTTCCCGCGCGGTCTGGCTTTTTTCCCCAGGCTCTGGTTTTATCCCGTGGGCTCTGGTTTTTTTCCTCGGTCTCTAGTTCTGTTCCCCGCACCCTGGCTTTGTCCCTGGGGCTCTGGCTTTGTCCCTGGGGCTCTGGATTTCTCCCTAGGTGTCTGGTTTTGTTCCCCGGGCTCTGGTTTTGTTCCCCGGGCTCTGGTTTTGTTCCCCGGGCTCTGGTTTTGTTCCCCGGGCTCTGGTTTTGTTCCCCGGGCCCTGGTTTTGTTCCCCGGGCCCTGGTTTTGTTCCTCGGGCCCTGGTTTTGTTCCTCGGGCCCTGGTTTTGTTCCTCGGGCCCTGGTTTTGTTCCCGGGGCTCTGGTTTTGTTCCCCGGGCTCTGATTTGTTCCCCGGGCTCTCGTTTTGTTCCCTGGCTCTGGTTTTTTTCCCCCGGACCCTGTTTTTTTTCCCCGGGCCCTGGTTTTCTTCCCCTACCTATGTTTTTTTTCCCCGGGCCCTGTTTTTTTTCCCCGGGCCCTGTTTTTTTTCCCCGGGCCCTGTTTTTTTTCCCCGGGCCCTGTTTTTTTTCCCCGGGCCCTGTTTTTTTTCCCCGGGCCCTGTTTTTTTTCCCCGGGCCCTGTTTTTTTTCCCCGGGCCCTGTTTTTTTTCCCCGGGCCCTGTTTTTTTTCCCCGGGCCCTGTTTTTTTTCCCCGGGCCCTGTTTTTTTTCCCCGGGGCCCTGTTTTTTTTCCCCGGGGCCCTGTTTTTTTTCCCCGGGGCCCTGTTTTTTTTCCCCGGGGCCCTGTTTTTTTTCCCCGGGGCCCTGTTTTTTTTCGCTGGGCCCTGTTTTTTTTCCCGGGCCCTGGTTTTTTTCCCAGTGCCCTGGTTTTGTCCCTGGGCTTCTGCTTCTGTGTCTGGGGCTCTGGTTCATCCCTGGGGCCTTGGTTTTGTTCCTGGAGCTGTGGTTTTCTGCTGCAGGCTCTGGTTTTGTTCCTGGGGCTCTAGTTTTGTGCCCTGTACCCTGGCTTTGTCCCCGCGGGCTGTGGTTTTTTCCCCGCGGGCTGTGGTTTTTTCCCCGCGGGCTGTGGTTTTTTCCCCGCGGGCTCTGGTTTTTTCCCCGCGGGCTCTGGTTCTTTCCCTGGGGCTCTGGTTCTTTCCCTGGGGCTCTGGTTCTTTCCCTGGGGCTCTGTTTTTTTCCCGCGGGCTCACTTTTTTCCCCGCGTGGTCTGGCTTTGTCCCCGGGGCTCTGGCTTTGTCCCCGGGGCTCTGGCTTTGTCCCCGAAGCTCTGGCTTTGTCCCCGGGGCTCTGGCTTTGTTCCTCGGGCTCTGGATTTCTCCCTAGGTCTCTGTTTCTTTTCCCCGGGCCCTGTTTCTTTTCCCCGGGCCCTGTTTCTTTTCCCCGGGCCCTGGTTTTGTTCCCCGGGCCCTGATTTTTTTCCCCCAGGCCGTGTTTTTTTTCCCCCGGGCCCTGGTTTTGTTCCCGGGGCCCTGGTTTTGTTCCCGGGGCCCTGGTTTTTTTTCTGGGGCCCTGTTTTTTTTTCCCGTGCCCTGGTTTTGTCCCTGGGCTTCTGCTTTTGTTCCTGGGGCTCTGGTTTTCTCCCTGGGGCCCTGGTTTTGTTCCTGGAGCTCTGGTTTTCTCCTGTAGGCTCTGGTTTTGTTCCTGGGGCTCTAGTTTTGTGCCCCGCACCCTGGCTTTGTCCCTGGGGCTCTGGCTTTGTCCCTGGGGCTCTGGCTTTGTCCCTGGGGCTCTGGCTTTGTCCCTGGGGCTCTGGCTTTGTCCCTGGGGCTCTGGCTTTGTCCCTGGGGCTCTGCTTTTATCCCGCGGTCTCTGCTTTTATCCCGCGGCGTCTGGTTCTTTTCCTGGGGCTCTGGTTCTTTTCCTGGGGCTCTGGTTCTTTTCCTGGGGCTCTGGTTCTTTTCCTGGGGCTCTGGTTTTTCCCCGCGGGCTCGCTTTTTTCCCCGCGGACTCCGGTTTTGTTCCCCGGGCTCTGGCTTTGTTCACCGGGCTCTGGCTTTGTTCACCGGACCCTGGCTTTGTCCCTGGGGCTCTGGTTTTGTTCTTGGGGCTCTGGCTTTGTCCCTGGGGCTCTGACTTTCTCCCTAGGCATCTGTTTTTTTTCCTGGGGTTCTGTTTTCTTTCCTGGGGCTCTGGTTTTGTTCCTTGGCCTTTGCTATTCTCCCGCGGGCTCTCGTTATATGCCACAGGCCCTGGTTTTGTTCCCCGGGCCCTGGTTTTGTTCCCCGGGCTGTGGTTTTCTCCCGCAGGATTTGGTTTTCTTCCACGTGCCCTGGTTTTGTTTCTGTGGCTGTGGCTTTTTTCCCCACGCTCTGGTTTTGTTCCTGGGTGTCGTGGTTTAATCTGGCAGGCAGCCAAATACCACGCAGCCGCTCGCTCACTCCCCCCGCCCCCCCAGTCGCACAGGGAGAGAATCGGAAGGGTAGGAGTGAGAAAAACTCATGGGTTGAGATAAAGACAGTTTAATAGAACAGAAGAGGGAAAATAATAATAATGATAGAATATACAAAATGAGTGATACACAATGCAATTGCTCACCACCCACGCTGACCGATAACCAAGTAGCGATCGTTACTTCCTGGATCACGCCTACCCTTCATATACTGAGCATGACGTCACATGGTATGGAATACCCGATTAGCCATCTGGGCTGGCTGTCCTGATTATGTTCCCTCCCATCTCGTGTACCTAGCTCAGTCAGTAGGCATGGGAGCTGTCCTGGGACTAGGAGGGCACTTAGCAACAACTGAAAACATCAGTATGTTATCAACATTCTCCTCGTACTAAATCCAAAACACAGCACTAGGAAGAAATTTAACCCTATCCCAGCCGAAACCAGGACAGTATCCAACCCTTATTCCATACCATTTACGTTACGCTTAGGTCTCACATTTTTCAATACATTTCAATTAATCACCACTATCTTTTATATATATATATAGGGCTGTTGGTGCCGGGACTGTTGTTGCAGGGGACCCGGGACCCGTGCCGGGGCGTTCGGTGCTGGGGCCCCAGGACCCGGGACAGGGCTGTTGCTGCCGGGGCCCCGAGACCCAGGCTGGTACTGTTGTTGCCAGGGCTGTTTGAGCCTGGGTCTTGGGACCTGTGATGGGGCGGTCGGTGCCGGGGACCCAGGACCCGGGACAGGGCTGTTGCTGCCGGGGCCCTGAGACCCAGGCTGGTACTGTTGTTTCCAGGCCTGTTGGTGCCGGGGCCTTGGGACCTGTGATGGGGCTGTCGGTGCCGGGGACCCAGGACTCAGGCCAGAGGTGTTGCTGCCGGGGCTATTGGTGCCAGGGACCAAGGACCCATGCTGGGGCGGTCAGTGCCGCGGCCCCAGGACCCAGGCCGGTACTGTTGTTGCCGGGCCTGTTGGTGCCGGGGCCCAGGACCCATGTCGGGGAGGTCAGTGCTGGGGCCCCGGGACCCGGGTAGGAGCTGTTGGTGCCGGGGCTGTTGGTGCCGGGGATCCGGGACCCATACCGGGGTGGTCGGTGCTGGGGCTCCAGGACCTGAGCCGGTGCTGTTGGTGCCAGTCCTGTTCGAGCCAAGAACCCGGGTCTCGGGCCGGGGCTGTTGGTGCCGGCGCCCCAGGACCCGGGCCAGAGTTATTGCTGCCGGGGCTGTTGGTGCCAGGGACCTGGGACCCAGGTCGGTACTGTTGGTTCCAGGGCTGTTGGTGCCAGGGCCCCGGAACTGGGGCCAGGGCGGTCGGTTCTGGGGCCCCAGGACCCGTGCTGGGGTGGTCCGTGCTGGGGCCCTGAAACCCGGTCCAGGACTGTTGGTGTCGGGGCCCCGGGATCCGAGCCGGGGCTCTTGGTGCTGGAGCCGTTGGTGCCGGTGCCCCGGGACCCATACCGGGGCGGTCGGTGCTGGGGCTCCAGGACCCGAGCCGGTGCTGTTGGTGCCAGGCCGGTTCGAGCCAGCAACCCAGGACTCGGGCAGGGGCTGTTGGTGCCGGGGCCTCGGGACCCGTGCCGGGACGGTCGGTGCTGCGGCTTCAGGACCCGGGCCAGAGCTGTTGCTGCCGGGGCTGTTGGTGCCGGGGATCTGGGACCCACGCCGGTACTGTTGGTGCCAGGGCTGTTGGTGCCAGGGCCCCGGAACCCAGGCCAGGGCGGTCGGTTCTGGGGCCCCAGGATCTGTGCTGGGGTGGTCCGTGCTGGGGCCCTGAAACCCGGACCGGGACTGTTGGTGTTGGGGCCTCGGGATCCGGGCCGGGGCTCTTGGTGCCGGGCCTGTTCGAGCCAGGAACCCTGGACTCCGGCCGGGGCTGTTTTATGCCGGGGCCTCGGAACCCGTGCCGCAGCGGTCGGTACTGGGGCCCCAGGACACGGGCCAGAGCTGTTGGTGCTGGGACTGTTGTTGCAGGGTACCCAGGACCCGTGCCGGGGCGGTCGGTGCTGTGGCCCCAAGACCCGGGCCAGAGCTGTTGTTGCCAGGGCTGTTGGTGCCGGTGACCGGGGACCCTTGCCGGGGCGGTCGGTGCTGGGGCCCCAGGACCCGAGCCGTTGCTGTTGATGCCGGGCTTGTTCAAGCCCGGAACCCGGGACTCCTGCCGGGGCTGTTGGTGCCGGGGCCTCGGGACTCGTCCCGGGGCAATCGGTACTGGGGCCCAAGGACACCGGCCAGCGCGGTTGGTGCCGGGACTGTTGTTGCAGGGGACCCGGGACCCTTGCCGGGGCGGTCGGTGCTGGGGCCCCAGGACCTGGGCCAGAGTTGTTTCTGCCGGGGCTGTTGGTACTGGGGACCCGGGACCCAGGCCGGGGCTGTTGGTGCCAGGGCCGTTGGTGCCAGGGCCCCGGAACCCGGGTCGGGGCAGTCGGTTCTGGGGCCCCAGGATCTGTGCTGGGGTGGTCCGTGCTGGGGCCCTGAAACCCGGACCGGGACTGTTGGTGTTGGGGCCTCGGGATCCGGGCCGGGGCTCTTGGTGCCGGGCCTGTTCGAGCCAGGAACCCTGGACTCCGGCTGGGGCTGTTTTATGCCGGGGCCTCGGAACCCGTGCCACAGCGGTCGGTACTGGGGCCCCAGGACACGGGCCAGAGCTGTTGGTGCTGGGACTGTTGTTGCAGGGTACCCAGGACCCGTGCCGGGGAGGTCGGTGCTGTGGCCCCAGGACCCGGGCCAGAGCTGTTGTTGCCAGAGCTGTTCGTGCCGGTGACCGGGGACCCTTGCCGGGGCGGTCGGTGCTGGGGCCCCAGGACCCGAGCCGTTGCTGTTGATGCCGGGCTTGTTCGAACCAGGAACCCGGGACTCCCGCCGGGGCTGTTGGTGCCGGGGCCTCGGGACTCGTCCCGGGGCAATCGGTACTGGGGCCCAAGGACACCGGCCAGCGCTGTTGGTGCCGGGACTGTTGTTGCAGGGGACCCGGGACCCTTGCCGGGGCAGTCGGTGCTGGGGCCCCAGGACCTGGGCCAGAGTTGTTGCTGCCGGGGCTGTTGGTGCTGGGGACCCGGGACCCAGGCCGGGGCTGTTGGTGCCAGGGCCGTTGGTGCCAGGGCCTCGGAACCTGGGTCGGGGCAGTCGGTTCTGGGGCCCCAGGATCTGTGCTGGGGTGGTCCGTGCTGGGGCCCTGAAACCCGGGCCGGGACTGTTGGTGTCGGGGCCCCGGGATCAGGGCCGGGGCTGTTGATGCCGGGGCCGTTGTTGCCGGTGCCCTGGTACCCATAGCGGGGCAGTAGGTGCTGGGGCTGCAGAACCTGAACCGGTGCTGTTTGTGCAAGGCCTGTTCGAGCCAAGAACCCGGGACTCGGGCCGGGGCTGTTGGTGCCGGAGCTGTTGGTGCCGAGACCCGGGACCCATGCCGGGGCGGTCAGTGCCGGGACCCCAGGTCGCAGGCCGGTACTGTTTTTGCCGGGCCTGTTGGTGCTGGCAACTCGGGACCCGTGCCAGGGCGGTCGGTGCTGGGGCTCCAGGACCCATGCAGGCGCTGTTGGTGCCAGACCTGTTCGAGCCAGGAACCTGGGACTCGGGACGGGGCTGTTGGTGCCGGGGCCTTGGGACCCTTGCCGGGGCGGTCGGTGCTGGGGCCCCAGGACCCGGGTCGGGGCTGGTGGTGCCAGGGTTGTTAGTGCCGGAGACCCGGGACCTGTGCCGGGGCTGTTGGTGCTGGGGCTCCAGGACCCGAGCCGGTGCTGTTGGTGCCGGGCCTGTTTGAGCCAGGAACCCGGGACTCGTGCCGGGGCCTCGGGACCCGTTACGGGGAGGTCGGTGCTGGGGCCACAGGACCCGGGTCGGTGCTGCTGGTGCCGGGGCTGTTGGTGCCGGGGACCTGGGACCCATACCGGGGCCGCCTGTTTTGGGGATGCAGGACTCGTGCCGGTGCCGTTGGTGCCAGGCCTGTTCGAGCCTAGAACTTGGGACTCGGGCCGGGGCTGTTGGTGTCGGGGACCCGGGACCCATACCAGGGCAGTCGGTACTGGGCCTCCAGGATCCGAGCCAGTGCTGTTGGTGCGGGACCTGTTCGAACCAGGAACCCGGGACTTGGGCCGGGGCTGTTGGTGCCGGGGCCTCGGGACCCATGACGGGGCGGTCGGTGCTGCGGCCCCAGGACCCGGGCCAGAGCTGTTGCTGCCGGGGATGTTGGTGCCGGGAATCCGGGACCCACTCCGGTACTGTTGGTGCCAGGGCTGTTGGTGCTAGGGCCCCAGAACCCGGGCCGGGGCGGTCGGTTCTGGGGCCCTAGGATCCGTGCTGGGTTGGTCCGTGCTGGGACCCTGAAACCCGGTCTGGGACTGTTGGTGTTGGGTCCTCGGGATACGGGCCGGGGCTGTTGGTGCTGGGGACGTTGGTGCCAGTGCCCCGGGACCCATACCGGGGCGGTCGGTGCTGGGGCTCCAGGACCCGGGTCGGGGCTGGTGGTGCCGGGGCTGTTAGTGCCGGGGACCCGGGACCCGTGCCGGGGCTCTTGGTGCTGGGCCTGTTCGAGCCAGGAACCCGGGACTCCGGCCGGGGCTGTTTTATGCCGGGGCCTCGGGACCCGTGACGGGGCGGTCGGTACTGAGGCCCCAGGACACGGGCCAGAGCTGTTGGTGCTGGGACTGTTGTTGCAGGGTACCCAGGACCCGTGCCGGGGCGGTCGGTTCTGTGGCCCCAGGACCCAGGCCAGAGCTGTTGCTGCCGGGGCTGTTGGTGCTGGGGCCCCGAGACCCAGGCTGGTTCTGTTGTTGCCAGGGCTGTTGGTGCCGGGGACCGGGGACCCGTGCCGGGGCGGTCGGTGCTGGGGCCCCAGGACCCGAGCCGGAGCTGTTGGTGCCAGGCCTGTTCCAGCCAAGTACCCGGGACTCGGGCAGGGGCTGTTGGTGCCAGGGCTGTTGGTGACAGCGCCCCGGAACCAGGGCCGGGACGGTCGGTTCTGGGGCCCCAGAATCCGTGCTGGGCTGGTCCGTGCTTGGGCCCTGAAACCCGGGCCGGGACTCTTGGTGCCGGGGCCCCGGGATCCGGGCCGGGGCCGCTGGTGCTGGGGCCGTTGGTGCCGGTGCCCCGGGACCCATACTGGGGCAGTCGGTGCTGGAGCTCCAGGACCCGGGTCGGGGCTGGTGGTGCTGGGGCTCCAGGACCCGAGCTGGTGCTGTTGGCGCCGGGCCTGTTCGAGCCAGGAGCCCGGGACTCGGGCCGGGGCTGTTGGTGCCGGGGCCTTGGGACCTGTGCCGGGGCGGTCGGTACCGGGGCCCCAGGACACGGGCCAGGGCTGTTGGTGCCAGGACTGTTGTTGCAGGGGTCCCGGGACCCGTGCTGGGGCTGTTGGTGCTGGGGCTCCAGGACCGGAGCTGGTGCAGTTGGTGCCGGACCTGTTCGAGCCAGGAACCCTGGACTCGGGCTGGGGCTGTTGGTGCTGAGCACCCGGGACCCGTGACGGGGCGGTATGTACTGAGGCACCAGGACCCAGGCCTGTACTGTTGTTGCCGGGCCTGTTGGTGCCGTGGCCCAGGATCCGTGCCGGGGCAGTCGGTGCTGGGGCCCAGGACCCGGGTCGTGGCTGTTGGTGCCGGGGCTGTTTGTGCCAGGCCTGTTCGAGCCAAGAACCCTGGACTCGGGCCGGGGCTGTTAGTGCCGGGGCTGTGGGATCCGGGCCTGGGATCTTGGTGCTGGAGCCGTTGGTGACAGTACCCCGGGACCAGTACCGGGGCGGTCGGTGCTGGGGCTCCAGGACCCGGGTCGGGGCTGGTGGTGCCGGGGCTGTTAGTGCCGGGGACCCGGGACGCGGGCCGGGGCTGTTGGTGCTGGGGCTCCAGGACCCGAGCCGGTGCTGTTGGTGCCGGGCCTCTTCGAGCCAGGAACCCGGGACTCGGGCCGGGGCTGTTGATGTCGGGGCCTTGGGACCCGTACAGGACGGTCGGTACTGGGGCCCTGAAACCCGGGCCGGGACTGTTGGTGTTGGGGCCCCAGCAACCGGGCCGGTGCTGTTAGTTCCGGGGATGTTGGTGCCGGGGCCCAGGACCCGTGACAGAGTGGTCAGTGCCGGGGCCCCAGGAGCTAGGCCGGTACAGTTGTTGCCGGGCCTGTTGGTGCCGGGGCCCAGGACCCGTGGTGGGGCTCTTGGTGCTGGGGCCCCAGGACCCGGGTCGGGGCTGTTGGTGCCGGGCCTGTTCGAGCCAGGAACCCGGGACTCGGGCCGTGGTTGTTGGTGCCGGGGCCTCGGGACCCGTGCCGGGGCGGTCGGTGCTGAGGCCCCAGGACCCGGGCCAGAGTTGTTGCTGCCAGGGCTGTTGGTGACAGTGACCCGAGACCCAGGCCGGGGTGATCGGTTTTGGTGCCCCAGGACCCGTCCTGGGCTGGTCCGTGCTGGGGCCCTGAAACCCGGGCCGGGGTTGTTGGTGCCGGGAACTCGGGACCCATGCCGAGGCGGTCAGTGCAGGGGCCCCAGGACCCAGGCCGGTACTGTTGTTGCCGGGCCTGTTGGTGCCGGGGCACAGGACCCGTGCTGGGCCTGTTGGTGCTGGGGCTCCAGGACCGGGGTTGAGGCTGGTGGTGCCTGGGCTGTTGGTGCCGGGGACACTGGATCCGTGCCTGGGCGGTTGGTGCTGGGTCTCCAGGACCCGAGCAGGTGCTGTTGATGCCGGACCTGTTCGAGCCAGGAACCCGGGACTCGAGCAAGGGTTGTTGGTGCCGGGGCCTCAGGACCCGTGCCGGGGTGGTCGGTGCTGGGGCCCCAGGAGCCGGGCCAGATTTGTTGCTGCCGGGGCTGTTAGTGTGGGGACCCGGGACCCAGGCCGGTACTGTTGGTGCCAGGGCCGTTGGTGCCGGGCCAGGGCGGTCGGTTCTGGGGCCCCAGGATCCGTGCTGGGGTGGTCCGTGCTGGGGCCCTGAAACCCGGGCCGGGACTGTTGGTGTCGGGGCCCCGGGATCCGGGACGGGGCTCTTGATGCCGGGGCTGTTGGTGCCGGTGCCCTGGGACCCATAGCGGGGCAGTCTGTGCTGGGGCTGCAGGACCCTAACCGGTGCCATTGGTGCAAGGCCTGTTCGAGCCAAGAACCCGGGACTCGGGCCGGGGCTGTTTGTGCCGGAGCTGTTGGTGCCGAGACCCGGGACCCATGCCAGGGCGGTCAGTGCCGGGGCCCCAAGACCCAGGCTGGTACTGTTTTTGCCGGGCCTGTTGGTGCCGGGGACCCGGGACCCATACCAGCGCGGTCGTTGCTGGGGCTGCAGGATCCGAGCCGGTGACGTTGGTGCCAGGCCTGTTCGAGCCAAAAACCCGGGACTCGGGATGGGGCTGTTGGTGCCGGGGACCCGGGACCCGTGCAGTGGCGGTCAGTGCTGGGGCTCCAGGACCTAAGCCAGTGCTTTTGGTGCCAGGGCTGTTGGTTCCCGGGGCCCCAGGACCCGGTTTGGGGCTGTTGGTGCCGGCGACCCGGGACCCGTGCCGGGGCGGTCGGTGTTGGGGGCCCAGGACCCGAGCCGGAGCTGTTGGTGCCAGGCCTGTTCGAGCCAAGAACCCGGGACTCGGGCCGGGGCTGTTGGTGCCAGGGCTGTTGGTGACAGCGCCCCGGTACCCGGGCCGGGGCGGTCGGTTCTGGGGCTCCAGGACCTGTGCTGGGGTTTTCCGTGCTGGGGCCCTGAAATCCGGGCCGGGACTCATGGCGCCGCGGCCCCGGGATCCAGGCCGCTACTGTTGGTGCCAGGGCTGTTGGTGCCAGGGCCCCGGAACCCGGGCAGGGGCGTTCGGTTCTGGGCCCCAGGACCCGTGCTGGGGTGGTCCGTGCTTGGGCCCTGAAACCTGGGCCGGGACTGTTGGTGCTGGGGCCGTTTGTGCCGGTGCCCCGGGACCCATACCAGGGCGGTCGGTACTGGGGCTCAAGGACCCGGGTCGGGGCTGGTGGTGCCGGGGCTGTTAGTGCCGGGAACCCGGGACCCGGGACCCGGGCCGGGGCTGTTGGTGCTGGGGCTCCAGGACCTGAGCCGGTTCTGTTGGTGCCGGGCCTGTTCGAGCCAGGAACCCGGGACTCGTGCCGGGGCCTCGGGACCCGTGCCGGGGCGGTCTGTACTGGGGCCCCATGGCCCGGGTCAGGGCTGTTGTTGCCGGGGCTGTTGGTGCCGGGGACCTGGGACCTGTGCCAGGGCGGTCGGTGCTGGGGGTCCAGGACCCGAGCAGGTGCTGTTGGTGCCGGACCTGTTCGAGCCAGGAACCCGGGACTCGGGCCAGGGCTGTTGGTGCCGGGGTCTCGAGACCCGCGCCGGGGCGGTCGGTGCTGGGGCCCCGAGACCCAGGCTGGTATTGCTGTTGCCAGGGCCTTCGGACCCATGCCGGGGCGGTCGGAGCTGGGGCCCCAGGACCCGGGCCGGGGCTGTTGTTGCCGGGACTGTTGGTGCCGGGGTCTCGGTACCCATGCCGAGGCAGTGAGTGCAGGGGCACCAGGACCCAGGCCGGTACTGTTGTTGCTGAGCCTGTTGGTGCCGGGGCCCAGGATCCGTGCTGGGGCGGTCAGTGCTGGGGCCCAGGACCCGGGTCGGGGCTGTTGGTGCTGGGACTCTTGGTGCCGGGGTCCCGGGATCCATACCGGGGCGGGTAGTGCAGGGTCTCCAGGACTGAGCCGGTGCCGTTGATGCCAGGCCTGTTCGAGCCTAGAACCCGGGACTCGGGTCGAGGCTATTCGTGCCAGGGCTATTGGTGCCGGGGACCCGGAACGGGGGCCGGGGCGGTAGGTTCTGGGGCCCCAGGACCCGTGCTGGGGTGGTCCGTGCTGGGGCCCTGAAACCCGGGCCAGGACTGTTGGTGCCGGGGCCCCGGGATCCGGGCTGGGGCTGTTGGTGCTGGGGCCGTTGGTGCCGGTGCCCCGGGACCCATACCGGGGCGGTCGGTGCTGGGGGATCAAGGACACGGGTCGGGGCTGGTGGTGCCGGGGCTGTTAGTGCCGGGGACCCGGGACCCGTGCTGGGGCTGTTGGTGCTGGGGCTCTAGGACCCGAGCCAGTGCTGTTGGTGCCGGGCCAGTTCGAGCGAGGAACTTGGGACTCGGGCTGGGGCTGTTCGTGCCGGGGCCTCAGGACCCGTGACGGGGCGGTCGGTACTGGGGCCCCAGGACCTGGGCCAGCGCTGTTGCTGCCGGGGCTGTTGGTGCCGGGGACCCAGGACCCAGGCCGGTACTGTTGGTGCCAGGGCTGTTGGTGCCAGGGCCCCGGAACCCGGGCAGGGGCGGTCGGTTCTGGGTGCCCCAGGCCCCGTGCTGGGGTGGTCCGTGCTGGGGCCCTGAAACCCGGACCGGGACTGTTGGTGCCTGGGCCCCGGGATCCGGGTCAAGGCTGTTGATGCCGGGGCCATTGGTGCCAGTGCCCTGGGACCTATACCATGGCGGTCGGTGCTGGAGCTGCAGGACCCGAGCCGCTGCCGTTGGTGCCACGCTTGTTCGAGGCAAGAACCCGGGACTCAGGCCCGGGCTGTTGGTGCCGGGGCCTCGGGAACCGTGCCGGGGCAGTCGGTGATGGGGCCCCAGGACCCGGGCCAGAGTTGTTGCTGCCGGGGCTGTTGGTGCCAGGGACCCGAGACCCGTGCCGGGGCGGTCGGTTCTGGGGCCCCAGGACCCGGTGCTGGGCTGGTCCGTGCTGGGGCCCTGAAACCCAGGCCAAGACTGTTGGTGCCGGGGCCCCGTGATCCAGGCCGGGCCTGTTGATGCCAGGGCCGTTGGTGCCTTTTCCCTGCGTCCCATACCGGAGCGGTCGGTGCTGGGGCTGCAGGACCCGAACCGGTGCCGTTGGTACCAGGCCTGTTCGAGCCAGGAACCCGGGACTCGGACTGGGGCTGTTGGTGCTGGGGCCTCGGGACCCATACCGGGGCAGTCGGTACAGGGGCCCCAGGACCCGGGCCAGCGCTGTGGGTGCTGGAACTGTTCGTGCCTGGGACCCGGGCCTCGGGCCGAGGCACTTGGTGCCTGGGCGCCAGGACCCGGCCAGGGCTGTTGGTGCTGGGGCTGTTGGTGCCGCGGACCTGAGACCCAGGTGGGTACTGTTGGTGCCGGGCCTGTTGTTGCCGGGGTCCCGGGCCCCGTGCTGGGGCCCTGAGACCCGGGCCGGGGCGGTTGATGCCAGGGTTGTTGGTGCCGGGGCCCTGGGACCCGGGATCCAGGCCGGGGTGGTCAGTGCTGGGACCTCGGCCCCAGGCCGTGGCTGTTTGTGCCGGGGCCCTGAAAACCGGGTAGGGTTGTGGGTGCCGGGGCCCCGGGACCAGGAGCCGGGGATGTTGGTGCCCGTGCCTCAGTACCCGTGCCAGGGCAGTTGGTGCCAGGGCCCCGGGACCTGGGCCGGGGCTGTTTGTGCCGGGGCTCCAGGTCTCGGTTCGGGGCGATCGGGGCCAGGGACCGGAAACCCGGGCCGGGGTTTTTGGTGCCGGTGCACCGGAACCCCGGCTGGGGCTCTTGTGGCTGGGACTGTTTGTGACGGGGAATCGGGACCCAGGCCGGTACTGTTGGTGCTGGGACTGTTTGTGCCGGGGCCCCGGGACCCAGGCCGGGGTTGTTGGTGCCGGGGCTGTTGGTGCTGGGGCTCCGGTACTCGGGCAGGGGTGGTCAGTTCCGGGGCCTCGAGCCACGGTCCGCGGCTGTTTGTGCCGGGGCCCTGAAAACCAGGAAGGGCTGTTGGTGCTGTGGTCCCAGTACCCAGGCCGAAGCTGTTGGTGCCGGGGCTGTTTGTGCCGGGGGCCGGGGCTGTTGGTGCCCGTGCCTCAGTACCCGGGCCAGGGCAGTCGGTGCCGGGGTCCCGGAATCCGGGCCGGGGCTTTTCGTGCCGGGGCTCAGGGACCCGGGCCGGGGCTCTTGGTGCCCAGGCCTCAGGACCTGTGCCAGGGTGGTCGGTGCTGGGGTACCCGGAATCTGGGCGGGGCTGTAGGTGCCTGGGTCTCGGTACCCGTGCTGGGACTCTTGGTGCCGGGGACCCGGGACCCGGGCCGGGGCTGTTGGTGCTGGGGCTCCAGGACCTGAGCCGGTTCTGTTGGTGCCGGGCCTGTTCGAGCCAGGAACCAGGGACTCGTGCCGGGGCCTCGGGACCCGTGCCGGGGCGGTCTGTACTGGGGCCCCATGGCCCGGGTCAGGGCTGTTGTTGCCGGGGCTGTTGGTGCCGGGGACCTGGGACCTGTGCCAGGGCGGTCGGTGCTGGGGGTCCAGGACCCGAGCAGGTGCTGTTGGTGCCGGACCTGTTCGAGCCAGGAACCCGGGACTCGGGCCGGGGCTGTTGGTGCCGGGGTCTCGGGACCCGCGCCGGGGCGGTCGGTGCTGGGGCCCCGAGACCCAGGCTGGTATTGCTGTTGCCAGGGCTGTGGGGGCCAGGGCCTTCGGACCCATGCCGGGGCGGTCGGTGCTGGGGCCCCAGGATCCGGGCCAGGGCTGTTGCTGCCGGGGAACCAGGACCCAGGCCGGGGCGGTCGGTACTGGGGCCCCAGGACTCGAGCCAGCGCTGTTGGTGCCGGGGCTGTTGGTGCCGTGGCCCCGGGACCTGGGCCGGGGCTGTCGGGGCCAGGGACTGGAAACCCTGGCCGGGGTTGTTGGTGCCGGTGCACCGGAACCCGCACCGAAGCTGTTGGTGCCGGGGCTGTTGGTTGCGGGGACCCAGACCTGTGCCGGGGCTGTCGGAGCCAGGGCCCCAGGACCCGGGTCAGCACGGTCGGTGCTGGGGCCCAGGAATCTGGGCTGGGGCTGTTGGTGTCGGGGCCCTGCGACTCGGCCTGGGCGGTCGGAGCTGCGCCCCCAGGACCCGTCCTGGGGCGGTCGGTGCCAGGGCCCTGAAACCCGGGCCGGGAATGTTGGTGCCGAGACCCCAGGACCCGGGCCGGGGCTGTTGGTGACCGAGTCTCGGGACCTGTGCCGGGGCGGTCGATCTTGGTGCCCCAGGACCCGTGCCAGGGCTGTTGCTGCCGGGGCTGTTGGTTGCGGGGACCTGGGACCCAGGCCGGTAGAGTTGTTGCCGTGCCTATTGGTGCCGGGGCCCCGTGACCCAGGCCGGTGCTGTTGTTGCCGGGCATTTTGGTGTCGGGGCCCCGGGACCATTGCTAGGGCGGTCTGTGCCGGGGCCCTGAAACACAGGCTGCGTCTGTTGGTGTGGGGGCCCCGGGAGCCAGGGCAGTGCTGTAGGTGCCGGGCATATTGGTGCTGGGTCTCCGGGACCCATGTCAGTGCGGTCGGTTCCGCGGTCCCAGGACCCAGGCCAGGGCTGTTGCTGCTGGGGCTGTTGGTGCCGGGGAACGGGGACCCGGGCCGGTACTGTTGTTGCCGGGCCTGTTGGTGCCGGGGCCCCGGGACCCGGGCCGAGGCTGTTCGTGCTGGGGCCCTAGGAACCTTGCTGGGGCGGTCGGTGCCGGGGCCCTGAAACCCGGGCTGGGACTGTTGGTGCCGGGGCCCCGGGACCCGGGCCGGGGCTGTTGGTGCTGGGAACCAGGGACCCGGGCCGGGGCGGTCTGTGCCAGGGCCCTTTAACACAGGCCGCTTCTGTTGGTGTGGGGACCTGGGACCCAGGCCAGTGCTGTTGGTGCTGGGCATGTTGATGCCGGGGCCCAGGGACATATGCCACTGCGGTCGGTGCCGGGGTCCCAGGACCTGTGCCGGGGCAGTCGGTGCCGGGGCTCCGGAATCTGGGCCGGGACTGCTTGTGCCGGGGCTGTTGGTGCTTGGGCCTCGGGACCCATGACGGGGCGATCGGTGCCGGGGCCTCAGGACCCGGGCCAGAGCTGTTCCTGCCGGGCTTTTGGTGCCGGGACCCCAGGACCAAGGCCGGTACTGTTGTTGCTGGGCCTGTTGCTGCCGGGGCCCAGGAACCCGGGCCGGGGCGATCAGTGCTGGGGCCCCAGGACCTGTGCTGGGGCGGTCGGTGCGGGGCCCTGAAACACGTGTCGGCGCTGTTGGTGCCGGGACCCCAGCACCTGGGCCGGGGTATTGGTGCCCGGGTCTCGGGACCTGTGCCGGGGCGTCCGGTGCTCGGGCCCCAGGACCCGGGCCAGGGCTGTTGCAGCCGGGGTTGTTCGTTGCTGGGACCTGGGACCCAGGCCGGTACTGTTGTTGCCGGGCCTGTTGTTGCAGGGGCCTCGGGAGTCGTACCGGGGCGGTCCGTGCTGGGGCCCCAGGAGCCGGGCCGGGGCTGTTGATGCCGGGGCTGTTGGTGCCGGGGACCCGGGACCCATGCCAGGGCGGTCGGTGTCTGGGTCCCAGGACCCGTGCCAGGGCTGTTGCTGCCGGGGCTGTTGGTTGCGCGGACCTGGTACCCAGGCCGGTACTGTTGGTGGCGAGCCTGTTGGTGCCGGGGCCCCGGGACCCGGGACAGGGCAATCAGTGCTGGGACCCCAGGACCCGGGCCAGAGCTGTTGGTGCCGGGGCTGTTGGTACTGGGGACGTGGGACCCGGGCCAGTACTGTTGGTGCTTAGCCTGTTGGTGCCGAGGCCCCTGGACCTGGGCCGGGACGGTCGGTGCTGGAGCCCCAGGACATGTGCTGGGGCGGTCGGTGCAGGGCCTCGGGCCCCTGGCCGTGACTGTTTGTGCCGGGGCCCTGAAAACCGGGAAGGGCTGTTGGTGCCGGTGTTCGGAAGCCGGACCGGGGTTGTTTGTGCCGGGACCGAAACCCGGACTGGGGCTGTTGGTGCAGGGGCGCCCTAATCCGGGCCTGGACTTTTGGTTCCTGGGCTCAGGGACCTGGGCCGGGGCTGTCGGGGCCAGGGACCGGAAACCCGGGCCGGGGCTGTTGGTGCCGGGGCCCCGGGACCCGGGCCGGGGCTGGTGGTGCTGGGGCCTCGGGACCCGTGACGGGGCGGTCGGTACTGGGGCCCCAGGACCCGGGTCGGGGCTGGTGGTGCCGGGGCTGTTAGTGGCGGGGACCTGGGACGCGTACCGGGGCTGTTGGTGCTGGGGCTCCAGGACCCAAGCAGGTGCTGTTGGTGCCGGGCCTGTTGGAGCCAGGAACCCGGGACTCGGATCGGGGCTGTTGGTGCTGGGGCCTCGGGACCCGTGCCGGGGCGGTCGGTGCTGGGGCCCCAGGAACCGGGACAGGGCTGTTGGTGCCGGGGCTTTTGGTGCTGGGGACCTGGGACCCGTACCGGGGCAGTCAGTACCCGTGCCCCAGGACCCAGGCAGGTACTGTTGTTGCCTGGCTGTTGGTGCCGGGGCCCAGGACCCGTGCTGCGGCTGTTGATGCTGGGGCCCCAGGACCCGGGTCGGGGCTGTTGGTGCCGGGGCTGTTGGTGCCGGGGACCCGGGACCCATACCGGGGCGGTCGGTGCTGGGGCTCCAGGACCCGGGTCGGGGCTGGTGGTGCCGGGGCTGTTAGTGCCGGCGACTCGGGACCCGGGCCGGGGCGGTCAGTGCTGGGGCTTTTAGTGCCGGGGCCTCAGGGCCCGTGCCGCGGCGGTCGGTGCTGGGGCCCCAGGACGCGGGCCAGAGTTGTTACTGCCGCGGCTGTTGATTCCGGGGACCCGAGACCCAGGCCGGGGCGTTTGGTCCTGGTGCCCCAGGACCCGTGCTGGGCTGGTCCGTGCTGGGGCACTGAAGCCCGGGGCTGGACTGTTGGTGCCGGGGCCCCTGGATCCGGGCCGGGGCTGTTGGTGCCGGGGCCGTTGGTGCTGGTGCTCTGGGACCCGTACCGGGGCATTCGGTGCTGGGGCTCCAGGACCCGGGTCGGGGCTGGTGGTGCTGGGCCTGTTCGAGCCATGCACCCGGGAGTCCAGCCGGGGCTGTTGGTGCCGGCGCCTCGGGACCCGTGCTGGGGCGTTCTGTCCTGCGGCCCCAGGACCCGGGCCAGCGCTGTTGCTGCCGGGGCTGTTGGTGCTGGGGACCCGGGACCCAGGCCGGTACTGTTGGTGCCGGGGCCCCGGGATCCGGGCTGGGGCTGTTGGTGCCGGGCCTGTTCGAGCCAGGAACCCAGGACTCGGGTCGGGGCTGTTGGTGCTGGGGCCTCGGGACCCGTGCCGGGGCGGTCAGTGCTGGGGCCCCAGGAACCGGGACAGGGCTGTTGGTGCCGGGGCTTTTGGTGCTGGGGACCTGGGACCCATGCCGGGGCGGTCAGTACCCGTGCCCCAGGACCCAGGCAGGTACTGTTGTTGCCTGGCCTGTTGGTGCCGGGGCCCAGGACCCGTGCTGCGGCTGTTGGTGCCGGGGCCCAGGACCCGTGCTGCGGCTGTTGGTGCTGGGGCCCCAGGACCCGGGCCAGCACTGTTGCTGCCGGGGCTGTTGGTGCTGGGGACCTGGTACCCAGGCCGGTACTGTTGGTGCCGGGGCCCCGGGATCCTGGCTGGGGCTGTTGGTGCCGGGACTGTTTGAGCCAGGAACCCAGGACTCGGGTCGGGGCTGTTGTTGCTGGGGCCTCGGGACCCGTGCCGGGGTGGTCGGTGCTGGGGCCCCAGGAACCGGGACAGGGCTGTTGGTGCCGGGGCTTTTGGTGCTGGGGACCTGGGACCCATGCCGGGGCGGTCAGTACCCGGGCCCCAGGACCCAGGCAGGTACTGTTGTTGCCTGGCCTGTTGGTGCCGGGGCCCAGGACCCGTGCTGCGGCTGTTGGTGCTGGGGCCACAGGACCCGGGTCGGGGCTGGTGGTGCCGGGGTTGTTGGTGCTGGGAACTAGGGACCATGCCGAGGCGGTCAGTGCAGGGGACCCAGGACCCGGGCCGGTGCTGTTTTTGCTGGGCCTGTTGGTGCTGGGGCCTAGGATCCGTTCCGGGGCGGTCGGTGCTGGGGCCCAGGACCCGGGTCGGGGCTGTTGGTGCTGGGGCTGTTGGTGCCGGGGTCCCGGGACGCATACTGGGGCGGTTAGTGCTGGGTCTCAAGGACCAATCTGGTGCTGTTTGTGCCAGGCCTGATCGAGCCTAGAACCCGGGACTCGGGTCGGGGCTGTTGGTTCCAGGGCCTTGGGACCTGTGACAGGGCGGTCGGTGCTGGGGTCCATGAAACCCGGGCCGGGGCTATTGGTGCCGAGGCTGTTGGTGCCGGGGACACGGGACCGAGGCCGAGGCGGTCAGTGCCGGGGCCCCAGGACCCAGGCCGGTACTGTTGTTGCCGGGCCTGTTGGTGCCGGGGCCCAGGACCCGTGCTGGGGCTGTTAGCGCTGGGGCCCCAGGACCCAGTTCGGGGCTGTTGGTGCTGGGGCTGTTAGTGCCGGGGACCCGGGACCCGTGCCGGGGCTGTTGGTGCCGGGGACCCGAGACCCAGGCCGGGGCGTTTGGTCCTGGGGCCCTAGGACCCGTGCTGGGGTGGTCCGTGCTGGGGCCCTGAAACCCGGGCCTTGACTCTTGGTGCCGGGGCCTCGGTATCCGGGCTGGGGCTGCTGGTGCCATGGCCGTTGGTGCTGGTGTCCCGGGACCCATACTGGGGCGGTCGGTGCTGGGGCTCCAGGACCCGGGTCGGGGCTGGTGGTGCCTGGGCCGTTAGTGCCGGCGACACGGGACCGAGGCCAGTACTGTTTGTCCCAGGGCTCTTGGTGCCAGGGCCCAGGAACCCGGGTCGGGGTGGTTGGTTCTAGGGCACCAGGACCCGTGCTGGGGTGGTCCGTGCTGAGGTCCTGAAACCCGGGCCGGGACTGTTGGTGCCGGGGCCCCGGGATCCGGGCCGGGGCTGTTGATGCCGGGGCCGTTGGTGCCGGTGCCGTGGGACCCATAGTGGGGCGGTCGGTGCTGGGGCTGCAGGACCCGAGCCGGTGCCGTTGGTTCCAGACCTGTTCGAGCCAAGAACCCGGGACTCGGGCTGGGGCTGTTGGTGCCAGGGCTGTTGGTGCTGGGGATGGGACCCGGGACACGTGCCGGGGCTGTTGGTGCTGGGGCTCCAGGACCCAAGCCGGTGCTGTTGGTGCCGGGCCTGTTCGAGCCAGGAACCCGGGACTCGGGCTGGGGCTGTTGGTGCTGGGGCCTTGGGACCCGTGACGGGGCGGTCGGTACTGGGGTCCCAGGACACGAGCCAGGGCTGTTGGTGCTGCGACTGTTATTGCCGGGGACCAGGGACCCATGCCGGGGCGGTCAGTGCCGGGGCCCCAGGACCCGGGTCGGGGCTGTTGGCGCCGGGGCTGTTGGTGCCGGGGACATTTGACCCGTGCCAGGGTGGTCGATTCTGGGGCCCCAGGACCCATGCTGGGGTGGTCTGTGCTTGGGCCTTGAAACCCGGGCCGGTACTGTTGGTGCCGGGGCCCCGGGATCCGGGCCGGGCTGCTGGTGCTGGGACTGTTCGTGCCCGTGCCGCAGGACCCATACCGGGGCGTTCGGTGTTGGGGCTCCAGGACCCGGGTCTGGGCTGGTGGTAACGGGGCTGTTAGGGCCGGGAAGCCGGGAGCCGGGACCCGTGCTGGGGCTGTTGGTGCTGGGGCTCCAGGACCCGAGCCGGTGTTGTTGGTGCCGGGCCTCTTCGAGCGAGGAACCCGGGTCTCGGGCCGGGGTTGTTGGTGCCGGGGCCTCGGGACCCGTGCCGGGGCGGTTGGTGCTGGGGCCCTGAAACCCGGGACGGGCCAGTGCTGTTGCTGCCGCCGCTGTTGGTGCCGGGAACCCGAGACCCAGGCCGGGGCGGTCGGTTCTGGGGCCCCAGGACCCGTGCTGGCGTGGTCCGTGCTGGGGCCCTTAAACCTGGGCCGGGACTGTTGGTGCCGGGGCCGCGGGATCCGGGCCGGGGCTGTTGGTGCTGGGGCAGTTGGTTCCGGTGCCCTGGGACCCATAGTGGGGCGGTCGGTGATTGGGCTCCAGGACCCGGGCCAGCGCTGTTGCTGCCGGGGCTGTTGGTGCCAGGGCTGTTTGTGGTAGGGCCCCGGAACCCGGGCCGGGGCGGTCGGTTCTGGGGCCCCAGGACCCGTGCTGGGGTGGTCTGTGCTGGGGCCCTGAAACCCGGGCCGGGGCTGTTGGTGCCGGGGCCCCGGGATCCGGGCCGGGGCTATTGATGCCGGGGCCGTTGGTGCCGGTGCCCTGGGACTCATAGCGGGGCAGTCGGTGTTGGGGCTCCAGGACGCCGACCGGTGCCTTTGATGCCAGGCCTGTTTGAGCTAAGAACCCTGCGCTCGGGCCAGGGCTGTTGGTGCCGGGGCTGTTGGTGCCGGGGCTGTTGCTCCCAGGGACCCGGGACCCACGCCGGTACTGTTGGTGCCAGGGCCGTTGGTGCCAGGGCCCTGGAACCCGGGCCGGGGTGGTCGGTTCTGGGGCCCCAGGATCCTTGCTGGGGTGGTCCGTGCTGGGGCCCTGAAACCCGGGCCGGGACTGTTGGTGTCGGGTCCCCAGGATCCGGGCCGGGGCTATTGATGCCGGGGCCGTTGGTGCCGGTGCCCTGGGACTCATAGCGGGGCAGTCGGTGCTGGGGCTCCAGGACGCGGACCGGTGCCTTTGATGCCAGGCCTGTTTGAGCCAAGAACCCTGGGCTCGGGCCAGGGTTGTTGGTGCCGGGGCTGTTGGTGCCAGGGACCCAGGACCCGTGCCGGGGCGCTCGGTGCTGGGGCTCCAGGACCCAAGCAGGTGCTGTTGGTGCCAGGCGTGTTCGAGCCAGGAACCTGGGACTCGGGTCGGGGCTGTTGGTGCTGGGGCCTCTGGACCCGTGCCGGGGCGGTCGGTGCTGGGGCCCCAGGACCCGTACCGGCGCTGTTGGTGTCGGGGCTACGGTGCCGGGGACCCGGGACCGAGGCCAGTACTGTTAGTCCCAGGGCTCTTGGTGCCAGGGCCCATGAACCCGGGTCGGGGCGGTCGGTTCTAGTGCACCAGGACCCGTGCTGGGGTGGTCCGTGCTGAGGCCCTGAAACCCGGGCCGGGACTGTTGGTGCCGGGGCCCCGGGATCCGGGCCTGGGCTGTTGATGCCGGGGCCGTTGGTGCCGGTGCCCTGGGACCCATAGTGGGGCGGTCGGTGCTGGGACTGCAGGACCCGAACCGGTGCCGTTGGTGCCAGGCCTGTTCGAGCCAAGAACCCGGGACTCGGGCTCGGGCTGTTAGTGCCGGGGCCTTGGGACTTGTGATGGGGCGGTCGGTGCTGGGGCCCCAGGATCTGGGCCAGGGCTGTTGGTGCCCCGGGGCTGTTGGTGCCGGGGCCCAGGACCCGTGCTGGGGCTGTTGGTGCTGGGGCTTTTGGTGCTGGGGCCGCAGGACCTGGGTCGGGGCTGTTGGTGTCGGGGCTGTTGGTGCCGGGGACTCGGCACCCAGGCCGGTACTGTTGGTGCCAGGGCTGTTGGTGCGAGGGCCCCGGAACCCGGGCCGGGGTGGTCTGTTCTGGGGCCCCAGGACCCGTGCTGGGGTGCTCCATGCTAGGGCCCTGAAACGTGGGCCGGGACTGCTGGTGCCGGGGCCCCGGGATCTGGGCTGGGGCTGTTGGTGCCGGGGCCGTTGGTGCCGGTGCCCCGAGACCCATACCGGGGCGGTCGGTGCTGGGGCTCCACGACCCGTGTCGGGGGTGTTGGTGCCGGGGCTGTTAGTGCCGGGGACCCGGGACCCATGCCGGTGCGGTCGGTACTGGGGCCCCAGGACTCGAGCCAGCGCTGTTGGTGCCGGGGCTGTTGGTGCCGGGGACCCGGGACCGAGGCCTGTACTGTTGGTGCCAGGTCTGTTGGTGCCAGGGCCCCGGAACCCGGGCCGGGGCAGTTGGTGCCGGGGCTGTTGGTGCCGGGGCCCTGCGACCCGGGATCCAGGCTGGGGTGGTCAGTGCTGGGACCTCGGCCCCAGGCCGTTGCTGTTTGTGCCGGGGCCCTGAACCGGGTAGGGTTGTGGGGGCCGGGGCCCCGGGACCGGAAACCGGGGATGTTGGTGACCGTGCCTCAGTACCCATGCCACGGCAGTCGGTGCCAGGGCCCCAGGACCTGGGCCGGGGCTGTTTGTGCCGGGGCCCCAGGACTCGGTCCTGGGCTGTCGGGGCCAGGGACCAGAAACCCTGTCCGGGGCTGCAGGTGTCTGGGTCTCGGTACCCGAGCCGGGGCGGTTGGTGGCGTGGCCCCGGGACCTGGGCCGGGGCTGTCGGGGCCAGGGACTGGAAACCCTGGCCGGGGTTGTTGGTGCCGGTGCACCGGAACCCGCACCGAAGCTGTTGGTGCCGGGGCTGTTGGTTGCGGGGACCCAGACCTGTGCCGGGGCTGTTGGAGCCAGGGCCCCAGGACCCGGGTCAGGACGGTCGGTGCTGGGGCCCAGGAATCTGGGCTGGGGCTGTTGGTGCCGGGGCCCTGCGACTCGGCCTGGGCGGTCGGAGCTGCGCCCCCAGGACCCGTCCTGGGGCGGTCGGTGCCAGGGCCCTGAAACCCGGGCCGGGAATGTTGGTGACCGAGTCTCGGGACCTGTGCCGGGGCGGTCGATCTTGGTGCACCAGGACCCGGGACAGGGCTGTTGCTGCCGGGGCTGTTGGTGCCGGGGAACGGGGACCCAGGCCGATACTGTTGTTGCCGGGCCTGTTGGTGCCGGGGCCCCGGGACCCGGGCCGAGGCTGTTCGTGCTGGGGCCCTAGGAACCTTGCTGGGGCGGTCGGTGCCGGGGCCCTGAAACCCGGGCTGGGACTGTTGGTGCTCGGAACCAGGGACCCGGGCCGGGGCGGTCTGTGCCAGGGCCCTTTAACACAGGCCGCTTCTGTTGGTGTGGGGACCTGGGACCCAGGCCAGTGCTGTT
Source organism: Calonectris borealis (assembly GCF_964195595.1). Classification (NCBI taxonomy): domain Eukaryota; kingdom Metazoa; phylum Chordata; class Aves; order Procellariiformes; family Procellariidae; genus Calonectris; species Calonectris borealis. The sequence goes on along the minus strand of NW_027441467.1, from coordinate 766,586 downwards.
GGTGCTGGGCATGTTGATGCCGGGGCCCAGGGACCCATGCCACTGCGGTCGGTGCCGGGGTCCCAGGACCTGTGCCGGGGCAGTCGGTGCCGGGGCTCCGGAATCTGGGCCGGGACTGTTTGTGCCAGGGCTGTTGGTGCTTGGGCCTCGGGACCCATGACGGGGCGGTCGGTGCCGGGGCCTCAGGACCCGGGCCAGAGCTGTTGCTGCCGGGCTTTTGGTGCCGGGACCCCAGGACCAAGGCCAGTACTGTTGTTGCTGGGCCTGTTGGTGCCGGGGCCCAGGAACCCGGGCCGGGGCGATCAGTGCTGGGGCCCCAGGACCTGTGCTGGGGCGGTCGGTGCGGGGCCCTGAAACACGTGTCGGCGCTGTTGGTGCCGGGACCCCAGCACCTGGGCCGGGGTATTGGTGCCCGGGTCTCGGGACCTGTGCCGGGGCGTCCGGTGCTCGGGCCCCAGGACCCGGGCCAGGGCTGTTGCAGCCGGGGCTGTTGGTTGCGTGGACCTGGTATTGAGGCCGGTACTGTTGGTGGCGAGCCTGTTGGTGCCGGGGCCCCGGGACCCGGGACGGGGCAATCAGTGCTGGGACCCCAGGATCCGGGCCAGAGCTGTTGGTGCCGGGGCTGTTGGTACTGGGGACGTGGGACCCGGGCCAGTACTGTTGGTGCTTGGCCTGTTGGTGCCGAGGCCCCTGGACCTGGGCCGGGACGGTCGGTGCTGGAGCCCCAGGACATGTGCTGGGGCGGTCGGTGCAGGGCCTCGGGCCCCTGGCCGTGACTGTTTGTGCCGGGGCCCTGAAAACCGGGAAGGGCTGTTGGTGCCAGTGTTCGGAAGCCGGACCGGGGTTGTTTGTGCCGGGACCGAAACCCGGACTGGGGCTGTTGGTGCAGGGGCGCCCTAATCCGGGCCTGGACTTTTGGTGCCTGGGCTCAGGGACCTGGGCCGGGGCTGTCGGGGCCAGGGACCAGAAACCCGGGCCGGGGTTGTTGGTGGCAGGGCCTTGGGACCCAGGCTGGGGTGATCGGTGCCAGGGCTGTTGGTGCCGGGGCCCCGGGACCCGGGCCGGGGCGGTCGGTTCCGGGGCCTCAGGCCCTGGGCCGCAGATGTTTGTGCCGGGGCCCTGAAAACCGGGAAGGGCTGTTGGTGCCTGGGCCCCAGAACCCAGGTCGAGGCTGTTGGTGCCGGGGCCCCGGGACCGGGGGCCAGGGCTGTTGGTGACCGTGCCTCAGTACCCAGGACGGGGCAGTCAGTGCCGGGGCCCCGGGACCCCAGCCGGGGCTTTTGGTGCCGGGGCTCAGGACCTGTGCCGGGGTCGTCGGTGCCAGGGCCCCCGGAACCGGGTCTGGGCTTTAGGTGCCTGGGTCTCGGTACCTGTGCCGGGCCGTCGGTACCGGGGTCCCGGGACCTGGGCCGGGGCTGTTGGGGCCGGTGCCCCAGGTCCCTGGCTGGGGCTGTTGCTGCCGGGGCCACGAAACCCGGGCCCCAGTTGTTGGTTCCGTGGCCCCGGGACCCTGGCTGGTGCTGTTGGTCTCGGGGCTCGGGGACCCGGGCCAGTGCTGTCGTTGCTGGGGACCCAGGACCTGGACCGGGGCTGTGGTGCCGGGGCCCTAAAACCCGGACCCGGGCTGTTGTTGCCGGGGCCCTAAAACCCGGGCCGGGGCAGTTGGTGTTCCTTAGAAAAGGTGGTCTTATGGTAATGAGTTCCTGGAAGTCATTTATATAGTCCAAGCATGCGCAGTAAAATTAGGGTTAGGGTCTTTTCCTTCTCCGGTGGTCGTCCATAGTCTTCTTCACTGTGTCTGTTAGTTGGACTCTGGGCTTCCTTTGTCTATATATGGTCACTTAATTAACTCATCAGTTCCTCCACTCTTGGAATGTAGCGAGGCATCAGGTTATCTTGTCCTTTAACACTTATCCCTTCACAGTTGCTCATTGTTAGCGATTTACATAGGACACGTATCTCATCACAGGTGTTACATAGGAGGCCTAAGGAGCCAGCTCAAGGTCTATCCTCTCTTATCAAGTGGGAGGATGCACTACAGTAAGGTCTCAGTCAGGAATTGTTAGTTAGTTTAGTAATTCAAGGATCCTGTTATCTACACAGCCTTTGTAAATTCTGCTTACAATATTTCCTATGCTTATAACAGCATCTTGTCTATCCGAGTTGCTAGCTACAAAAGATTGCACTAGTAAGTCAGACAATGGCTCTGCTGTTAACCCTAAAGTGTTAGTTCCCTCTATCACAGGTTTTGTTCCTGGGGTGCTGGTTTTGTTCCTGGGGTGCTGGTTTTGTTTCCCGGGCCCTGGTTTTCTCCCGCGGGCTCTGGCTTTGTCCCTTGGGCCCTGGTTTTGTTACCCGGGCTCTGGTTTTGTTCCCTAGTCTCTGGTTTTCTCCCACGGGACTTGGTTTTATTCCTGGGGCTCTGGCTTTGTCCCTGCGGCTCTGGCTCTGTCCCTGGGGCTCTGGTTTTCTTCCCGGGGCTCTGTTTTTTTTCCTGGAACTTTTGTTTTTTTCGCGGAGCCCTGGTTTGGTCCCTGGGGCTCTGGTTTGGTCCATGGGGTTCTGGTTTTGTTCCCCGGGGCTCTGGTTTTGTTCCCCGGGGCTCTGGTTTTGTTCCCCCGGCTCGGGCTTTGTCCCTGGGGCTCGGGCTTTGTCCCTGGGGCTCGGGCTTTGTCCCTGGGGCCCTGGTTTTGTTCCCTGGGCCCTGGTTTTCTCATGCAGGATGTGTTTTTCTTCCGCCGGCCCGGGTTTTGTTCCTGGGGCTCTGACTTTCTTCTTCGGACTCTGGTTTTGTTTCCTGGTGTCTGGCTTTCTCCCGAGGGCTCTGGTTTTGTTCCCCAGGCTCTGTTCTGTTCCCCGAGCTCTACTTTTCTCCTGCGGGCCTTGGTTTACATCCTGGGACTCTGGCTTTCTTCTGCGGACTCTGGTTTTGGTTTCCGGGCCCTGGTTTTCTCCCGCGGGCCCTGGTTTTCTCCCGCGGGCCCTGGTTTTCTCCCGCGGGCCCTGGTTTTCTCCCCTGGGCCCTGTTTTTTTTCCTCGGGCTTTAGTTTTGTGCCCCGGGCCCTGGTTTTGTACCCCGGTCCCTGGTTTTGACCCTGGGCCTCTAGCTTTATCCCTGGGGCTCTGGATTTGTCCCTGGAGCTCTAGTTTTGTCCCTGGGGCCCTGGCTTTGTCCCTGGGGCTCTGTTTTTTTTTCCTGGAGCCCTGGTATTCTCACGCGAGCTCTGATTTTGTTCCTGGGGCTCTGGTTTTCTCCCGCGGGCTCTGGTTTTCTCCTGTGGGCTCTTGTTTTGTTCCCGGGGCTCTTGTTTTGTTCCCGGGGCTCTGTTTTTTTTCCTCAGACCCTGGCTTTGTCCCTGGGGCTCTGGCTTTGTCCCTGGGGCTCTGGTTTTGTCTCTGGAGCTCTGGCTTTGTCCCTGGGGCTCTGGTTTTCTTCCTCGGAATCTGGTTTATTTCCCCGGGCTCTGCTTTGTCCCTGGAGTTCTGCTTTTTTCCCGCGGGCTCTGGTTTTATCCCGCGGGTTCTGGTTCTCTTCCTGGGGCACTGGTTCTCTTCCTGGGGCTCTGGTTCTCTTCGTGGGGCTCTGGTTCTCTTCGTGGGGCTCTGGTTTTCTGCCGCGGGCTTGGTTTTTTTCCCGCGCGGTCTGGCTATTTTCTCCAGGCTCTGGTTTTATCCCGTGGGCTCTGGTTTTTTTCCTCGGTCTCTAGTTTTGTTCCCCGCACCCTGGCTTTGTCCCTGGGGCTCTGGCTTTGTCCCTAGGTGTCTGGTTTTTTTCCCCGGGGCCCTGGTTTTTTTCCCCGGGGCCCTGTTTTTTTTTTCCCCGGGGCCCTGTTTTTTTTTTCCCCGGGGCCCTGTTTTTTTTCCCCGGGGCCCTGTTTTTTTTTTCCCCGGGGCCCTGGTTTTTTTTTCCCCGGGGCCCTGGTTTTTTTTCCCTGGGGCCCTGTTTTTTTTCCCGGGCCCCTGTTTTGTTCTCCGTGCCCTGGTTTTGTCCCTGGGCTTCTGCTTCTGTTTCTGGGGCTCTGGTTCTTCCCTGGGGCCCTGGTTTTGTTCCTGGAGCTCTGGTTTTCTGCTGCAGGCTCTGGTTTTGTTCCTGGGGCTCTAGTTTTGTGCCCCGGACCCTGGCTTTGTCCCTTGGGCTCTGGCTTTGTCCCTGGGGCTCTGGTTTTGTTCTCCTGGCTGTGGTTTTATCCCGCGGGCTCTGCTTTTATCCCGCGGGCTCTGCTTTTATCCCTCAGGCTCTGGTTCTTTTCCTGGGGCTCTGGTTCTTTCCCTGGGGATCTGGTTTTTCCCCGCGGGCTCGCTTTTTTCCCCGCAGGCTCTGGCTTTGTTCCCCGGGCTCTGGCTTTGTTCCCCGGGCTCTGCTTTGTTCCCCTGGCTCTGGCTTTGTTCCCCGGGCTCTGGCTTTGTTCCCCGGACCCTGGCTTTGTCCCTTGTGCTCTGGTTTTGTTCTTGGGGCTCTGGCTTTGTCCCTGGGGCTCTGACTTTCTCCCTAGGCATCTGTTTTTTTTCCTGGGGCTCTGGTTTTGTTCCTGGGCCTTTGCCTTTCTCCCGCGGGCTCTGGTTATATGCCACAGGCCCTGGTTTTGTTCCCCGGGCCCTGGTTTTGTTCCCCGGGCTGTGGTTTTCTCCCGCAGGATTTGGTTTTCTTCCACGTGCCCTGGTTTTGTTTCTGTGGCTGTGGCTTTTTTCCCCACACTCTTGTTTTGTTCCTGGGTGTCGTGGTTTAATCTGGCAGGCAGCCAAATACCACGCAGCCGCTCGCTCACTCCCCCCACCCCCCCCCAGTCACACGGGGAGAGAATCGGAAGGGTAGGAGTGAGAAAAACTCATGGGTTGAGATAAAGACAGTTTAATAGAACAGAAGAGGGAAAATAATAATAATAATAATGATAGAATATACAAAATGAGTGATACACAATGCAATTGCTCACCACCCACGCTGACCGATAACCAAGTAGCGATCGTTACTTCCTGGATCACGCCTACCCTTCATATACTGAGCATGATGTCACATGGTATGGAATACCCCATTAGCCATCTGGGCTGGCTGTCCTGATTATGTTCCCTCCCATCTCGTGTACCTAGCTCAGTCAGTAGGCACGGAAGCTGTCCTGGGACTAGGAGGGCACTTAGCAACAACTGAAAACATCAGTATGTTATCAACATTCTCCTCGTACTAAATCCAAAACACAGCACTAGGAAGAAATTTAACCCTATCCCAGCCGAAACCAGGACAGTATCCACCCCTTATTCCATACCATTTACGTTATGCTTAGGTCTCACATTTTTCAATACATTTCAATTAATCACCACTATCTTTTATATACATATATAGGGCTGTTGGTGCCAGGAATGTTGTTGCAGGGGACCCGGGACCCGTGCCGGGGCGTTCGGTGCTGGGGCCCCAGGACCCGGGACAGGGCTGTTGCTGCCGGGGCCCCGAGACCCAGGCTGGTACTGTTGTTGCCAGGGCTGTTGGTGCCGGGACCTTGGGACCTGTGATGGGGCGGTCGGTGCCAGGGACCCAGGACCCGGGCCAGAGCTGTTGCTGCCGGGGCTATTGGTGCTGGGGACCAAGGACCCATGCTGGGGCGGTCAGTGCCGGGGCCCCAAGACCCAGGCTGGTACTGTTGTTGCCGGGCCTGTTGGTGCCGGGGCCCAGGACCCGTGCTGGGGCTGTCGGTGCTGGGGCTGTTAGTGCCAGGTACCCGGGACGAGTGCCGGGGCGGTCGGTGCTCGGGCCCCAGGACCCGGGCCAGAGCTGTTGCTGCTGGGGCTGTTGGTGCCGGGGACCCAGGACCCAGGTCGGTACTGTTGGTGTCAGGCTTGTTGGTGACAGGGTCCCGGAACCCGGGCCGGGGTGGTAGGTTTTGAGGCCCCAGGACCCGTGCTGGGGTGGTCCGTGCTGAGGTCCTGAAACCCGGGCCGGGACTGTTGGTGTCGGGGCCCCGGGATCCGGGCCGTGGTTCTTGGTGCTTGGACCGTTGGTGCCGGTGGCCAGGGACCCATACCGGGGCGGTCGGTGCTGGGGCTCCAGGACCCGGGTCGGGGCTGTTGGTGCCGGGGCTGTTAGTGGCGGGGACCCGGGACCCGTACCGGGGCTGTTGTTGCTGGGGCTCCAGGACCCAAGCAGGTGCTGTTGGTGCCGGGCCTGTTCGAGCCAGGAACCCGGGACTCGGGACGGGGCTGTTGGTGCTGGGGCCTCGGGACCCGTGCTGGGGCGGTCGGTGCTGGGGCCTCGGGACCCGTGCCGGGGCGGTCGGTGCTGGGGCCTCGGGACCTGTGCCGGGTCGGTCGGTGCTGGGGCCCCAGGACCCGGGCCGTGGCTGTCGGTGCCGGGGCTTTTGGTGCCGGGGGTCCGGGACCCATGCCGGGACGGTCAGTACCCGGGCCCCAGGACCCAGGCAGGTACTGTTGTTGCCTGACCTGTTGGTGCCGGGGCCCAGGATCCGTGCTGCGGCTGTTGGTGCTGGGGCCCCAGGACCCGGGTCGGGGCTGTTGGTGCCAGGGCCGTTGGTGCCTGTTCCCTGGCACCCATAGCGGGGCGTTTGGTGCTGGGGACCCGGGACCCACGCTGGTACTGTTGGTGCCAGGGCTGTTGGTGCCAGGTCCCCAGAAACCGGGCCGGGGCCGTCGGTTCTGGGGCCCCAGGATCCGTGCTGGGGTGGTCCGTGCTGGGGCCTTGAAACCCGGGCCGGGACTGTTGGTGTCGGGGCCCCAGGATCCGGGCTAGGGCTGTTGATGTCGGGGCCGTTGGTGCCGGTGCCTTGTGACCCATAGCGGGGCAGGCGGTGCTGGAGCTCCAGGATGCGAACAGGTGCCTTTGATGCCAGGCCTGTTCGAGCCAAGAACCCTGGACTCGGGCCAGGGCTGTTGGTGCCTGGGACCCGGGACCCTTGCTGCGGTGGTCGGTGCTGGGGCCCCAGGACCCAGGCCGGTACTGTTGTTCCCATGCCTGTTGGTGTCGGGGACCCGGGACCCGTGCCGGGGCACTCGGTGCTGGGCCTCCAGGATCCGAGCCGGTGCTGTTGGTGCCAGGCCTGTTCAAGCCAGGAACCCGGGACTCGGGTCGGGGCTGTTGGTGCTGGGGCCTCGGGACCCGTGCCGGGGCGGTCGGTGCTCGGGCCCCAGGACACGGGCCAGGGCTGTTGGTGCCGGGGCTGTTGGTGTCGGTGCCCCAAGACCCAGGCTGGTACTGTTGTTGCCAGGGCTGTTGGGGCCCGGGCCTTGGGTCCCGTGCCCGGGTGGTCGGTGCTGGAGCCCCAGGACCCAGGCAGGTACTGTTGTTGCTGGGCCTGTTGGTGCCGGGGCCCAGGACCCGTGCTGGGGCTGTTGGTGCTGGGGCCCCAGGACCCGTGTTGGGGCTGTTGGTGCCGGGGCTGTTGCTGCCGGGGCTTCGGGTCCCGTGCCGCGGCGGTCGGTGCTGGGGCCCCAGGACCCGGGCCAGAGTTGTTGCTGCCGCGGCTGTTGGTGCTAGGGACCCGAGACCTAGGCCGGGGCGGTCGGTTCTGGGGCCCCAGGATCCGTGCTGGGGTGGTCCGTGCTGGGGCCCTGAATCCCGGGCCGGGACTCTTGGTGCCGGGGCCCCGGGATCTGGGCGGGGCTGCTGGTGCCGTGGCCGTTGGTGCCGGTGCCCCTAGACCAATACCGGGGCGGTCGGTGCTCCAGGACCCGGGTCGGGGCTGGTGGTGCCGGGGCCGTTAGTGCCGGGGACACGGGACCCGTGCCGGTGCGGTCGGTGCTGGGGCCCCAGGACCCATACCGGCGCTGTTGGTGTCGGGGCTATGGTGCTGGGGACCCGGGACTGAGGCCAGTACTGTTGGTCCCAGGGCTCTTGGTGCCAGGGCTAATGAACCCGGGCCGGAGCGGTCGGTTCTAGGGCACCAGGACGCGTGCTGGGGTGGTCTGTGCTGGGGCCCTGAAACCCGGGCTGGGACTGTTGGTGCCGGGGCCACGGCATCCGGGCCGGGGCTGTTGATGGCCGGGCTGTTGGTGCCTGTGCCCTGGGACCCATACCGGGGCTGTTGGTGCTGGGGCTCCAGGACCCGAACCGATGCCGTTGGTGCCAGGCCTGTTCGAGCCAAGAACCCAGGACTCGGGTCGGGGCTGTTAGTGCCGGGGCCTTGGGACTTGTGACGGGTCGGTCAGTACTGGGGCCCCAGGACCGGGGCCAGAGCTGTTGCTGCCGGGGCTCTTGGTGCCAGGGACCCAGGACCCAGGCCGGTACTGTTGGTGTCAGGGCTGTTGGTGCCAGGGTCCCGGAACCCGGGCAGGGGCGGTTGGTTCTGAGGCCCCAGGACCCGTGCTGGGGTGGTCTGTGCTGAGGTCCTGAAACCCGGGCCGGGACTGTTGGTGTCGGGGCCCCGGGATCCGGGCCGTGGTTCTTGGTGCTTGGGCCGTTGGTGTCGGTGTCCCGGGACCCATACCGGGGCGGTCGGTGCTGGGGCTCCGGGACCTGGGTCGGGGTTGGTGGTGCCGGGGCTGTTAGTGCCGGTGACCCGGGACCCGTACCGGGGCTGTTGGTGCTGGGGCTCCAGGACCCAAGCAGGTGCTGTTGGTGCCGGGCCTGTTGGAGCCAGGAACCCGGGACTCGGATCGGGGCTGTTGGTGCTGGGGCCTCGGGACCCGTGCCGGGGCGGTCGGTGCTGGCGCCCCAGGACCCGGGCCAGGGCTGTTAGTGCCGGGGCTGTTGGTGCTGGGGCTCCAGGACCTGGGTCGGGGCTGTTGGTGCTGGGGCTGTTGGTGCTGGGGACCCGGGACCCATACCGGCGTGGTCGGTGCTGGGCCTGAGGACCCGGGTCGGGGCTGGTGGTGCCAGGGCTGTTGATGCCGAGGACCCGGGACCCAGGCCGGTACTGTTGGTGCCAGGGCCCTAGAACCCAGGCCAGGGCGGTCGGTTCTGGGGCTCCAGGTCCCGTGCTGGGGTGGTCCGTGCTGGGGCCCTGAAACCCGGGCCGGGAATGTTGGTGACCGAGTCTCGGGACCTGTGCCGGGGCGGTCGATCTTGGTGCCCCAGGACCCGTGCCAGGGCTGTTGCTGCCGGGGCTGTTGGTTGCGGGGACCTGGGACCCAGGCCGGTAGAGTTGTTGCCGTGCCTATTGGTGCCGGGGCCCCGCGACCCAGGCCGGTGCTGTTGTTGCCGGGCATTTTGGTGCCGGGGCCCCGGGACCCTTGCTAGGGCGGTCTGTGCCGGGGCCCTGAAACACAGGCTGCGTCTGTTGGTGTGGGGGCCCCGGGAGCCAGGGCAGTGCTGTAGGTGCCGGGCATATTGGTGCTGGGTCTCCAGGACCCATGTCAGTGCGGTCGGTTCCGCGGTCCCAGTACCCGGGCCAGGGCTGTTGCTGCTGGGGCTGTTGGTGCCGGGGAATGGGGACCCAGGCCGGTACTGTTGTTGCCGGGCCTGTTGGTGCCGGGGCCCCGGGACCCGGGCTGGGACTGTTGGTGCCGGGGCCCTGGCACCCGGGCCGGGGCTGTTGGTGCTCGGAACCAGGGACCCGGGCCGGGGCGGTCTGTGCCAGGGCCCTTTAACACAGGCCGCTTCTGTTGGTGTGGGGACCTGGGACCCAGGCCAGTGCTGTTGGTGCTGGGCATGTTGATGCCGGGGCCCAGGGACCCATGCCACTGCGGTCGGTGCTGGGGTCCCAGGACCGGTGCCGGGGCTCCGGAATCTGGGCCGGGACTGTTTGTGCCAGGGCTGTTGGTGCTTGGGCCTCGGGACCCATGACGGGGCGGTCGGTGCTGGGGCCTCAGGACCCGGGCCAGAGCTGTTGCTGCCGGGCTTTTGGTGCCGGGACCCCAGGACCAAGGCCGGTACTGTTGTAGCTGGGCCTGTTGCTGCCGGAGCCCAGGAACCCGGGCCGGGGCGATCAGTGTTGGGGCCCCAGGACCTGTGCTGGGGCGGTCGGTGCGCGGCCCTGAAACACGTGTCGGCGCTGTTGGTGCCGGGACCCCAGCACCTGGGCCGGGGTATTGGTGCCCGGGTCTCGGGACCTGTGCCGGGGCGGCCGGTGCTCGGGCCCCAGGACCCGGGCCAGGGCTGTTGCTGCCGGGGCTGTTGGTTGCGGGGACCTGGTACCGAGGCTGGTACTGTTGGTGGCGAGGCTGTTGGTGCCGGGGCCCCGGGACCCGGGACGGGGCAATCAGTGCTGGGACCCCAGGACCCGGGCCAGAGCTGTTGGTGCCGGGGCTGTTGGTACTGGGGACGTGGGACCCGGGCCAGTACTGTTGGTGCTTGGCCTGTTGGTGCCGAGGCCCCTGGACCTGGGCCGGGACGGTCGGTGCTGGAGCCCCAGGACATGTGCTGGGGCGGTCGGTGCGGGGCCTCGGGCCCCTGGCCGTGACTGTTTGTGCCGGGGCCCTGAAAACCGGGAAGGGCTGTTGGTGCCGGTGTTCGGAAGCCGGACCGGGGTTGTTTGTGCCGGGACCGAAACCCGGACTGGGGCTGTTGGTGCCGGGGTGCCCTAATCCGGGCCTGGACTTTTGGTGCCTGGGCTCAGGGACCTGGGCCGGGGCTGTCGGGGCCAGGGACCGGAAACCCGGGCCGGGGCTGTTGGTGCCGGGGCCCCGGGACCCGGGCCGGGGCGGTCGGTTGCGGGGCCTCAGGCCCTGGGCCGCAGATGTTTGTGCCGGGGTCTTGAAAACCGGGAAGGGCTGTTGGTGCCTGGGCCCCAGAACCCAGGCCGAGGCTGTTGGTGCCGGGGCCCTGGGTCCGGGGGCCAGGGCTGTTGGTGCCCGTGCCTCAGTACCCAGGACGGGGCAGTCAGTGCCGGGGCCCCGGGACCCAAGCCGGGGCTTTTGGTGCCGGGGCTCAGGACCTGTGCCGGGGTGGTCGGTGCCAGGGCCCCCGGAACCGGGGCTGGGCTTTAGGTGCCCGGGTCTCGGTACCTGTGCCGGGCCGTCGGTACCGGGGTCCCGGGACCTGGGCCGGGGCTGTTGGGGCCGGTGCCCCAGGTCCCTGGCTGGGGCTGTTGCTGCCGGGGCCACGAAACCCGGGCCCCAGTTGTTGGTTCCGTGGCCCCGGGACCCTGGCTGGTGCTGTTGGTCTCGGGGCTCGGGGACCCGGGCCAGGGCTGTCGTTGCTGGGGACCCAGGACCTGGACCGGGGCTGTTGGTGCTGGGGCCCTAAAACCCGGACCCGGGCTGTTGTTGCCGGGGCCCTAAAACCCGGGCCGGGGCAGTTGGTGTTCCTTAGAAAAGGTGGTCTTATGGTAATGAGTTCCTGGAAGTCATTTATATAGTCCAAGCATGCGCAGTAAAATTAGGGTTAGGGTCTTTTCCTTCTCCGGTGGTCGTCCATAGTCTTCTTCACTGTGTCTGTTAGTTGGACTCTGGGCTTCCTTTGTCTATATATGGTCACTTAATTAACTCATCAGTTCCTCCACTCTTGGAATGTAACGAGGCATCAGGTTATCTTGTCCTTTAACACTTACCCCTTCACAGTTGTTCGTTGTTAGTGATTTACATAGGACACTTATCTCATCACAGGTGTTACACAGGAGGCCTAAGGAGCCAGCTCAAGGTCTATCCTCTCTTATCAAGTGGGAGGATGCACTACAGTAAGGTCTCAGTCAGGAATTTTTAGTTAGTTTAGTAATTCAAGGATCCTGTTATCTACACAGCCTTTGTAAATTCTGCTTACAATATTTCCTATGCTTATAACAGCATCTTGTCTATCCAGTTGCTAGCTACAAAAGATTACACTAGTAAGTCAGACAATGGCTCTGCTGTTAACCCTAAAGTGTTAGTTCCCTCTATCACAGGTTTTGTTCCTGGGGTGCTGGTTTTGTTCCTGGGGTGCTGGTTTTGTTTCCCGGGCCCTGGTTTTCTCCCGCGGGCTCTGGCTTTGTCCCTGGGGCCCTGGTTTTGTTACCCGGGCTCTGGTTTTGTTCCCTAGTCTCTGGTTTTCTCCCACGGGACTTGGTTTTATTCCTGGGGCTCTGGCTTTGTCCCTGCGGCTCTGGCTCTGTCCCTGGGGCTCTGGTTTTCTTCCTGGGCTCTGTTTTTTTTCCTGGAACTTTTGTTTTTTTCGCGGAGCCCTGGTTTGGTCCCTGGGGCTCTGGTTTGGTCCCTGGGGCTCTGGTTTGGTCCCTGGGGCTCTGGTTTTGTTCCCCGGGGCTCTGGTTTTGTTCCCCGGGGCTCTGGTTTTGTTCCCCGGGCTCTGGTTTTCTCATGCAGGATGTGTTTTTCTTCCGCCGGCCCGGGTTTTGTTCCTGGGGCTCTGACTTTCTTCTTTGGACTCTGGTTTTGTTTCCTGGTGTCTGGCTTTCTCCCGAGGGCTCTGGTTTTGGCCCCAGGCTCTGTTCTGTTTCCCGAGCTCTAGTTTTCTCCTGCGGGCCTTGGTTTTCTTCGTGGGACTCTGGCTTTCTTCTGCGGACTCTGGTTTTGGTTCGCGAGCGCCTGGTTTTCTCCCGCGGGCCCTGTTTTTTTTCCTCAGGCTTTAGTTTTTTGCCCCGGGCCCTGGTTTTGTACCCCGGGCCCTGGTTTTGACGTGGGCCTCTAGCTTTGTCCCTGGGGCTCTGGATTTGTCCCTGGAGCTCTAGCTTTGTCCCTGGGGCTCTGGTTTTGTTCCCCGGGCTCTGGTTTTCTCCCGCGGGCCTTGGTTTTCTTCCTGGGGCTTTCATTTTGTTCCTGGGGCTCTGGTTTGTCCCTGGGCCTCTGGTTTTGTTCTTGGTGCTCTGGCTTTATCCCTGGAGCTCTGGCTTTGTCCCTGGAGCTCTGTTTTTTTTCCTGGAGCCCTGGTTTTCTCCCGCGGGCTCTGATTTTGTTCCTGGATCTGTAGTTTTGTTCCCTGGACCCTTGCTTTGTCCCTGCGGCTCTGGCTTTGTCCCTGGGGCTCTGGCTTTGTCCATAGGTCTCTTCATTTTTTCCTGGGGCTCTGGTTTTGTTCCTGGGTCCCTGTTTTTTTCCTTGGGCTCTGGTTTTGTTCCTGGGGCACTGGTTTTCTCCTGCGGGCCCTGGTTTTGTTCTCCGGATCCTGGTTTTCTTCCCCGGGCCGTGTTTTCTCCGGCAGGATTTGGTTTTCTTCCGCGGGCCCTGGTTTTGTTCCTGTGGTTGTGGCTTTCTTCTATGGGCTCTGGTTTTCTCTTGCGGGCTCTGATTTTGTTCCTGTGCCCTGTTTTTATTCCTGGCAACCTGTTTTTTTTCCTGGTGCCCTGCTTTTGTTCCCCGGGCCCTGGTTTTCTTCCCCGGGCCCTGGTTTTCTTCCCCGGGCCCTGGTTTTCTTCCCCGGGCCCTGGTTTTCTTCCCCGGCCTATGGTTTTGTTCCCCGGGCTCTGGTTTTCTCCCGCGGGCTCTGGTTTTCTCCCGCGGGCTCTGGTTTTCTCCCGCGGGCTCTGGTTTTGTTCCTGTGGCTCTTGTTTTGTTCCTGGCCCCTGGTTTTGTTCTCCAGACTCTGTTTTTTTCCCTGGGGCTCTGGTTTTTTCCCTGGGGCTCTGGCTTTGTCCCTAGGTGTCTGTTTTTTTTCCTGAGACTCTTTTTTTTCCTGGATCTCTGGTTTTATTCCTGGGGCTCTGGTTTTCTCCCGTGAGCTCTGGTTATCTCCTGCGGGCCCTGGTTTTGTTCCCCGGGCCCTGGTTTTGTTTCCCGTGCCCTGGTTTACTCCCGCAGGATTTGTTTTACTTCACGGGCCACAGTTTTGTTCCTGTGGCTGTGGCTTTCTTCTTCGGGGTCTGTTTTTTTTCCCCGGGCTCTAGTTTCCTCCTGCGGCCTCTGCTTTTGTTCCACGAACCCTGGTTTTGTTCCCCAGGCTCTGGTTTTGTTTACCGCGCTCTGATTTTTTCCCCTGGCTCTGGTTTTCTCCTGCGGGCTCTGTTTTTTTTTACTGGGGCTCTGGTTTTTTGGCTGGGGCTCTGGCTTTGTCCCTGGGGCTCTGGTTTTTTTCCTGGGGATCAGATTATTTTCCTGGGTATCTGGATTTGTTCCTGGACCGCTAGTTTTTTCCTGCGGGCTCTGCTGTTGTTCCCTGGGCTCTGGTTTTCTCCCGCGGCTCTGGTTTTCTCCGGCAGGCTCTGGTTTTGTTCCCGGGCTCTGGTTTTGGTCCCCAGGCTCTCGTTTTGTTCCCCAGGCTCTGGCTTTGTCCCTGGGGCTCTGGCTTTGTCCCTGGGCCTCTGGATTTATCCCTGACACTGTGGCTTTGTCCCCGGGCCCCTGGCTTTGTCCCTGGGGCTCTGGCTTTGTCCCTGGGCCTCTGGTTTTCTTCCTGGGCTCTGATTTTCTCCCGCAGGCTCTGGTTTTGTTCCTGGACTCTTTTTTTGTTTCACGGAGTTTGGTTTTGTCCTAGGGTCTCTGGTTTTCTCCCTGGGCCTCTGGCTTTGTCCGTGGAGCTCTGGCTTTGTCCCTGGGGCTCTGTTTTTTTTCCTGGAGCCCTGGTATTCTCACGCGAGCTCTGATTTTGTTCCTGGGGCTCTGGTTTTCTCCTGCGGGCTCTGGTTTTCTCCTATGGGCTCTTGTTTTGTTCCCGGGGCTCTTGTTTTGTTCCCGGGGCTCTGTTTTTTTTCCTCAGACCCTGGCTTTGTCCCTGGGGCTCTGGCTTTGTCCCTGGGGCTCTGGCTTTGTCCCTGGGGCTCTGGCTTTGTCTCTGGGGCTCTGGCTTTGTCTCTGGAGCTCTGGTTTTCTTCCCCGGACTCTGGTTTAGTTCCCCGGGCTCTGCTTTGTCCCTGGGGCTCTGCTTTTTTCCCGCGGGCTCTGGTTTTATCCCGCGGGTTCTGGTTTTCTTCCTGGGGCTCTGGTTTTCTTCCTGGGGTTCTGGTTCTCTTCCTGGGCCTCTGGTTTTCTGCCGCGGGCTTGTTTTTTTTCCCGCGCGGTCTGGCTTTTTTCCCCAGGCTCTGGTTTTATCCCGTTGGCTCTATTTTTTTTCCTTGGTCTCTAGTTCTGTTCTCCGCACCCTGGCTTTGTCCCTGGGGCTCTGGCTTTGTCCCTGGGGCTCTGGATTTCTCCCTAGGTGTCTGGTTTTTTTCCCCGGGCCCTGGTTTTTTTCCCCGGGCTCTGGTTTTGTTCCCCGGGCCGTGGTTTTGTTCCCCGGGCCGTGGTTTTGTTCCCCGGCCTCTGGTTTTGTTCCCCGGCCTCTGGTTTTGTTCCCCGGCCTCTGGTTTTGTTCCCTGGGGCCTGGTTTTGTTCCTCGGGCCCTGGTTTTGTTCCTCGGGCCCTGGTTTTGTTCCCGGGGCTCTGGTTTTGTTCCCCGGGCTCTGATTTGTTCCCCGGGCTCTCATTTTGTTCCCTGGCTCTGGTTTTTTTCCCCCGGACCCTGTTTTTTTTCCCCGGGCCCTGGTTTTCTTCCCCTACCTATGGTTTTGTTCCCCGGGCCCTGTTTTTTTTTCCCTGGGGCCCTGTTTTTTTTCCCCGGGGCCCTGTTTTTTTTCGCTGGGCCCTGTTTTTTTTCCCGGGCCCTGTTTTTTTTTCCCATGCCCTGGTTTTGTCCCTGGGCTTCTGCTTTTTTTCCTGGGGCTCTGGTTTTCTCCCTGGGGCCCTGGTTTTGTTCCTGGAGCTCTGGTTTTCTCCTGTAGGCTCTGGTTTTGTTCCTGGGGCTCTAGTTTTGTGCCCTGTACCCTGGCTTTGTCCCTGGGGCTCTGGCTTTGTCCCTGGGGCTCTGGATTTCTCCCTAGGTCTCTGGTTTTGTGCCCCGGGCCCTGTTTTTTTCCCCGGGACCTATTTTTTTCCCCCAGGCCATGTTTTTTTTCCCCCGGGCCCTGGTTTTGTTCCCGGGGCCCTGGTTTTGTTCCCGGGGCCCTGTTTTTTTTTCTGGGGCCCTGTTTTTTTTTCCCGTGCCCTGGTTTTGTCCCTGGGCTTATGCTTTTGTTCCTGGGGCTCTGGTTTTCTCCTTGGGGCCTTGGTTTTGTTCCTGGAGCTCTGGTTTTCTGCTGCAGGCTCTGGTTTTGTTCCTGGGGCTCTAGTTTTGTGCCCCGCACCCTGGCTTTGTCCCTGGGGCTCTGGCTTTGTCCCTGGGGCTCTGGCTTTGTCCCTGGGGCTCTGGCTTTGTCCCTGGGGCTCTGGTTTTATCCCGCGGTCTCTGCTTTTATCCCGTGGCCTCTGGTTCTTTTCCTGGGGCTCTGGTTCTTTTCCTGGGGCTCTGGTTCTTTTCCTGGGGCTCTGTTTTTTTCTCGCGGGCTCGCTTTTTTCCCCGCGGGGTCTGGTTTTGTTCCCGGGTCTCTGGCTTTGTTCCCCTGGCTCTGGCTTTGTTCCCCGGGCTCTGGCTTTGTTCCCCGGACCCTGGCTTTGTCCCTTGTGCTCTGGTTTTGTTCTTGGGGCTCTGGCTTTGTCCCTGGGGCTCTGACTTTCTCCCTAGGCATCTGTTTTTTTTCCTGGGGTTCTGTTTTCTTTCCTGGGGCTCTGGTTTTGTTCCTTGGCCTTTGCTATTCTCCCGCGGGCTCTCGTTATATGCCACAGGCCCTGGTTTTGTTCCCCGGGCCCTGGTTTTGTTCCCCGGGCTGTGGTTTTCTCCCGCAGGATTTGGTTTTCTTCCACGTGCCCTGGTTTTGTTTCTGTGGCTGTGGCTTTTTTCCCCACACTCTGGTTTTGTTCCTGGGTGTCGTGGTTTAGTCTGGCAGGCAGCCAAATACCACGCAGCCGCTCGCTCACTCCCCCCGCCCCCCCAGTCGGACGGGGAGAGAATCGGAAGGGTAGGAGTGAGAAAAACTCATGGGTTGAGATAAAGACAGTTTAATAGAACAGAAGAGGGAAAATAATAATAATAATAATGATAGAATATACAAAATGAGTGATACACAATGCAATTGCTCACCACCCACGCTGACCGATAACCAAGTAGCGATCGTTACTTCCTGGATCACGCCTACCCTTCATATACTGAGCATGACATCACATGGTATGGAATACCCCATTAGCCATCTGGGCTGGCTGTCCTGATTATGTTCCCTCCCATCTCGTGTACCTAGCTCAGTCAGTAGGCATGGGAGCTGTCCTGGGACTAGGAGGGCACTTAGCAACAACTGAAAACATCAGTATGTTATCAACATTCTCCTCGTACTAAATCCAAAACACAGCACTAGGAAGAAAATTAACCCTATCCCAGCCGAAACCAGGACAGTATCCACCCCTTATTCCGTAACATTTACGTTATGCTTAGGTCTCACATTTTTCAATACATTTCAATTAATCACCACTATCTTTTATATATATATATAGGGCTGTTGGTGCCGGGACTGTTGTTGCAGGGGACCCGGGACCCGTGCCGGGGCGTTCAGTGCTGGGGCCCCAGGACCCGGGACAGGGCTGTTGCTGCCGGGGCCCCGAGACCCAGGCTGGTACTGTTGTTGCCAGGGCTGTTGGTGCCGGGGCCTTGGGACCTGTGATGGGGCGGTCGGTGCCGGGGACCCAGGACCCGGGACAGGGCTGTTGCTGCCGGGGCCCTGAGACCCAGGCTGGTACTGTTGTTTCCAGGCCTGTTGGTGCCGGGGCCTTGGGACCTGTGATGGGGCGGTCGGTGCCGGGGACCCAGGACTCAGGCCAGAGGTGTTACTGCCGGGGCTATTGGTGCCAGGGACCAAGGACCCATGCTGGGGCGGTCAGTGCCACGGCCCCAGGACCCAGGCCGGTACTGTATTTGCCGGGCCTGTTGGTGCCGGGGCCCAGGACCCATGTCGGGGAGGTCAGTGCTGGGGCCCCGGGACCCGGGTAGGAGCTGTTGGTGCCGGGGCTGTTGGTGCCGGGGATCCGGGACCCATACTGGGGTGGTCGGTGCTGGGGCTCCAGGACCTGAGCCGGTGCTGTTGGTGCCAGTCCTGTTCGAGCCAAGAACCCGGGTCTCGGGCCGGGGCTGTTGGTGCCGGCGCCCCAGGACCCGGGCCAGAGTTATTGCTGCCGGGGCTGTAGGTGCCGGGGACCTGGGACCCAGGTCGGTACTGTTGGTGCCAGGGCTGTTGGTGCCAGGGCCCCGGAACCGGGGCCAGGGCGGTCGGTTCTGGGGCCCCAGGACCCGTGCTGGGGTGGTCCGTGCTGGAGCCCTGAAACCCGGGCCGGGACTGTTGGTGTCGGGGCCCCGGGATCCGAGCCGGGGCTCTTGGTGCTGGAGCCATTGGTGCCGGTGCCCCGGGACCCATACCGGGGCGGTCGGTGCTGGGGCTCCAGGACCCGAGCCGGTGCTGTTCGTGCCAGGCCGGTTCGAGCCAGCAACCCGGGACTCGGGCTGGAGCTGTTGGTGCCGGGGCCTCGGGACCCGTGCCGGGACGGTCGGGGCTGCGGCCCCAGGACCTGGGCCAGAGCTGTTGCTGCCGGGGCTGTTGGTGCCGGGGATCTTGGACCCACGCCGGTACTGTTGGTGCCAGGGCTGTTGGTGCCAGGGCCCCGGAACCCAGGCCAGGGCGGTCGGTTCTGGGGTCCCAGGATCTGTGCTGGGGTGGTCCGTGCTGGGGCCCTTAAACCCAGGCCGAGACTGTTGGTGTTGGGGCCTCGGGATCCGGGCCGGGGCTCTTGGTGCCGGGCCTGTTCGAGCCAGGAACCCTGGACTCCGGCCGGGGCCTCGGAACCCGTGCCGCAGCGGTCGGTACTCGGGCCCCAGGACACGGGCCAGAGCTGTTGGTGCTGGGACTGTTGTTGCCGAGTACCCAGGACCCGTGCCGGGGCGGTCGGTGCTGAGGCCCCAGGACCCAGGCCAGAGCTGTTGTTGCCAGGGCTGTTGGTGCCGGTGACCGGGGACCCTTGCCGGGGCGGTCGGTGCTGGGGCCCCAGGACCCGAGCCGTTGCTGTTGATGCCGGGCTTGTTCGAGCCAGGAACCCGGGACTCCCGCCGGGGCTGTTGGTGCCGGGGCTCCAGGTCTCGGTTCGGGGCGATCGGGGCCAGGGACCGGAAACCCGGGCCGGGGTTTTTGGTGCCGGTGCACCGGAACCCGGGCTGGGGCTCTTGTTGCTGGGACTGTTTGTGACGGGGAATCGGGACCCAGGCCGGTACTGTTGGTGCTGGGACTGTTTGTGCCGGGGCCCCGGGACCCGGGCCGGGGTTGTTGGTGCCGGGGCTGTTGGTGCTGGGGCTCCGGTACTCGGGCAGGGGTGGTCAGTTCCGGGGCCTCGAGCCACGGTCCACGGCTGTTTGTGCCGGGGCCCTGAAAACCAGGAAGGGCTGTTGGTGCTGTGGTCCCAGTACCCAGGCCGAAGCTGTTGGTGCCGGGGCTGTTTGTGCCGGGGGCCGGGGCTGTTGGTGCCCGTGCCTCAGTACCCGGGCCAGGGCAGTCGGTGCCGGGGTCCCGGAATCCGGGCCGGGGCTTTTCGTGCCGGGGCTCAGGGACCCGGGCCGGGGCTCTTGGTGCCCAGGCCTCAGGACCTGTGCCAGGGTGGTCGGTGCTGGGGTACCCGGAATCTGGGCGGGGCTGTAGGTGCCTGGGTCTCGGTACCCGTGCTGGGCCGTTGGTACCGGGGTCCCGGGACCTGGGCCGGGGCTGTTGGTGTCGGGGCCCTGGGACCCGGGTCAGGGCTGTTGGTGCCGGGACCCTAAAACCCAGGCCGGGGCTGTTGGTGCCGGGACTCCGGAACCCGGGCCAGGGTTGTTCGTGGCGGGGCCCCAGGACCGGAGTCCGGGCTTGTTAGTGCTCGGGACCCGGAACCCTGGCCGGGGCTGTCGGTGCCCTGGTCTTGGGACCCAGGCTGGGCTGATCGGTGCCAGGGCTGTTGGTGCCAGGGCCCCGGAACCCGGGCAGGGGCGGTCGGTTCTGGGGCCCCAGGACCCGTGCTGGGGTGGTCCGTGCTTGGGCCCTGAAACCCGGGCCGGGACTGTTGGTGCTGGGGCCGTTTGTGCCGGTGCCCCGGGACCCATACCGGGGCGGTCGGTACTGGGGCTCCAGGACCCGGGTCGGGGCTGGTGGTGCCGGGGCTGTTAGTGCCGGGGACCCGGGACCCGGGCCGGGGCTGTTGGTGCTGGGGCTCCAGGACCTGAGCCGGTTCTGTTGGTGCCGGGCCTGTTCGAGCCAGGAACCCGGGACTCGTGCCGGGGCCTCGGGACCCGTGCCAGGGCGGTCTGTACTGGGGCCCCATGGCCCGGGTCAGGGCTGTTGTTGCCGGGGCTGTTGGTGCCGGGGACCTGGGACCTGTGCCAGGGCGGTCGGTGCTGGGGGTCCAGGACCCGAGCAGGTGCTGTTGGTGCCGGACCTGTTCGAGCCAGGAAGCCGGGACTCGGGCCGGGGCTGTTGGTGCCGGGGTCTCGGGACCCGCGCCGGGGCAGTCGGTGCTGGGGCCCCGAGACCCAGGCTGGTATTGCTGTTGCCAGGGCTGTGGGGGCCAGGGCCTTCGGACCCATGCCGGGGCGGTCGGTGCTGGGGCCCCAGGACCCGGGCTGGGGCTGTTGTTGCCGGGGCTGTTGGTGCCGGGGTCTCGGGACCCATGCCGAGGCGGTGAGTGCAGGGGCAACAGGACCCAGGCCGGTACTGTTGTTGCTGAGCCTGTTGGTGCCGGGGCCCAGGATCCGTGCTGGGGCTGTGTGTGCTGGGGCCCAGGACCCGGGTCGGGGCTGTTGGTGCTGGGACTCTTGGTGCCGGGGTCCCGGGACCCATACCGGGGCGGGTAGTGCAGGGTCTCCAGGACTGAGCCGGTGCCGTTGGTGCCAGGCCTGTTCGAGCCTAGAACCCGGGACTCGGGCCGGGGCTATTCGTGCCAGGGCTATTGGTGCCGGGGACCCGGAACGGGGGCCGGGGCGGTAGGTTCTGGGGCCCCAGGACCCGTGCTGGGGTGGTCCGTGCTGGGGCCCTGAAACCCGGGCCAGGACTGTTGGTGCCGGGGCGGTAGGTTCTGGGGCCCCAGGACCCGTGCTGGGGTGGTCCGTGCTGGGGCCCTGAAACCCGGGCCGGGACTGTTGGTGCCGGGGCCCCGGGATCCGGGCTGGGGCTGTTGGTGCTGGGGCCGTTGGTGCCGGTGCCCCGGGACCCATACCGGGGCGGTCGGTGCTGGGGATCAAGGACACGGGTCGGGGCTGGTGGTGCCGGGGCTGTTAGTGCTGGGGACCCGGGACCCGTGCTGGGGCTGTTGGTGCTGGGGCTCTAGGACCCGAGCCGGTGCTGTTGGTGCCGGGCCAGTTCGAGCGAGGAACTTGGGACTCGGGCCGGGGCTGTTGGTGCCGGGGCCTCAGGACCCGTGACGGGGCGGTCGGTACTGGGGCCCCAGGACCTGGGCCAGCGCTGTTGCTGCCGGGGCTGTTGGTGCCAGGGACCCGGGACCCAGACCGGGCCTGTTGATGCCAGGGCCGTTGGTGCCTTTTCCCTGGGACCCATAGTGGGGCGGTCGGTGCTGGGGCTGCAGGACCCGAACCGGTGCCGTTGGTACCAGGCCTGTTCGAGCCAGGAACCCGGGGCTCGGACTGGGGCTGTTGGTGCCGGGGCCTCGGGACCCATACCGGGGCAGTCGGTACAGGGGCCCCAGGACCCGGGCCAGCGCTGTGGGTGCTGGAACTGTTCGTGCCTGGGACCCGGGCCTCGGGCCGAGGCACTGGGTGCCTGGGCGCCAGGACCCGGCCAGGGCTGTTGGTGCTGGGGCTGTTGGTGCCGCGGACCTGAGACCCAGGTGGGTACTGTTGGTGCCGGGCCTGTTGTTGCCGGGGTCCCGGGCCCCGTGCTGGGGCCCTGAGACCCGGGCCGGGGCGGTTGATGCCAGGGTTGTTGGTGCCGGGGCCCTGGGACCCGGGATCCAGGCCGGGGTGGTCAGTGCTGGGACCTCGGCCCCAGGCCGTGGCTGTTTGTGCCGGGGCCCTGAAAACCGGGTAGGGTTGTGGGTGCCGGGGCCCCGGGACCAGGAGCCGGGGATGTTGGTGCCCGTGCCTCAGTACCCGTGCCAGGGCAGTTGGTGCCAGGGCCCCGGGACCTGGGCCGGGGCTGTTTGTGCCGGGGCTCCAGGTCTCGGTTCGGGGCGATCGGGGCCAGGGACCGGAAACCCGGGCCGGGGTTTTTGGTGCCGGTGCACCGGAACCCGGGCTGGGGCTCTTGTTGCTGGGACTGTTTGTGACGGGGAATCGGGACCCAGGCCGGTACTGTTGGTGCTGGGACTGTTTGTGCCGGGGCCCCGGGACCCGGGCCGGGGTTGTTGGTGCCGGGGCTGTTGGTGCTGGGGCTCCGGTACTCGGGCAGGGGTGGTCAGTTCCGGGGCCTCGAGCCACGGTCCGCGGCTGTTTGTGCCGGGGCCCTGAAAACCAGGAAGGGCTGTTGGTGCTGTGGTCCCAGTACCCAGGCCGAAGCTGTTGGTGCCGGGGCTGTTTGTGCCGGGGGCCGGGGCTGTTGGTGCCCGTGCCTCAGTACCCGGGCCAGGGCAGTCGGTGCCGGGGTCCCGGAATCCGGGCCGGGGCTTTTCGTGCCGGGGCTCAGGGACCCGGGCCGGGGCTCTTGGTGCCCAGGCCTCAGGACCTGTGCCAGGGTGGTCGGTGCTGGGGTACCCGGAATCTGGGCGGGGCTGTAGGTGCCTGGGTCTCGGTACCCGTGCTGGGCCGTTGGTACCGGGGTCCCGGGACCTGGGCCGGGGCTGTTGGTGTCGGGGCCCTGGGACCCGGGTCAGGGCTGTTGGTGCCGGGACCCTAAAACCCGGGCCGGGGCTGTTGGTGCCGGGACTCCGGAACCCGGGCCAGGGTTGTTCGTGGCGGGGCCCCAGGACCGGAGTCCGGGCTTGTTAGTGCTCGGGACCCGGAACCCTGGCCGGGGCTGTCGGTGCCCTGGTCTTGGGACCCGGGCTGGGCTGATCGGTGCCAGGGCTGTTGGTGCCAGGGCCCCGGAACCCGGGCAGGGGCGGTCGGTTCTGGGGCCCCAGGACCCGTGCTGGGGTGGTCCGTGCTTGGGCCCTGAAACCCGGGCCGGGACTGTTGGTGCTGGGGCCGTTGGTGCCGGTGCCCCGGGACCCATACCGGGGCGGTCGGTGCTGGGGCTCCAGGACCCGGGTCGGGGCTGGTGGTGCCGGGGCTGTTAGTGCCGGGGACCCGGGACCCGGGCCGGGGCTGTTGGTGCTGGGGCTCCAGGACCTGAGCCGGTTCTGTTGGTGCCGGGCCTGTTCGAGCCAGGAACCCGGGACTCGTGCCGGGGCCTCGGGACCCGTGCCAGGGCGGTCTGTACTGGGGCCCCATGGCCCGGGTCAGGGCTGTTGTTGCCGGGGCTGTTGGTGCCGGGGACCTGGGACCTGTGCCAGGGCGGTCGGTGCTGGGGGTCCAGGACCCGAGCAGGTGCTGTTGGTGCCGGACCTGTTCGAGCCAGGAACCCGGGACTCGGGCCGGGGCTGTTGGTGCCGGGGTCTCGGGACCCGCGCCGGGGCGGTCGGTGCTGGGGCCCCGAGACCCAGGCTGGTATTGCTGTTGCCAGGGCTGTGGGGGCCAGGGCCTTCGGACCCATGCCGGGGCGGTCGGTGCTGAGGCCCCAGGACCCGGGCCGGGGCTGTTGTTGCCGGGGCTGTTGGTGCCGGGGTCTCGGGACCCATGCCGAGGCGGTGAGTGCAGGGGCAACAGGACCCAGGCCGGTACTGTTGTTGCTGAGCCTGTTGGTGCTGGGGCCCAGGATCCGTGCTGGGGCGGTCGGTGCTGGGGCCCAGGACCCGGGTCGGGGCTGTTGGTGCTGGGACTCTTGGTGCCGGGGTCCCGGGACCCATACCGGGGCGGGTAGTGCAGGGTCTCCAGGACTGAGCCGGTGCCGTTGGTGCCAGGCCTGTTCGAGCCTAGAACCCGGGACTCGGGCCGGGGCTATTCGTGCCAGGGCTATTGGTGCCGGGGACCCGGAACGGGGGCCGGGGCGGTAGGTTCTGGGGCCCCAGGACCCGTGCTGGGGTGGTCCGTGCTGGGGCCCTGAAACCCGGGCCAGGACTGTTGGTGCCGGGGCCCCGGGATCCGGGCTGGGGCTGTTGGTGCTGGGGCCGTTGGTGCCGGTGCCCCGGGACCCATACCGGGGCGGTCGGTGCTGGGGATCAAGGACACGGGTCGGGGCTGGTGGTGCCGGGGCTGTTAGTGCCGGTGCCCCGGGACCCATACCGGGGCGGTCGGTGCTGGGGATCAAGGACACGGGTCGGGGCTGGTGGTGCCGGGGCTGTTAGTGCTGGGGACCCGGGACCCGTGCTGGGGCTGTTGGTGCTGGGGCTCTAGGACCCGAGCCGGTGCTGTTGGTGCCGGGCCAGTTCGAGCGAGGAACTTGGGACTCGGGCCGGGGCTGTTGGTGCCGGGGCCTCAGGACCCGTGACGGGGCGGTCGGTACTGGGGCCCCAGGACCTGGGCCAGCGCTGTTGCTGCCGGGGCTGTTGGTGCCGGGGACCCGGGACCCAGGCCGGGCCTGTTGATGCCAGGGCCGTTGGTGCCTTTTCCCTGGGACCCATAGTGGGGCGGTCGGTGCTGGGGCTGCAGGACCCGAACCGGTGCCGTTGGTACCAGGCCTGTTCGAGCCAGGAACCCGGGGCTCGGACTGGGGCTGTTGGTGCCGGGGCCTCGGGACCCATACCGGGGCAGTCGGTACAGGGGCCCCAGGACCCGGGCCAGCGCTGTGGGTGCTGGAACTGTTCGTGCCTGGGACCCGGGCCTCGGGCCGAGGCACTGGGTGCCTGGGCGCCAGGACCCGGCCAGGGCTGTTGGTGCTGGGGCTGTTGGTGCCGCGGACCTGAGACCCAGGTGGGTACTGTTGGTGCCGGGCCTGTTGTTGCCGGGGTCCCGGGCCCCGTGCTGGGGCCCTGAGACCCGGGCCGGGGCGGTTGATGCCAGGGTTGTTGGTGCCGGGGCCCTGGGACCCGGGATCCAGGCCGGGGTGGTCAGTGCTGGGACCTCGGCCCCAGGCCGTGGCTGTTTGTGCCGGGGCCCTGAAAACCGGGTAGGGTTGTGGGTGCCGGGGCCCCGGGACCAGGAGCCGGGGATGTTGGTGCCCGTGCCTCAGTACCCGTGCCAGGGCAGTTGGTGCCAGGGCCCCGGGACCTGGGCCGGGGCTGTTTGTGCTGGGGCTCCAGGTCTCGGTTCGGGGCGATCGGGGCCAGGGACCGGAAACCCGGGCCGGGGTTTTTGGTGCCGGTGCACCGGAACCCGGGCTGGGGCTCTTGTTGCTGGGACTGTTTGTGACGGGGAATCGGGACCCAGGCCGGTACTGTTGGTGCTGGGACTGTTTGTGCCGGGGCCCCGGGACCCGGGCCGGGGTTGTTGGTGCCGGGGCTGTTGGTGCTGGGGCTCCGGTACTCGGGCAGGGGTGGTCAGTTCCGGGGCCTCGAGCCACGGTCCGCGGCTGTTTGTGCCGGGGCCCTGAAAACCAGGAAGGGCTGTTGGTGCTGTGGTCCCAGTACCCAGGCCGAAGCTGTTGGTGCCGGGGCTGTTTGTGCCGGGGGCCGGGGCTGTTGGTGCCTGTGCCTCAGTACCCGGGCCAGGGCAGTCGGTGCCGGGGTCCCGGAATCCGGGCCGGGGCTTTTCGTGCCGGGGCTCAGGGACCCGGGCCGGGGCTCTTGGTGCCCAGGCCTCAGGACCTGTGCCAGGGTGGTCGGTGTTGGGGTACCCGGAATCTGGGCGGGGCTGTAGGTGCCTGGGTCTCGGTACCCATGCTGGGCCGTTGGTACCGGGGTCCCGGGACCTGGGCCGGGGCTGTTGGTGTCGGGGCCCTGGGACCCGGGTCAGGGCTGTTGGTGCCGGGACCCTAAAACCCAGGCCGGGGCTGTTGGTGCCGGGACTCCGGAACCCGGGCCAGGGTTGTTCGTGGCGGGGCCCCAGGACCGGAGTCCGGGCTTGTTAGTGCTCGGGACCCGGAACCCTGGCCGGGGCTGTCGGTGCCCTGGTCTTGGGACCCGGGCTGGGCTGATCGGTGCCAGGGCTGTTGGTGCCAGGGCCCCGGAACCCGGGCAGGGGCGGTCGGTTCTGGGGCCCCAGGACCCGTGCTGGGGTGGTCCGTGCTTGGGCCCTGAAACCCGGGCCGGGACTGTTGGTGCTGGGGCCGTTTGTGCCGGTGCCCCGGGACCCATACCGGGGCGGTCGGTACTGGGGCTCCAGGACCCGGGTCGGGGCTGGTGGTGCCGGGGCTGTTAGTGCCGGGGACCCGGGACCCGGGCCGGGGCTGTTGGTGCTGGGGCTCCAGGACCTGAGCCGGTTCTGTTGGTGCCGGGCCTGTTCGAGCCAGGAACCCGGGACTCGTGCCGGGGCCTCGGGACCCGTGCCAGGGCGGTCTGTACTGGGGCCCCATGGCCCGGGTCAGGGCTGTTGTTGCCGGGGCTGTTGGTGCCGGGGACCTGGGACCTGTGCCAGGGCGGTCGGTGCTGGGGGTCCAGGACCCGAGCAGGTGCTGTTGGTGCCGGACCTGTTCGAGCCAGGAAGCCGGGACTCGGGCCGGGGCTGTTGGTGCCGGGGTCTCGGGACCCGCGCCGGGGCGGTCGGTGCTGGGGCCCCGAGACCCAGGCTGGTATTGCTGTTGCCAGGGCTGTGGGGGCCAGGGCCTTCGGACCCATGCCGGGGCGGTCGGTGCTGGGGCCCCAGGACCCGGGCCGGGGCTGTTGTTGCCGGGGCTGTTGGTGCCGGGGTCTCGGGACCCATGCCGAGGCGGTGAGTGCAGGGGCAACAGGACCCAGGCCGGTACTGTTGTTGCTGAGCCTGTTGGTGCCGGGGCCCAGGATCCGTGCTGGGGCGGTCGGTGCTGGGGCCCAGGACCCGGGTCGAGGCTGTTGGTGCTGGGACTCTTGGTGCCGGGGTCCCGGGACCCATACCGGGGCGGGTAGTGCAGGGTCTCCAGGACTGAGCCGGTGCCGTTGGTGCCAGGCCTGTTCGAGCCTAGAACCCGGGACTCGGGCCGGGGCTATTCGTGCCAGGGCTATTGGTGCCGGGGACCCGGAACGGGGGCCGGGGCGGTAGGTTCTGGGGCCCCAGGACCCGTGCTGGGGTGGTCCGTGCTGGGGCCCTGAAACCCGGGCCAGGACTGTTGGTGCCGGGGCCCCGGGATCCGGGCTGGGGCTGTTGGTGCTGGGGCCGTTGGTGCCGGTGCCCCGGGACCCATACCGGGGCGGTCGGTGCTGGGGATCAAGGACACGGGTCGGGGCTGGTGGTGCCGGGGCTGTTAGTGCCGGTGCCCCGGGACCCATACCGGGGCGGTCGGTGCTGGGCATCAAGGACACGGGTCGGGGCTGGTGGTGCCGGGGCTGTTAGTGCTGGGGACCCGGGACCCGGGCCGGGGCTGTTGGTGCTGGGGCTCTAGGACCCGAGCCGGTGCTGTTGGTGCCGGGCCAGTTCGAGCGAGGAACTTGGGACTCGGGCCGGGGCTGTTGGTGCCGGGGCCTCAGGACCCGTGACGGGGCGGTCGGTACTGGGGCCCCAGGACCTGGGCCAGCGCTGTTGCTGCCGGGGCTGTTGGTGCCGGGGACCCGGGACCCAGACCGGGCCTGTTGATGCCAGGGCCGTTGGTGCCTTTTCCCTGGGACCCATAGTGGGGCGGTCGGTGCTGGGGCTGCAGGACCCGAACCGGTGCCGTTGGTACCAGGCCTGTTCGAGCCAGGAACCCGGGGCTCGGACTGGGGCTGTTGGTGCCGGGGCCTCGGGACCCATACCGGGGCAGTCGGTACAGGGGCCCCAGGACCCGGGCCAGCGCTGTGGGTGCTGGAACTGTTCGTGCCTGGGACCCGGGCCTCGGGCCGAGGCACTGGGTGCCTGGGCGCCAGGACCCGGCCAGGGCTGTTGGTGCTGGGGCTGTTGGTGCCGCGGACCTGAGACCCAGGTGGGTACTGTTGGTGCCGGGCCTGTTGTTGCCGGGGTCCCGGGCCCCGTGCTGGGGCCCTGAGACCCGGGCCGGGGCGGTTGATGCCAGGGTTGTTGGTGCCGGGGCCCTGGGACCCGGGATCCAGGCCGGGGTGGTCAGTGCTGGGACCTCGGCCCCAGGCCGTGGCTGTTTGTGCCGGGGCCCTGAAAACCGGGTAGGGTTGTGGGGGCCGGGGCCCCGGGACCAGGAGCCGGGGATGTTGGTGCCCGTGCCTCAGTACCCGTGCCAGGGCAGTTGGTGCCAGGGCCCCGGGACCTGGGCCGGGGCTGTTTGTGCCGGGGCTCCAGGTCTCGGTTCGGGGCGATCGGGGCCAGGGACCGGAAACCCGGGCCGGGGTTTTTGGTGCCGGTGCACCGGAACCCGGGCTGGGGCTCTTGTTGCTGGGACTGTTTGTGACGGGGAATCGGGACCCAGGCCGGTACTGTTGGTGCTGGGACTGTTTGTGCCGGGGCCCCGGGACCCGGGCCGGGGTTGTTGGTGCCGGGGCTGTTGGTGCTGGGGCTCCGGTACTCGGGCAGGGGTGGTCAGTTCCGGGGCCTCGAGCCACGGTCCGCGGCTGTTTGTGCCGGGGCCCTGAAAACCAGGAAGGGGTGTTGGTGCTGTGGTCCCAGTACCCAGGCCGAAGCTGTTGGTGCCGGGGCTGTTTGTGCCGGGGGCCGGGGCTGTTGGTGCCTGTGCCTCAGTACCCGGGCCAGGGCAGTCGGTGCCGGGGTCCCGGAATCCGGGCCGGGGCTTTTCGTGCCGGGGCTCAGGGACCCGGGCCGGGGCTCTTGGTGCCCAGGCCTCAGGACCTGTGCCAGGGTGGTCGGTGCTGGGGTACCCGGAATCTGGGCGGGGCTGTAGGTGCCTGGGTCTCGGTACCCGTGCTGGGCCGTTGGTACCGGGGTCCCGGGACCTGGGCCGGGGCTGTTGGTGTCGGGGCCCTGGGACCCGGGTCAGGGCTGTTGGTGCCGGGACCCTAAAACCCAGGCCGGGGCTGTTGGTGCCGGGACTCCGGAACCCGGGCCAGGGTTGTTCGTGGCGGGGCCCCAGGACCGGAGTCCGGGCTTGTTAGTGCTCGGGACCCGGAACCCTGGCCGGGGCTGTCGGTGCCCTGGTCTTGGGACCCAGGCTGGGCTGGTCGGTGCCAGGGCTGTTGGTGCCAGGGCCCCGGAACCCGGGCAGGGGCGGTAGGTTCTGGGGCCCCAGGACCCGTGCTGGGGTGGTCCGTGCTGGGGCCCTGAAACCCGGGCCGGGACTGTTGGTGCTGGGGCCGTTTGTGCCGGTGCCCCGGGACCCATACCGGGGCGGTCGGTACTGGGGCTCCAGGACCCGGGTCGGGGCTGGTGGTGCCGGGGCTGTTAGTGCCGGGGACCCGGGACCCGGGCCGGGGCTGTTGGTGCTGGGGCTCCAGGACCTGAGCCGGTTCTGTTGGTGCCGGGCCTGTTCGAGCCAGGAACCCGGGACTCGTGCCGGGGCCTCGGGACCCGTGCCAGGGCGGTCTGTACTGGGGCCCCATGGCCCGGGTCAGGGCTGTTGTTGCCGGGGCTGTTGGTGCCGGGGACCTGGGACCTGTGCCAGGGCGGTCGGTGCTGGGGGTCCAGGACCCGAGCAGGTGCTGTTGGTGCCGGACCTGTTCGAGCCAGGAAGCCGGGACTCGGGCCGGGGCTGTTGGTGCCGGGGTCTCGGGACCCGCGCCGGGGCGGTCGGTGCTGGGGCCCCGAGACCCAGGCTGGTATTGCTGTTGCCAGGGCTGTGGGGGCCAGGGCCTTCGGACCCATGCCGGGGCGGTCGGTGCTGGGGCCCCAGGACCCGGGCCGGGGCTGTTGTTGCCGGGGCTGTTGGTGCTGGGGTCTCGGGACCCATGCCGAGGCGGTGAGTGCAGGGGCAACAGGACCCAGGCCGGTACTGTTGTTGCTGAGCCTGTTGGTGCCGGGGCCCAGGATCCGTGCTGGGGCGGTCGGTGCTGGGGCCCAGGACCCGGGTCGGGGCTGTTGGTGCTGGGACTCTTGGTGCCGGGGTCCCGGGACCCATACCGGGGCGGGTAGTGCAGGGTCTCCAGGACTGAGCCGGTGCCGTTGGTGCCAGGCCTGTTCGAGCCTAGAACCCGGGACTCGGGCCGGGGCTATTCGTGCCAGGGCTATTGGTGCCGGGGACCCGGAACGGGGGCCGGGGCGGTAGGTTCTGGGGCCCCAGGACCCGTGCTGGGGTGGTCCGTGCTGGGTCCCTGAAACCCGGGCCAGGACTGTTGGTGCCGGGGCCCCGGGATCCGGGCTGGGGCTGTTGGTGCTGGGGCCGTTGGTGCCGGTGCCCCGGGACCCATACCGGGGCGGTCGGTGCTGGGGATCAAGGACACGGGTCGGGGCTGGTGGTGCCGGGGCTGTTAGTGCCGGTGCCCCGGGACCCATACCGGGGCGGTCGGTGCTGGGCATCAAGGACACGGGTCGGGGCTGGTGGTGCCGGGGCTGTTAGTGCTGGGGACCCGGGACCCGGGCCGGGGCTGTTGGTGCTGGGGCTCTAGGACCCGAGCCGGTGCTGTTGGTGCCGGGCCAGTTCGAGCGAGGAACTTGGGACTCGGGCCGGGGCTGTTGGTGCCGGGGCCTCAGGACCCGTGACGGGGCGGTCGGTACTGGGGCCCCAGGACCTGGGCCAGCGCTGTTGCTGCCGGGGCTGTTGGTGCCGGGGACCCGGGACCCAGACCGGGCCTGTTGATGCCAGGGCCGTTGGTGCCTTTTCCCTGGACCCATAGTGGGGCGGTCGGTGCTGGGGCTGCAGGACCCGAACCGGTGCCGTTGGTACCAGGCCTGTTCGAGCCAGGAACCCGGGGCTCGGACTGGGGCTGTTGGTGCCGGGGCCTCGGGACCCATACCGGGGCAGTCGGTACAGGGGCCCCAGGACCCGGGCCAGCGCTGTGGGTGCTGGAACTGTTCGTGCCTGGGACCCGGGCCTCGGGCCGAGGCACTGGGTGCCTGGGCGCCAGGACCCGGCCAGGGCTGTTGGTGCTGGGGCTGTTGGTGCCGCGGACCTGAGACCCAGGTGGGTACTGTTGGTGCCGGGCCTGTTGTTGCCGGGGTCCCGGGCCCCGTGCTGGGGCCCTGAGACCCGGGCCGGGGCGGTTGATGCCAGGGTTGTTGGTGCCGGGGCCCTGGGACCCGGGATCCAGGCCGGGGTGGTCAGTGCTGGGACCTCGGCCCCAGGCCGTGGCTGTTTGTGCCGGGGCCCTGAAAACCGGGTAGGGTTGTGGGGGCCGGGGCCCCGGGACCAGGAGCCGGGGATGTTGGTGCCCGTGCCTCAGTACCCGTGCCAGGGCAGTTGGTGCCAGGGCCCCGGGACCTGGGCCGGGGCTGTTTGTGCCGGGGCTCCAGGTCTCGGTTCGGGGCGATCGGGGCCAGGGACCGGAAACCCGGGCCGGGGTTTTTGGTGCCGGTGCACCGGAACCCGGGCTGGGGCTCTTGTTGCTGGGACTGTTTGTGACGGGGAATCGGGACCCAGGCCGGTACTGTTGGTGCTGGGACTGTTTGTGCCGGGGCCCCGGGACCCGGGCCGGGGTTGTTGGTGCCGGGGCTGTTGGTGCTGGGGCTCCGGTACTCGGGCAGGGGTGGTCAGTTCCGGGGCCTCGAGCCACGGTCCGCGGCTGTTTGTGCCGGGGCCCTGAAAACCAGGAAGGGCTGTTGGTGCTGTGGTCCCAGTACCCAGGCCGAAGCTGTTGGTGCCGGGGCTGTTTGTGCCGGGGGCCGGGGCTGTTGGTGCCTGTGCCTCAGTACCCGGGCCAGGGCAGTCGGTGCCGGGGTCCCGGAATCCGGGCCGGGGCTTTTCGTGCCGGGGCTCAGGGACCCGGGCCGGGGCTCTTGGTGCCCAGGCCTCAGGACCTGTGCCAGGGTGGTCGGTGCTGGGGTACCCGGAATCTGGGCGGGGCTGTAGGTGCCTGGGTCTCGGTACCCGTGCTGGGCCGTTGGTACCGGGGTCCCGGGACCTGGGCCGGGGCTGTTGGTGTCGGGGCCCTGGGACCCGGGTCAGGGCTGTTGGTGCCGGGACCCTAAAACCCAGGCCGGGGCTGTTGGTGCCGGGACTCCGGAACCCGGGCCAGGGTTGTTCGTGGCGGGGCCCCAGGACCGGAGTCCGGGCTTGTTAGTGCTCGGGACCCGGAACCCTGGCCGGGGCTGTCGGTGCCCTGGTCTTGGGACCCAGGCTGGGCTGGTCGGTGCCAGGGCTGTTGGTGCCAGGGCCCCGGAACCCGGGCAGGGGCGGTCGGTTCTGGGGCCCCAGGACCCGTGCTGGGGTGGTCCGTGCTTGGGCCCTGAAACCCGGGCCGGGACTGTTGGTGCTGGGGCCGTTTGTGCCGGTGCCCCGGGACCCATACCAGGGCGGTCGGTACTGGGGCTCCAGGACCCGGGTCGGGGCTGGTGGTGCCGGGGCTGTTAGTGCCGGGGACCCGGGACCCGGGCCGGGGCTGTTGGTGCTGGGGCTCCAGGACCTGAGCCGGTTCTGTTGGTGCCGGGCCTGTTCGAGCCAGGAACCCGGGACTCGTGCCGGGGCCTCGGGACCCGTGCCAGGGCGGTCTGTACTGGGGCCCCATGGCCCGGGTCAGGGCTGTTGTTGCCGGGGCTGTTGGTGCCGGGGACCTGGGACCTGTGCCAGGGCGGTCGGTGCTGGGGGTCCAGGACCCGAGCAGGTGCTGTTGGTGCCGGACCTGTTCGAGCCAGGAAGCCGGGACTCGGGCCGGGGCTGTTGGTGCCGGGGTCTCGGGACCCGCGCCGGGGCGGTCGGTGCTGGGGCCCCGAGACCCAGGCTGGTATTGCTGTTGCCAGGGCTGTGGGGGCCAGGGCCTTCGGACCCATGCCGGGGCGGTCGGTGCTGGGGCCCCAGGACCCGGGCCGGGGCTGTTGTTGCCGGGGCTGTTGGTGCTGGGGTCTCGGGACCCATGCCGAGGCGGTGAGTGCAGGGGCAACAGGACCCAGGCCGGTACTGTTGTTGCTGAGCCTGTTGGTGCCGGGGCCCAGGATCCGTGCTGGGGCGGTCGGTGCTGGGGCCCAGGACCCGGGTCGGGGCTGTTGGTGCTGGGACTCTTGGTGCCGGGGTCCCGGGACCCATACCGGGGCGGGTAGTGCAGGGTCTCCAGGACTGAGCCGGTGCCGTTGGTGCCAGGCCTGTTCGAGCCTAGAACCCGGGACTCGGGCCGGGGCTATTCGTGCCAGGGCTATTGGTGCCGGGGACCCGGAACGGGGGCCGGGGCGGTAGGTTCTGGGGCCCCAGGACCCGTGCTGGGGTGGTCCGTGCTGGGGCCCTGAAACCCGGGCCAGGACTGTTGGTGCCGGGGCCCCGGGATCCGGGCTGGGGCTGTTGGTGCTGGGGCCGTTGGTGCCGGTGCCCCGGGACCCATACCGGGGCGGTCGGTGCTGGGGATCAAGGACACGGGTCGGGGCTGGTGGTGCCGGGGCTGTTAGTGCCGGTGCCCCGGGACCCATACCGGGGCGGTCGGTGCTGGGGATCAAGGACACGGGTCGGGGCTGGTGGTGCCGGGGCTGTTAGTGCTGGGGACCCGGGACCCGGGCCGGGGCTGTTGGTGCTGGGGCTCTAGGACCCGAGCCGGTGCTGTTGGTGCCGGGCCAGTTCGAGCGAGGAACTTGGGACTCGGGCCGGGGCTGTTGGTGCCGGGGCCTCAGGACCCGTGACGGGGCGGTCGGTACTGGGGCCCCAGGACCTGGGCCAGCGCTGTTGCTGCCGGGGCTGTTGGTGCCGGGGACCCGGGACCCAGACCGGGCCTGTTGATGCCAGGGCCGTTGGTGCCTTTTCCCTGGACCCATAGTGGGGCGGTCGGTGCTGGGGCTGCAGGACCCGAACCGGTGCCGTTGGTACCAGGCCTGTTCGAGCCAGGAACCCGGGGCTCGGACTGGGGCTGTTGGTGCCGGGGCCTCGGGACCCATACCGGGGCAGTCGGTACAGGGGCCCCAGGACCCGGGCCAGCGTTGTGGGTGCTGGAACTCTTCGTGCCTGGGACCCGGGCCTCGGGCCGAGGCACTGGGTGCCTGGGCGCCAGGACCCGGCCAGGGCTGTTGGTGCTGGGGCTGTTGGTGCCGCGGACCTGAGACCCAGGTGGGTACTGTTGGTGCCGGGCCTGTTGTTGCCGGGGTCCCGGGCCCCGTGCTGGGGCCCTGAGACCCGGGCCGGGGCGGTTGATGCCAGGGTTGTTGGTGCCGGGGCCCTGGGACCCGGGATCCAGGCCGGGGTGGTCAGTGCTGGGACCTCGGCCCCAGGCCGTGGCTGTTTGTGCCGGGGCCCTGAAAACCGGGTAGGGTTGTGGGGGCCGGGGCCCCGGGACCAGGAGCCGGGGATGTTGGTGCCCGTGCCTCAGTACCCGTGCCAGGGCAGTTGGTGCCAGGGCCCCGGGACCTGGGCCGGGGCTGTTTGTGCCGGGGCTCCAGGTCTCGGTTCGGGGCGATCGGGGCCAGGGACCGGAAACCCGGGCCGGGGTTTTTGGTGCCGGTGCACCGGAACCCGGGCTGGGGCTCTTGTTGCTGGGACTGTTTGTGACGGGGAATCGGGACCCAGGCCGGTACTGTTGGTGCTGGGACTGTTTGTGCCGGGGCCCCGGGACCCGGGCCGGGGTTGTTGGTGCCGGGGCTGTTGGTGCTGGGGCTCCGGTACTCGGGCAGGGGTGGTCAGTTCCGGGGCCTCGAGCCACGGTCCGCGGCTGTTTGTGCCGGGGCCCTGAAAACCAGGAAGGGGTGTTGGTGCTGTGGTCCCAGTACCCAGGCCGAAGCTGTTGGTGCCGGGGCTGTTTGTGCCGGGGGCCGGGGCTGTTGGTGCCTGTGCCTCAGTACCCGGGCCAGGGCAGTCGGTGCCGGGGTCCCGGAATCCGGGCCGGGGCTTTTCGTGCCGGGGCTCAGGGACCCGGGCCGGGGCTCTTGGTGCCCAGGCCTCAGGACCTGTGCCAGGGTGGTCGGTGCTGGGGTACCCGGAATCTGGGCGGGGCTGTAGGTGCCTGGGTCTCGGTACCCATGCTGGGCCGTTGGTACCGGGGTCCCGGGACCTGGGCCGGGGCTGTTGGTGTCGGGGCCCTGGGACCCGGGTCAGGGCTGTTGGTGCCGGGACCCTAAAACCCAGGCCGGGGCTGTTGGTGCCGGGACTCCGGAACCCGGGCCAGGGTTGTTCGTGGCGGGGCCCCAGGACCGGAGTCCGGGCTTGTTAGTGCTCGGGACCCGGAACCCTGGCCGGGGCTGTCGGTGCCCTGGTCTTGGGACCCAGGCTGGGCTGATCGGTGCCAGGGCTGTTGGTGCCAGGGCCCCGGAACCCGGGCAGGGGCGGTCGGTTCTGGGGCCCCAGGACCCGTGCTGGGGTGGTCCGTGCTTGGGCCCTGAAACCCGGGCCGGGACTGTTGGTGCTGGGGCCGTTTGTGCCGGTGCCCCGGGACCCATACCGGGGCGGTCGGTACTGGGGCTCCAGGACCCGGGTCGGGGCTGGTGGTGCCGGGGCTGTTAGTGCCGGGGACCCGGGACCCGGGCCGGGGCTGTTGGTGCTGGGGCTCCAGGACCTGAGCCGGTTCTGTTGGTGCCGGGCCTGTTCGAGCCAGGAACCCGGGACTCGTGCCGGGGCCTCGGGACCCGTGCCAGGGCGGTCTGTACTGGGGCCCCATGGCCCGGGTCAGGGCTGTTGTTGCCGGGGCTGTTGGTGCCGGGGACCTGGGACCTGTGCCAGGGCGGTCGGTGCTGGGGGTCCAGGACCCGAGCAGGTGCTGTTGGTGCCGGACCTGTTCGAGCCAGGAAGCCGGGACTCGGGCCGGGGCTGTTGGTGCCGGGGTCTCGGGACCCGCGCCGGGGCGGTCGGTGCTGGGGCCCCGAGACCCAGGCTGGTATTGCTGTTGCCAGGGCTGTGGGGGCCAGGGCCTTCGGACCCATGCCGGGGCGGTCGGTGCTGGGGCCCCAGGACCCGGGCCGGGGCTGTTGTTGCCGGGGCTGTTGGTGCCGGGGTCTCGGGACCCATGCCGAGGCGGTGAGTGCAGGGGCAACAGGACCCAGGCCGGTACTGTTGTTGCTGAGCCTGTTGGTGCCGGGGCCCAGGATCCGTGCTGGGGCGGTCGGTGCTGGGGCCCAGGACCCGGGTCGGGGCTGTTGGTGCTGGGACTCTTGGTGCCGGGGTCCCGGGATCCATACCGGGGCGGGTAGTGCAGGGTCTCCAGGACTGAGCCGGTGCCGTTGGTGCCAGGCCTGTTCGAGCCTAGAACCGGGACTCGGGCCGGGGCTATTCGTGCCAGGGCTATTGGTGCCGGGGACCCGGAACGGGGGCCGGGGCGGTAGGTTCTGGGGCCCCAGGACCCGTGCTGGGGTGGTCCGTGCTGGGGCCCTGAAACCCGGGCCAGGACTGTTGGTGCCGGGGCCCCGGGATCCGGGCTGGGGCTGTTGGTGCTGGGGCCGTTGGTGCCGGTGCCCCGGGACCCATACCGGGGCGGTCGGTGCTGGGGATCAAGGACACGGGTCGGGGCTGGTGGTGCCGGGGCTGTTAGTGCTGGGGACCCGGGACCCGTGCTGGGGCTGTTGGTGCTGGGGCTCTAGGACCCGAGCCGGTGCTGTTGGTGCCGGGCCAGTTCGAGCGAGGAACTTGGGACTCGGGCCGGGGCTGTTGGTGCCGGGGCCTCAGGACCCGTGACGGGGCGGTCGGTACTGGGGCCCCAGGACCTGGGCCAGCGCTGTTGCTGCCGGGGCTGTTGGTGCCGGGGACCCGGGACCCAGGCCGGGCCTGTTGATGCCAGGGCCGTTGGTGCCTTTTCCCTGGGACCCATAGTGGGGCGGTCGGTGCTGGGGCTGCAGGACCCGAACCGGTGCCGTTGGTACCAGGCCTGTTCGAGCCAGGAACCCGGGGCTCGGACTGGGGCTGTTGGTGCCGGGGCCTCGGGACCCATACCGGGGCAGTCGGTACAGGGGCCCCAGGACCCGGGCCAGCGCTGTGGGTGCTGGAACTGTTCGTGCCTGGGACCCGGGCCTCGGGCCGAGGCACTGGGTGCCTGGGCGCCAGGACCCGGCCAGGGCTGTTGGTGCTGGGGCTGTTGGTGCCGCGGACCTGAGACCCAGGTGGGTACTGTTGGTGCCGGGCCTGTTGTTGCCGGGGTCCCGGGCCCCGTGCTGGGGCCCTGAGACCCGGGCCGGGGCGGTTGATGCCAGGGTTGTTGGTGCCGGGGCCCTGGGACCCGGGATCCAGGCCGGGGTGGTCAGTGCTGGGACCTCGGCCCCAGGCCGTGGCTGTTTGTGCCGGGGCCCTGAAAACCGGGTAGGGTTGTGGGGGCCGGGGCCCCGGGACCAGGAGCCGGGGATGTTGGTGCCCGTGCCTCAGTACCCGTGCCAGGGCAGTTGGTGCCAGGGCCCCGGGACCTGGGCCGGGGCTGTTTGTGCCGGGGCTCCAGGTCTCGGTTCGGGGCGATCGGGGCCAGGGACCGGAAACCCGGGCCGGGGTTTTTGGTGCCGGTGCACCGGAACCCGGGCTGGGGCTCTTGTTGCTGGGACTGTTTGTGACGGGGAATCGGGACCCAGGCCGGTACTGTTGGTGCTGGGACTGTTTGTGCCGGGGCCCCGGGACCCGGGCCGGGGTTGTTGGTGCCGGGGCTGTTGGTGCTGGGGCTCCGGTACTCGGGCAGGGGTGGTCAGTTCCGGGGCCTCGAGCCACGGTCCGCGGCTGTTTGTGCCGGGGCCCTGAAAACCAGGAAGGGCTGTTGGTGCTGTGGTCCCAGTACCCAGGCCGAAGCTGTTGGTGCCGGGGCTGTTTGTGCCGGGGGCCGGGGCTGTTGGTGCCTGTGCCTCAGTACCCGGGCCAGGGCAGTCGGTGCCGGGGTCCCGGAATCCGGGCCGGGGCTTTTCGTGCCGGGGCTCAGGGACCCGGGCCGGGGCTCTTGGTGCCCAGGCCTCAGGACCTGTGCCAGGGTGGTCGGTGCTGGGGTACCTGGAATCTGGGCGGGGCTGTAGGTGCCTGGGTCTCGGTACCCGTGCTGGGCCGTTGGTACCGGGGTCCCGGGACCTGGGCCGGGGCTGTTGGTGTCGGGGCCCTGGGACCCGGGTCAGGGCTGTTGGTGCCGGGACCCTAAAACCCAGGCCGGGGCTGTTGGTGCCGGGACTCCGGAACCCGGGCCAGGGTTGTTCGTGGCGGGGCCCCAGGACCGGAGTCCGGGCTTGTTAGTGCTCGGGACCCGGAACCCTGGCCGGGGCTGTCGGTGCCCTGGTCTTGGGACCCGGGCTGGGCTGATCGGTGCCAGGGCTGTTGGTGCCAGGGCCCCGGAACCCGGGCAGGGGCGGTCGGTTCTGGGGCCCCAGGACCCGTGCTGGGGTGGTCCGTGCTTGGGCCCTGAAACCCGGGCCGGGACTGTTGGTGCTGGGGCCGTTTGTGCCGGTGCCCCGGGACCCATACCGGGGCGGTCGGTACTGGGGCTCCAGGACCCGGGTCGGGGCTGGTGGTGCCGGGGCTGTTAGTGCCGGGGACCCGGGACCCGGGCCGGGGCTGTTGGTGCTGGGGCTCCAGGACCTGAGCCGGTTCTGTTGGTGCTGGGCCTGTTCGAGCCAGGAACCCGGGACTCGTGCCGGGGCCTCGGGACCCGTGCCAGGGCGGTCTGTACTGGGGCCCCATGGCCCGGGTCAGGGCTGTTGTTGCCGGGGCTGTTGGTGCCGGGGACCTGGGACCTGTGCCAGGGCGGTCGGTGCTGGGGGTCCAGGACCCGAGCAGGTGCTGTTGGTGCCGGACCTGTTCGAGCCAGGAAGCCGGGACTCGGGCCGGGGCTGTTGGTGCCGGGGTCTCGGGACCCGCGCCGGGGCGGTCGGTGCTGGGGCCCCGAGACCCAGGCTGGTATTGCTGTTGCCAGGGCTGTGGGGGCCAGGGCCTTCGGACCCATGCCGGGGCGGTCGGTGCTGGGGCCCCAGGACCCGGGCCGGGGCTGTTGTTGCCGGGGCTGTTGGTGCCGGGGTCTCGGGACCCATGCCGAGGCGGTGAGTGCAGGGGCAACAGGACCCAGGCCGGTACTGTTGTTGCTGAGCCTGTTGGTGCCGGGGCCCAGGATCCGTGCTGGGGCGGTCGGTGCTGGGGCCCAGGACCCGGGTCGGGGCTGTTGGTGCTGGGACTCTTGGTGCCGGGGTCCCGGGACCCATACCGGGGCGGGTAGTGCAGGGTCTCCAGGACTGAGCCGGTGCCGTTGGTGCCAGGCCTGTTCGAGCCTAGAACCCGGGACTCGGGCCGGGGCTATTCGTGCCAGGGCTATTGGTGCCGGGGACCCGGAACGGGGGCCGGGGCGGTAGGTTCTGGGGCCCCAGGACCCGTGCTGGGGTGGTCCGTGCTGGGGCCCTGAAACCCGGGCCAGGACTGTTGGTGCCGGGGCCCCGGGATCCGGGCTGGGGCTGTTGGTGCTGGGGCCGTTGGTGCCGGTGCCCCGGGACCCATACCGGGGCGGTCGGTGCTGGGCATCAAGGACACGGGTCGGGGCTGGTGGTGCCGGGGCTGTTAGTGCTGGGGACCCGGGACCCGTGCTGGGGCTGTTGGTGCTGGGGCTCTAGGACCCGAGCCGGTGCTGTTGGTGCCGGGCCAGTTCGAGCGAGGAACTTGGGACTCGGGCCGGGGCTGTTGGTGCCGGGGCCTCAGGACCCGTGACGGGGCGGTCGGTACTGGGGCCCCAGGACCTGGGCCAGCGCTGTTGCTGCCGGGGCTGTTGGTGCCGGGGACCCGGGACCCAGGCCGGGCCTGTTGATGCCAGGGCCGTTGGTGCCTTTTCCCTGGGACCCATAGTGGGGCGGTCGGTGCTGGGGCTGCAGGACCCGAACCGGTGCCGTTGGTACCAGGCCTGTTCGAGCCAGGAACCCGGGGCTCGGACTGGGGCTGTTGGTGCCGGGGCCTCGGGACCCATACCGGGGCAGTCGGTACAGGGGCCCCAGGACCCGGGCCAGCGCTGTGGGTGCTGGAACTGTTCGTGCCTGGGACCCGGGCCTCGGGCCGAGGCACTGGGTGCCTGGGCGCCAGGACCCGGCCAGGGCTGTTGGTGCTGGGGCTGTTGGTGCCGCGGACCTGAGACCCAGGTGGGTACTGTTGGTGCCGGGCCTGTTGTTGCCGGGGTCCCGGGCCCCGTGCTGGGGCCCTGAGACCCGGGCCGGGGCGGTTGATGCCAGGGTTGTTGGTGCCGGGGCCCTGGGACCCGGGATCCAGGCCGGGGTGGTCAGTGCTGGGACCTCGGCCCCAGGCCGTGGCTGTTTGTGCCGGGGCCCTGAAAACCGGGTAGGGTTGTGGGGGCCGGGGCCCCGGGACCAGGAGCCGGGGATGTTGGTGCCCGTGCCTCAGTACCCGTGCCAGGGCAGTTGGTGCCAGGGCCCCGGGACCTGGGCCGGGGCTGTTTGTGCCGGGGCTCCAGGTCTCGGTTCGGGGCGATCGGGGCCAGGGACCGGAAACCCGGGCCGGGGTTTTTGGTGCCGGTGCACCGGAACCCGGGCTGGGGCTCTTGTTGCTGGGACTGTTTGTGACGGGGAATCGGGACCCAGGCCGGTACTGTTGGTGCTGGGACTGTTTGTGCCGGGGCCCCGGGACCCGGGCCGGGGTTGTTGGTGCCGGGGCTGTTGGTGCTGGGGCTCCGGTACTCGGGCAGGGGTGGTCAGTTCCGGGGCCTCGAGCCACGGTCCGCAGCTGTTTGTGCCGGGGCCCTGAAAACCAGGAAGGGCTGTTGGTGCTGTGGTCCCAGTACCCAGGCCGAAGCTGTTGGTGCCGGGGCTGTTTGTGCCGGGGGCCGGGGCTGTTGGTGCCTGTGCCTCAGTATCCGGGCCAGGGCAGTCGGTGCCGGGGTCCCGGAATCCGGGCCGGGGCTTTTCGTGCCGGGGCTCAGGGACCCGGGCCGGGGCTTTTGGTGCCCAGGCCTCAGGACCTGTGCCAGGGTGGTCGGTGCTGGGGTACCCGGAATCTGGGCGGGGCTGTAGGTGCCTGGGTCTCGGTACCCGTGCTGGGCCGTTGGTACCGGGGTCCCGGGACCTGGGCCGGGGCTGTTGGTGTCGGGGCCCTGGGACCCGGGTCAGGGCTGTTGGTGCCGGGACCCTAAAACCCAGGCCGGGGCTGTTGGTGCCGGGACTCCGGAACCCGGGCCAGGGTTGTTCGTGGCGGGGCCCCAGGACCGGAGTCCGGGCTTGTTAGTGCTCGGGACCCGGAACCCTGGCCGGGGCTGTCGGTGCCCTGGTCTTGGGACCCGGGCTGGGCTGATCGGTGCCAGGGCTGTTGGTGCCAGGGCCCCGGAACCCGGGCAGGGGCGGTCGGTTCTGGGGCCCCAGGACCCGTGCTGGGGTGGTCCGTGCTTGGGCCCTGAAACCCGGGCCGGGACTGTTGGTGCTGGGGCCGTTTGTGCCGGTGCCCCGGGACCCATACCGGGGCGGTCGGTACTGGGGCTCCAGGACCCGGGTCGGGGCTGGTGGTGCCGGGGCTGTTAGTGCCGGGGACCCGGGACCCGGGCCGGGGCTGTTGGTGCTGGGGCTCCAGGACCTGAGCCGGTTCTGTTGGTGCTGGGCCTGTTCGAGCCAGGAACCCGGGACTCGTGCCGGGGCCTCGGGACCCGTGCCAGGGCGGTCTGTACTGGGGCCCCATGGCCCGGGTCAGGGCTGTTGTTGCCGGGGCTGTTGGTGCCGGGGACCTGGGACCTGTGCCAGGGCGGTCGGTGCTGGGGGTCCAGGACCCGAGCAGGTGCTGTTGGTGCCGGACCTGTTCGAGCCAGGAAGCCGGGACTCGGGCCGGGGCTGTTGGTGCCGGGGTCTCGGGACCCGCGCCGGGGCGGTCGGTGCTGGGGCCCCGAGACCCAGGCTGGTATTGCTGTTGCCAGGGCTGTGGGGGCCAGGGCCTTCGGACCCATGCCGGGGCGGTCGGTGCTGGGGCCCCAGGACCCGGGCCGGGGCTGTTGTTGCCGGGGCTGTTGGTGCCGGGGTCTCGGGACCCATGCCGAGGCGGTGAGTGCAGGGGCAACAGGACCCAGGCCGGTACTGTTGTTGCTGAGCCTGTTGGTGCCGGGGCCCAGGATCCGTGCTGGGGCGGTCGGTGCTGGGGCCCAGGACCCGGGTCGGGGCTGTTGGTGCTGGGACTCTTGGTGCCGGGGTCCCGGGACCCATACCGGGGCGGGTAGTGCAGGGTCTCCAGGACTGAGCCGGTGCCGTTGGTGCCAGGCCTGTTCGAGCCTAGAACCCGGGACTCGGGCCGGGGCTATTCGTGCCAGGGCTATTGGTGCCGGGGACCCGGAACGGGGGCCGGGGCGGTAGGTTCTGGGGCCCCAGGACCCGTGCTGGGGTGGTCCGTGCTGGGGCCCTGAAACCCGGGCCAGGACTGTTGGTGCCGGGGCCCCGGGATCCGGGCTGGGGCTGTTGGTGCTGGGGCCGTTGGTGCCGGTGCCCCGGGACCCATACCGGGGCGGTCGGTGCTGGGGATCAAGGACACGGGTCGGGGCTGGTGGTGCCGGGGCTGTTAGTGCTGGGGACCCGGGACCCGTGCTGGGGCTGTTGGTGCTGGGGCTCTAGGACCCGAGCCGGTGCTGTTGGTGCCGGGCCAGTTCGAGCGAGGAACTTGGGACTCGGGCCGGGGCTGTTGGTGCCGGGGCCTCAGGACCCGTGACGGGGCGGTCGGTACTGGGGCCCCAGGACCTGGGCCAGCGCTGTTGCTGCCGGGGCTGTTGGTGCCGGGGACCCGGGACCCAGGCCGGGCCTGTTGATGCCAGGGCCGTTGGTGCCTTTTCCCTGGGACCCATAGTGGGGCGGTCGGTGCTGGGGCTGCAGGACCCGAACCGGTGCCGTTGGTACCAGGCCTGTTCGAGCCAGGAACCCGGGGCTCGGACTGGGGCTGTTGGTGCCGGGGCCTCGGGACCCATACCGGGGCAGTCGGTACAGGGGCCCCAGGACCCGGGCCAGCGCTGTGGGTGCTGGAACTGTTCGTGCCTGGGACCCGGGCCTCGGGCCGAGGCACTGGGTGCCTGGGCGCCAGGACCCGGCCAGGGCTGTTGGTGCTGGGGCTGTTGGTGCCGCGGACCTGAGACCCAGGTGGGTACTGTTGGTGCCGGGCCTGTTGTTGCCGGGGTCCCGGGCCCCGTGCTGGGGCCCTGAGACCCGGGCCGGGGCGGTTGATGCCAGGGTTGTTGGTGCCGGGGCCCTGGGACCCGGGATCCAGGCCGGGGTGGTCAGTGCTGGGACCTCGGCCCCAGGCCGTGGCTGTTTGTGCCGGGGCCCTGAAAACCGGGTAGGGTTGTGGGGGCCGGGGCCCCGGGACCAGGAGCCGGGGATGTTGGTGCCCGTGCCTCAGTACCCGTGCCAGGGCAGTTGGTGCCAGGGCCCCGGGACCTGGGCCGGGGCTGTTTGTGCCGGGGCTCCAGGTCTCGGTTCGGGGCGATCGGGGCCAGGGACCGGAAACCCGGGCCGGGGTTTTTGGTGCCGGTGCACCGGAACCCGGGCTGGGGCTCTTGTTGCTGGGACTGTTTGTGACGGGGAATCGGGA
Organism: Calonectris borealis; assembly: GCF_964195595.1. Lineage (NCBI taxonomy): Eukaryota > Metazoa > Chordata > Aves > Procellariiformes > Procellariidae > Calonectris > Calonectris borealis. The sequence continues at coordinate 723,492 of NW_027441467.1, read as the reverse complement.
CCCAGGCCGGTACTGTTGGTGCTGGGACTGTTTGTGCCGGGGCCCCGGGACCCGGGCCGGGGTTGTTGGTGCCGGGGCTGTTGGTGCTGGGGCTCCGGTACTCGGGCAGGGGTGGTCAGTTCCGGGGCCTCGAGCCACGGTCCGCAGCTGTTTGTGCCGGGGCCCTGAAAACCAGGAAGGGCTGTTGGTGCTGTGGTCCCAGTACCCAGGCCGAAGCTGTTGGTGCCGGGGCTGTTTGTGCCGGGGGCCGGGGCTGTTGGTGCCTGTGCCTCAGTATCCGGGCCAGGGCAGTCGGTGCCGGGGTCCCGGAATCCGGGCCGGGGCTTTTCGTGCCGGGGCTCAGGGACCCGGGCCGGGGCTCTTGGTGCCCAGGCCTCAGGACCTGTGCCAGGGTGGTCGGTGCTGGGGTACCCGGAATCTGGGCGGGGCTGTAGGTGCCTGGGTCTCGGTACCCGTGCTGGGCCGTTGGTACCGGGGTCCCGGGACCTGGGCCGGGGCTGTTGGTGTTGGGGCCCTGGGACCCGGGTCAGGGCTGTTGGTGCCGGGACCCTAAAACCCGGGCCGGGGCTGTTGGTGCCGGGACTCCGGAACCCGGGCCAGGGTTGTTCGTGGCGGGGCCCCAGGACCGGAGTCCGGGCTTGTTAGTGCTCGGGACCCGGAACCCTGGCCGGGGCTGTCGGTGCCCTGGTCTTGGGACCCGGGCTGGGCTGATCGGTGCCAGGGCTGTTGGTGCCAGGGCCCCGGAACCCGGGCAGGGGCGATAGGTTCTGGGGCCCCAGGACCCGTGCTGGGGTGGTCCGTGCTTGGGCCCTGAAACCCGGGCCGGGACTGTTGGTGCTGGGGCCGTTTGTGCCGGTGCCCCGGGACCCATACCGGGGCGGTCGGTACTGGGGCTCCAGGACCCGGGTCGGGGCTGGTGGTGCCGGGGCTGTTAGTGCCGGGGACCCGGGACCCGGGCCGGGGCTGTTGGTGCTGGGGCTCCAGGACCTGAGCCGGTTCTGTTGGTGCCGGGCCTGTTCGAGCCAGGAACCCGGGACTCGTGCCGGGGCCTCGGGACCCGTGCCAGGGCGGTCTGTACTGGGGCCCCATGGCCCGGGTCAGGGCTGTTGTTGCCGGGGCTGTTGGTGCCGGGGACCTGGGACCTGTGCCAGGGCGGTCGGTGCTGGGGGTCCAGGACCCGAGCAGGTGCTGTTGGTGCCGGACCTGTTCGAGCCAGGAAGCCGGGACTCGGGCCGGGGCTGTTGGTGCCGGGGTCTCGGGACCCGCGCCGGGGCGGTCGGTGCTGGGGCCCCGAGACCCAGGCTGGTATTGCTGTTGCCAGGGCTGTGGGGGCCAGGGCCTTCGGACCCATGCCGGGGCGGTCGGTGCTGGGGCCCCAGGACCCGGGCCGGGGCTGTTGTTGCCGGGGCTGTTGGTGCCGGGGTCTCGGGACCCATGCCGAGGCGGTGAGTGCAGGGGCAACAGGACCCAGGCCGGTACTGTTGTTGCTGAGCCTGTTGGTGCCGGGGCCCAGGATCCGTGCTGGGGCGGTCGGTGCTGGGGCCCAGGACCCGGGTCGGGGCTGTTGGTGCTGGGACTCTTGGTGCCGGGGTCCCGGGACCCATACCGGGGCGGGTAGTGCAGGGTCTCCAGGACTGAGCCGGTGCCGTTGGTGCCAGGCCTGTTCGAGCCTAGAACCCGGGACTCGGGCCGGGGCTATTCGTGCCAGGGCTATTGGTGCCGGGGACCCGGAACGGGGGCCGGGGCGGTAGGTTCTGGGGCCCCAGGACCCGTGCTGGGGTGGTCCGTGCTGGGGCCCTGAAACCCGGGCCAGGACTGTTGGTGCCGGGGCCCCGGGATCCGGGCTGGGGCTGTTGGTGCTGGGGCCGTTGGTGCCGGTGCCCCGGGACCCATACCGGGGCGGTCGGTGCTGGGGATCAAGGACACGGGTCGGGGCTGGTGGTGCCGGGGCTGTTAGTGCCGGTGCCCCGGGACCCATACCGGGGCGGTCGGTGCTGGGGATCAAGGACACGGGTCGGGGCTGGTGGTGCCGGGGCTGTTAGTGCTGGGGACCCGGGACCCGTGCTGGGGCTGTTGGTGCTGGGGCTCTAGGACCCGAGCCGGTGCTGTTGGTGCCGGGCCAGTTCGAGCGAGGAACTTGGGACTCGGGCCGGGGCTGTTGGTGCCGGGGCCTCAGGACCCGTGACGGGGCGGTCGGTACTGGGGCCCCAGGACCTGGGCCAGCGCTGTTGCTGCCGGGGCTGTTGGTGCCGGGGACCCGGGACCCAGGCCGGGCCTGTTGATGCCAGGGCCGTTGGTGCCTTTTCCCTGGGACCCATAGTGGGGCGGTCGGTGCTGGGGCTGCAGGACCCGAACCGGTGCCGTTGGTACCAGGCCTGTTCGAGCCAGGAACCCGGGGCTCGGACTGGGGCTGTTGGTGCCGGGGCCTCGGGACCCATACCGGGGCAGTCGGTACAGGGGCCCCAGGACCCGGGCCAGCGCTGTGGGTGCTGGAACTGTTCGTGCCTGGGACCCGGGCCTCGGGCCGAGGCACTGGGTGCCTGGGCGCCAGGACCCGGCCAGGGCTGTTGGTGCTGGGGCTGTTGGTGCCGCGGACCTGAGACCCAGGTGGGTACTGTTGGTGCCGGGCCTGTTGTTGCCGGGGTCCCGGGCCCCGTGCTGGGGCCCTGAGACCCGGGCCGGGGCGGTTGATGCCAGGGTTGTTGGTGCCGGGGCCCTGGGACCCGGGATCCAGGCCGGGGTGGTCAGTGCTGGGACCTCGGCCCCAGGCCGTGGCTGTTTGTGCCGGGGCCCTGAAAACCGGGTAGGGTTGTGGGTGCCGGGGCCCCGGGACCAGGAGCCGGGGATGTTGGTGCCCGTGCCTCAGTACCCGTGCCAGGGCAGTTGGTGCCAGGGCCCCGGGACCTGGGCCGGGGCTGTTTGTGCCGGGGCTCCAGGTCTCGGTTCGGGGCGATCGGGGCCAGGGACCGGAAACCCGGGCCGGGGTTTTTGGTGCCGGTGCACCGGAACCCGGGCTGGGGCTCTTGTTGCTGGGACTGTTTGTGACGGGGAATCGGGACCCAGGCCGGTACTGTTGGTGCTGGGACTGTTTGTGCCGGGGCCCCGGGACCCGGGCCGGGGTTGTTGGTGCCGGGGCTGTTGGTGCTGGGGCTCCGGTACTCGGGCAGGGGTGGTCAGTTCCGGGGCCTCGAGCCACGGTCCGCGGCTGTTTGTGCCGGGGCCCTGAAAACCAGGAAGGGCTGTTGGTGCTGTGGTCCCAGTACCCAGGCCGAAGCTGTTGGTGCCGGGGCTGTTTGTGCCGGGGGCCGGGGCTGTTGGTGCCTGTGCCTCAGTACCCGGGCCAGGGCAGTCGGTGCCGGGGTCCCGGAATCCGGGCCGGGGCTTTTCGTGCCGGGGCTCAGGGACCCGGGCCGGGGCTCTTGGTGCCCAGGCCTCAGGACCTGTGCCAGGGTGGTCGGTGCTGGGGTACCCGGAATCTGGGCGGGGCTGTAGGTGCCTGGGTCTCGGTACCCGTGCTGGGCCGTTGGTACCGGGGTCCCGGGACCTGGGCCGGGGCTGTTGGTGTTGGGGCCCTGGGACCCGGGTCAGGGCTGTTGGTGCCGGGACCCTAAAACCCGGGCCGGGGCTGTTGGTGCCGGGACTCCGGAACCCGGGCCAGGGTTGTTCGTGGCGGGGCCCCAGGACCGGAGTCCGGGCTTGTTAGTGCTCGGGACCCGGAACCCTGGCCGGGGCTGTCGGTGCCCTGGTCTTGGGACCCGGGCTGGGCTGATCGGTGCCAGGGCTGTTGGTGCCAGGGCCCCGGAACCCGGGCAGGGGCGGTAGGTTCTGGGGCCCCAGGACCCGTGCTGGGGTGGTCCGTGCTGGGGCCCTGAAACCCGGGCCGGGACTGTTGGTGCTGGGGCCGTTTGTGCCGGTGCCCCGGGACCCATACCGGGGCGGTCGGTACTGGGGCTCCAGGACCCGGGTCGGGGCTGGTGGTGCCGGGGCTGTTAGTGCCGGGGACCCGGGACGCGGGCCGGGGCTGTTGGTGCTGGGCCTCCAGGACCTGAGCCGGTTCTGTTGGTGCTGGGCCTGTTCGAGCCAGGAACCCGGGACTCGTGCCGGGGCCTCGGGACCCGTGCCAGGGCGGTCTGTACTGGGGCCCCATGGCCCGGGTCAGGGCTGTTGTTGCCGGGGCTGTTGGTGCCGGGGACCTGGGACCTGTGCCAGGGCGGTCGGTGCTGGGGGTCCAGGACCCGAGCAGGTGCTGTTGGTGCCGGACCTGTTCGAGCCAGGAAGCCGGGACTCGGGCCGGGGCTGTTGGTGCCGGGGTCTCGGGACCCGCGCCGGGGCGGTCGGTGCTGGGGCCCCGAGACCCAGGCTGGTATTGCTGTTGCCAGGGCTGTGGGGGCCAGGGCCTTCGGACCCATGCCGGGGCGGTCGGTGCTGGGGCCCCAGGACCCGGGCCGGGGCTGTTGTTGCCGGGGCTGTTGGTGCCGGGGTCTCGGGACCCATGCCGAGGCGGTGAGTGCAGGGGCAACAGGACCCAGGCCGGTACTGTTGTTGCTGAGCCTGTTGGTGCCGGGGCCCAGGATCCGTGCTGGGGCGGTCGGTGCTGGGGCCCAGGACCCGGGTCGGGGCTGTTGGTGCTGGGACTCTTGGTGCCGGGGTCCCGGGACCCATACCGGGGCGGGTAGTGCAGGGTCTCCAGGACTGAGCCGGTGCCGTTGGTGCCAGGCCTGTTCGAGCCTAGAACCCGGGACTCGGGCCGGGGCTATTCGTGCCAGGGCTATTGGTGCCGGGGACCCGGAACGGGGGCCGGGGCGGTAGGTTCTGGGGCCCCAGGACCCGTGCTGGGGTGGTCCGTGCTGGGGCCCTGAAACCCGGGCCAGGACTGTTGGTGCCGGGGCCCCGGGATCCGGGCTGGGGCTGTTGGTGCTGGGGCCGTTGGTGCCGGTGCCCCGGGACCCATACCGGGGCGGTCGGTGCTGGGGATCAAGGACACGGGTCGGGGCTGGTGGTGCCGGGGCTGTTAGTGCCGGTGCCCCGGGACCCATACCGGGGCGGTCGGTGCTGGGGATCAAGGACACGGGTCGGGGCTGGTGGTGCCGGGGCTGTTAGTGCTGGGGACCCGGGACCCGTGCTGGGGCTGTTGGTGCTGGGGCTCTAGGACCCGAGCCGGTGCTGTTGGTGCCGGGCCAGTTCGAGCGAGGAACTTGGGACTCGGGCCGGGGCTGTTGGTGCCGGGGCCTCAGGACCCGTGACGGGGCGGTCGGTACTGGGGCCCCAGGACCTGGGCCAGCGCTGTTGCTGCCGGGGCTGTTGGTGCCGGGGACCCGGGACCCAGGCCGGGCCTGTTGATGCCAGGGCCGTTGGTGCCTTTTCCCTGGGACCCATAGTGGGGCGGTCGGTGCTGGGGCTGCAGGACCCGAACCGGTGCCGTTGGTACCAGGCCTGTTCGAGCCAGGAACCCGGGGCTCGGACTGGGGCTGTTGGTGCCGGGGCCTCGGGACCCATACCGGGGCAGTCGGTACAGGGGCCCCAGGACCCGGGCCAGCGCTGTGGGTGCTGGAACTGTTCGTGCCTGGGACCCGGGCCTCGGGCCGAGGCACTGGGTGCCTGGGCGCCAGGACCCGGCCAGGGCTGTTGGTGCTGGGGCTGTTGGTGCCGCGGACCTGAGACCCAGGTGGGTACTGTTGGTGCCGGGCCTGTTGTTGCCGGGGTCCCGGGCCCCGTGCTGGGGCCCTGAGACCCGGGCCGGGGCGGTTGATGCCAGGGTTGTTGGTGCCGGGGCCCTGGGACCCGGGATCCAGGCCGGGGTGGTCAGTGCTGGGACCTCGGCCCCAGGCCGTGGCTGTTTGTGCCGGGGCCCTGAAAACCGGGTAGGGTTGTGGGGGCCGGGGCCCCGGGACCAGGAGCCGGGGATGTTGGTGCCCGTGCCTCAGTACCCGTGCCAGGGCAGTTGGTGCCAGGGCCCCGGGACCTGGGCCGGGGCTGTTTGTGCCGGGGCTCCAGGTCTCGGTTCGGGGCGATCGGGGCCAGGGACCGGAAACCCGGGCCGGGGTTTTTGGTGCCGGTGCACCGGAACCCGGGCTGGGGCTCTTGTTGCTGGGACTGTTTGTGACGGGGAATCGGGACCCAGGCCGGTACTGTTGGTGCTGGGACTGTTTGTGCCGGGGCCCCGGGACCCGGGCCGGGGTTGTTGGTGCCGGGGCTGTTGGTGCTGGGGCTCCGGTACTCGGGCAGGGGTGGTCAGTTCCGGGGCCTCGAGCCACGGTCCGCGGCTGTTTGTGCCGGGGCCCTGAAAACCAGGAAGGGCTGTTGGTGCTGTGGTCCCAGTACCCAGGCCGAAGCTGTTGGTGCCGGGGCTGTTTGTGCCGGGGGCCGGGGCTGTTGGTGCCTGTGCCTCAGTACCCGGGCCAGGGCAGTCGGTGCCGGGGTCCCGGAATCCGGGCCGGGGCTTTTCGTGCCGGGGCTCAGGGACCCGGGCCGGGGCTCTTGGTGCCCAGGCCTCAGGACCTGTGCCAGGGTGGTCGGTGCTGGGGTACCCGGAATCTGGGCGGGGCTGTAGGTGCCTGGGTCTCGGTACCCGTGCTGGGCCGTTGGTACCGGGGTCCCGGGACCTGGGCCGGGGCTGTTGGTGTTGGGGCCCTGGGACCCGGGTCAGGGCTGTTGGTGCCGGGACCCTAAAACCCGGGCCGGGGCTGTTGGTGCCGGGACTCCGGAACCCGGGCCAGGGTTGTTCGTGGCGGGGCCCCAGGACCGGAGTCCGGGCTTGTTAGTGCTCGGGACCCGGAACCCTGGCCGGGGCTGTCGGTGCCCTGGTCTTGGGACCCGGGCTGGGCTGATCGGTGCCAGGGCTGTTGGTGCCAGGGCCCCGGAACCCGGGCAGGGGCGGTAGGTTCTGGGGCCCCAGGACCCGTGCTGGGGTGGTCCGTGCTGGGGCCCTGAAACCCGGGCCGGGACTGTTGGTGCTGGGGCCGTTTGTGCCGGTGCCCCGGGACCCATACCGGGGCGGTCGGTACTGGGGCTCCAGGACCCGGGTCGGGGCTGGTGGTGCCGGGGCTGTTAGTGCCGGGGACCCGGGACCCGGGCCGGGGCTGTTGGTGCTGGGCCTCCAGGACCTGAGCCGGTTCTGTTGGTGCTGGGCCTGTTCGAGCCAGGAACCCGGGACTCGTGCCGGGGCCTCGGGACCCGTGCCAGGGCGGTCTGTACTGGGGCCCCATGGCCCGGGTCAGGGCTGTTGTTGCCGGGGCTGTTGGTGCCGGGGACCTGGGACCTGTGCCAGGGCGGTCGGTGCTGGGGGTCCAGGACCCGAGCAGGTGCTGTTGGTGCCGGACCTGTTCGAGCCAGGAAGCCGGGACTCGGGCCGGGGCTGTTGGTGCCGGGGTCTCGGGACCCGCGCCGGGGCGGTCGGTGCTGGGGCCCCGAGACCCAGGCTGGTATTGCTGTTGCCAGGGCTGTGGGGGCCAGGGCCTTCGGACCCATGCCGGGGCGGTCGGTGCTGGGGCCCCAGGACCCGGGCCGGGGCTGTTGTTGCCGGGGCTGTTGGTGCCGGGGTCTCGGGACCCATGCCGAGGCGGTGAGTGCAGGGGCAACAGGACCCAGGCCGGTACTGTTGTTGCTGAGCCTGTTGGTGCCGGGGCCCAGGATCCGTGCTGGGGCGGTCGGTGCTGGGGCCCAGGACCCGGGTCGGGGCTGTTGGTGCTGGGACTCTTGGTGCCGGGGTCCCGGGACCCATACCGGGGTGGGTAGTGCAGGGTCTCCAGGACTGAGCCGGTGCCGTTGGTGCCAGGCCTGTTCGAGCCTAGAACCCGGGACTCGGGCCGGGGCTATTCGTGCCAGGGCTATTGGTGCCGGGGACCCGGAACGGGGGCCGGGGCGGTAGGTTCTGGGGCCCCAGGACCCGTGCTGGGGTGGTCCGTGCTGGGGCCCTGAAACCCGGGCCAGGACTGTTGGTGCCGGGGCCCCGGGATCCGGGCTGGGGCTGTTGGTGCTGGGGCCGTTGGTGCCGGTGCCCCGGGACCCATACCGGGGCGGTCGGTGCTGGGGATCAAGGACACGGGTCGGGGCTGGTGGTGCCGGGGCTGTTAGTGCCGGTGCCCCGGGACCCATACCGGGGCGGTCGGTGCTGGGGATCAAGGACACGGGTCGGGGCTGGTGGTGCCGGGGCTGTTAGTGCTGGGGACCCGGGACCCGTGCTGGGGCTGTTGGTGCTGGGGCTCTAGGACCCGAGCCGGTGCTGTTGGTGCCGGGCCAGTTCGAGCGAGGAACTTGGGACTCGGGCCGGGGCTGTTGGTGCCGGGGCCTCAGGACCCGTGACGGGGCGGTCGGTACTGGGGCCCCAGGACCTGGGCCAGCGCTGTTGCTGCCGGGGCTGTTGGTGCCGGGGACCCGGGACCCAGGCCGGGCCTGTTTATGCCAGGGCCGTTGGTGCCTTTTCCCTGGGACCCATAGTGGGGCGGTCGGTGCTGGGGCTGCAGGACCCGAACCGGTGCCGTTGGTACCAGGCCTGTTCGAGCCAGGAACCCGGGGCTCGGACTGGGGCTGTTGGTGCCGGGGCCTCGGGACCCATACCGGGGCAGTCGGTACAGGGGCCCCAGGACCCGGGCCAGCGCTGTGGGTGCTGGAACTGTTCGTGCCTGGGACCCGGGCCTCGGGCCGAGGCACTGGGTGCCTGGGCGCCAGGACCCGGCCAGGGCTGTTGGTGCTGGGGCTGTTGGTGCCGCGGACCTGAGACCCAGGTGGGTACTGTTGGTGCCGGGCCTGTTGTTGCCGGGGTCCCGGGCCCCGTGCTGGGGCCCTGAGACCCGGGCCAGGGCGGTTGATGCCAGGGTTGTTGGTGCCGGGGCCCTGGGACCCGGGATCCAGGCCGGGGTGGTCAGTGCTGGGACCTCGGCCCCAGGCCGTGGCTGTTTGTGCCGGGGCCCTGAAAACCGGGTAGGGTTGTGGGGGCCGGGGCCCCGGGACCAGGAGCCGGGGATGTTGGTGCCCGTGCCTCAGTACCCGTGCCAGGGCAGTTGGTGCCAGGGCCCCGGGACCTGGGCCGGGGCTGTTTGTGCCGGGGCTCCAGGTCTCGGTTCGGGGCGATCGGGGCCAGGGACCGGAAACCCGGGCCGGGGTTTTTGGTGCCGGTGCACCGGAACCCGGGCTGGGGCTCTTGTTGCTGGGACTGTTTGTGATGGGGAATCGGGACCCAGGCCGGTACTGTTGGTGCTGGGACTGTTTGTGCCGGGGCCCCGGGACCCGGGCCGGGGTTGTTGGTGCCGGGGCTGTTGGTGCTGGGGCTCCGGTACTCGGGCAGGGGTGGTCAGTTCCGGGGCCTCGAGCCACGGTCCGCGGCTGTTTGTGCCGGGGCCCTGAAAACCAGGAAGGGCTGTTGGTGCTGTGGTCCCAGTACCCAGGCCGAAGCTGTTGGTGCCGGGGCTGTTTGTGCCGGGGGCCGGGGCTGTTGGTGCCTGTGCCTCAGTACCCGGGCCAGGGCAGTCGGTGCCGGGGTCCCGGAATCCGGGCCGGGGCTTTTCGTGCCGGGGCTCAGGGACCCGGGCCGGGGCTTTTGGTGCCCAGGCCTCAGGACCTGTGCCAGGGTGGTCGGTGCTGGGGTACCCGGAATCTGGGCGGGGCTGTAGGTGCCTGGGTCTCGGTACCCGTGCTGGGCCGTTGGTACCGGGGTCCCGGGACCTGGGCCGGGGCTGTTGGTGTCGGGGCCCTGGGACCCGGGTCAGGGCTGTTGGTGCCGGGACCCTAAAACCCAGGCCGAGGCTGTTGGTGCCGGGACTCCGGAACCCGGGCCAGGGTTGTTCGTGGCGGGGCCCCAGGACCGGAGTCCGGGCTTGTTGGTGCTCGGGACCCGGAACCCTGGCCGGGGCTGTCGGTGCCCTGGTCTTGGGACCCGGGCTGGGCTGATCGGTGCCAGGGCTGTTGGTGCCAGGGCCCCGGAACCCGGGCAGGGGCGGTCGGTTCTGGGGCCCCAGGACCCGTGCTGGGGTGGTCCGTGCTTGGGCCCTGAAACCCGGGCCGGGACTGTTGGTGCTGGGGCCGTTTGTGCCGGTGCCCCGGGACCCATACCGGAGCGGTCGGTACTGGGGCTCCAGGACCCGGGTCGGGGCTGGTGGTGCCGGGGCTGTTAGTGCCGGGGACCCGGGACCCGGGCCGGGGCTGTTGGTGCTGGGGCTCCAGGACCTGAGCCGGTTCTGTTGGTGCCGGGCCTGTTCGAGCCAGGAACCCGGGACTCGTGCCGGGGCCTCGGGACCCGTGCCAGGGCGGTCTGTACTGGGGCCCCATGGCCCGGGTCAGGGCTGTTGTTGCCGGGGCTGTTGGTGCCGGGGACCTGGGACCTGTGCCAGGGCGGTCGGTGCTGGGGGTCCAGGACCCGAGCAGGTGCTGTTGGTGCCGGACCTGTTCGAGCCAGGAACCCGGGACTCGGGCCGGGGCTGTTGGTGCCGGGGTCTCGGGACCCGCGCCGGGGCGGTCGGTGCTGGGGCCCCGAGACCCAGGCTGGTATTGCTGTTGCCAGGGCTGTGGGGGCCAGGGCCTTCGGACCCATGCCGGGGCGGTCGGTGCTGGGGCCCCAGGACCCGGGCCGGGGCTGTTGTTGCCGGGGCTGTTGGTGCCGGGGTCTCGGGACCCATGCCGAGGCGGTGAGTGCAGGGGCAACAGGACCCAGGCCGGTACTGTTGTTGCTGAGCCTGTTGGTGCCGGGGCCCAGGATCCGTGCTGGGGCGGTCGGTGCTGGGGCCCAGGACCCGGGTCGGGGCTGTTGGTGCTGGGACTCTTGGTGCCGGGGTCCCGGGACCCATACCGGGGCGGGTAGTGCAGGGTCTCCAGGACTGAGCCGGTGCCGTTGGTGCCAGGCCTGTTCGAGCCTAGAACCCGGGACTCGGGCCGGGGCTATTCGTGCCAGGGCTATTGGTGCCGGGGACCCGGAACGGGGGCCGGGGCGGTAGGTTCTGGGGCCCCAGGACCCGTGCTGGGGTGGTCCGTGCTGGGGCCCTGAAACCCGGGCCAGGACTGTTGGTGCCGGGGCCCCGGGATCCGGGCTGGGGCTGTTGGTGCTGGGGCCGTTGGTGCCGGTGCCCCGGGACCCATACCGGGGCGGTCGGTGCTGGGGATCAAGGACACGGGTCGGGGCTGGTGGTGCCGGGGCTGTTAGTGCTGGGGACCCGGGACCCGTGCTGGGGCTGTTGGTGCTGGGGCTCTAGGACCCGAGCCGGTGCTGTTGGTGCCGGGCCAGTTCGAGCGAGGAACTTGGGACTCGGGCCAGCGCTGTTGCTGCCGGGGCTGTTGGTGCCGGGGACCCGGGACCCAGGCCGGGCCTGTTGATGCCAGGGCCGTTGGTGCCTTTTCCCTGGGACCCATAGTGGGGCGGTCGGTGCTGGGGCTGCAGGACCCGAACCGGTGCCGTTGGTACCAGGCCTGTTCGAGCCAGGAACCCGGGGCTCGGACTGGGGCTGTTGGTGCCGGGGCCTCGGGACCCATACCGGGGCAGTCGGTACAGGGGCCCCAGGACCCGGGCCAGCGCTGTGGGTGCTGGAACTGTTCGTGCCTGGGACCCGGGCCTCGGGCCGAGGCACTGGGTGCCTGGGCGCCAGGACCCGGCCAGGGCTGTTGGTGCTGGGGCTGTTGGTGCCGCGGACCTGAGACCCAGGTGGGTACTGTTGGTGCCAGGCCTGTTGTTGCCGGGGTCCCGGGCCCCGTGCTGGGGCCCTGAGACCCGGGCCGGGGCGGTTGATGCCAGGGTTGTTGGTGCCGGGGCCCTGGGACCCGGGATCCAGGCCGGGGTGGTCAGTGCTGGGACCTCGGCCCCAGGCCGTGGCTGTTTGTGCCGGGGCCCTGAAAACCGGGTAGGGTTGTGGGGGCCGGGGCCCCGGGACCAGGAGCCGGGGATGTTGGTGCCCGTGCCTCAGTACCCGTGCCAGGGCAGTTGGTGCCAGGGCCCCGGGACCTGGGCCGGGGCTGTTTGTGCCGGGGCTCCAGGTCTCGGTTCGGGGCGATCGGGGCCAGGGACCGGAAACCCGGGCTGGGGTTTTTGGTGCCGGTGCACCGGAACCCGGGCTGGGGCTCTTGTTGCTGGGACTGTTTGTGACGGGGAATCGGGACCCAGGCCGGTACTGTTGGTGCTGGGACTGTTTGTGCCGGGGCCCCGGGACCCGGGCCGGTACTGTTGGTGCCAGGGCTGTTGGTGCCAGGGACCCGGAACCCGGGCAGGGGCGGTCGGTTCCTGGGCCCCAGGACCCATGCTGGGGTGGTCCGTGCTGGGGCCCTGAAACCCGGGCCGGGACTGTTGGTGACGGGGCCCCGGGATCCGGGTCAAGGCTGTTGATGCCGGGGCCATTGGTGCCAGTGCCCTGGGACCCATACCATGGCTGTCGGTGCTGGAGCTGCAGGACCCGAGCCGCTGCCGTTGGTGCCACGCTTGTTCGAGGCAAGAACCCGGGACTCGGGCCCGGGCTGTTGGTGCCGGGGCCTCGGGACCCATGCCGAGGCGGTGAGTGCAGGGGCAACAGGACCCAGGCCGGTAATGTTGGTTCCAGGGCTGTTGGTGCCAGGGCCCCGGAAACCGGGTCGGGGCGGTCGGTTCTGGGGCCCCAGGACCCGTGCTGGGGTGGTCCGTGCTGGGAACCTGAAACCCGGGCCGGAACTGTTGGTGCCGGGGCCCCGGGATCCGGGCCGGGGCTTCTGGTGCTGGGGCCGTTGGTGTCGGTGCCGCGGGACCCATACCGGGGCGGTCGGTGCTGGGGCTCCATAACCAGAGTCGGGGCTGTTGGTGCCGGGGCTTTTAGTGCCGGGGACCCGGGACCCGTGCTGGGGCGGTCGGTGCTGGGGCTCCTGGACCCGAGCCAGTGCTGTTGGTGCCGGACCTGTTCGAGCCAGGAACCTGGGATTCGGGACGGGGCTGTTGGTGCCGGGGCCTTGGGACCCGTGCCAGGGCGGCCGGTGCCGTGGCCTCAGGATCCGGGCCAGAGTTGTTGCTGCTGGGGCTGTTAGTTTCGGGGACACGGGACCCGTGCCGGTGCGGTCAGTGCTGGGGCCCCAGGACTCGAGCCAGCTCTGTTGGTGCCGGGGCTGTTGGTGCCGGGGACCCGGGACCCAGGCCGGTACTGTTGGTGCCAGGGCTGTTGGTGCCAGGGCCCCGGAACCCGGGCCGGGGCGGTCGGTTCTGGGGCACCAGGACCCGTGTTGGTGTGGTCCGTGCTGGCGCCCTGAAACCCGGTCCGGGACTCTTGGTGTCGGGGCCCCGGGATCCGTACCGGGGCTGTTGATGCCGGGGCCGTTGGTGCCGTTGCCCTGCGTCCCATACCGGGGCGGTCGGTGCTCGGGCTGCAGGACCCCAGCCGGTGCCGTTTGTGCCAGGCTTGTTCGAGCCAAGAACCCGGGACCCGGGCCGGGGCTGTTGGTGCCGGGGCCCAGGATCCGTGCCGGGGCGGTCGGTGCTGGGGCCCAGGACCCGGGTCGGGGCTGTTGGTGCCGGGGCTGTTCGTTCCGGGAACTTGGGACCCATGCCGAGGCGGTCAGTGCAGGGCTCCTAGGACCCAGGACAGTACTTTTGTTGACGGGCCTGTTGGTGCTGGGGCCGAGGACCCGGGTCGCGGCTGTTGGTGCCAGGGCTGCTGGTGCCGGGGACCTGGGACCCGTGCCAGGGCGGTCGGTGCTGGGGCCCCAGGACCTGGGCCAGCGCTGTTGCTGCCGGGGCTGTTGGTGTCGGGGACCCGGGACCCAGGCCGGGCCTGTTTATGCCAGGGCCGTTGGTGCCTTTTCCCTGGGACCCATAGTGGGGCGGTCGGTGCTGGGGCTGCAGGACCCGAACCGGTGCCGTTGGTACCAGGCCTGTTCGAGCCAGGAACCCGGGGCTCGGACTGGGGCTGTTGGTGCCGGGGCCTCGGGACCCATACCGGGGCAGTCGGTACAGGGGCCCCAGGACCCGGGCCAGCGCTGTGGGTGCTGGAACTGTTCGTGCCTGGGACCCGGGCCTCGGGCCGAGGCACTGGGTGCCTGGGCGCCAGGACCCGGCCAGGGCTGTTGGTGCTGGGGCTGTTGGTGCCGCGGACCTGAGACCCAGGTGGGTACTGTTGGTGCCGGGCCTGTTGTTGCCGGGGTCCCGGGCCCCGTGCTGGGGCCCTGAGACCCGGGCCGGGGCGGTTGATGCCAGGGTTGTTGGTGCCGGGGCCCTGGGACCCGGGATCCAGGCCGGGGTGGTCAGTGCTGGGACCTCGGCCCCAGGCCGTGGCTGTTTGTGCCGGGGCCCTGAAAACCGGGTAGGGTTGTGGGTGCCGGGGCCCCGGGACCAGGAGCCGGGGATGTTGGTGCCCGTGCCTCAGTACCCGTGCCAGGGCAGTTGGTGCCAGGGCCCCGGGACCTGGGCCGGGGCTGTTTGTGCCGGGGCTCCAGGTCTCGGTTCGGGGCGATCAGGGCCAGGGACCGGAAACCCGGGCCGGGGTTTTTGGTGCCGGTGCACCGGAACCCGGGCTGGGGCTCTTGTTGCTGGGACTGTTTGTGACGGGGAATCGGGACCCAGGCCGGTACTGTTGGTGCTGGGACTGTTTGTGCCGGGGCCCCGGGACCCGGGCCGGGGTTGTTGGTGCCGGGGCTGTTGGTGCTGGGGCTCCGGTACTCGGGCAGGGGTGGTCAGTTCCGGGGCCTCGAGCCACGGTCCGCGGCTGTTTGTGCCGGGGCCCTGAAAACCAGGAAGGGCTGTTGGTGCTGTGGTCCCAGTACCCAGGCCGAAGCTGTTGGTGCCGGGGCTGTTGGTGCCTGTGCCTCAGTATCCGGGCCAGGGCAGTCGGTGCCGGGGTCCCGGAATCCGGGCCGGGGCTTTTCGTGCCGGGGCTCAGGGACCCGGGCCGGGGCTCTTGGTGCCCAGGCCTCAGGACCTGTGCCAGGGTGGTCGGTGCTGGGGTACCCGGAATCTGGGCGGGGCTGTAGGTGCCTGGGTCTCGGTACCCGTGCTGGGCCGTTGGTACCGGGGTCCCGGGACCTGGGCCGGGGCTGTTGGTGTCGGGGCCCTGGGACCCGGGTCAGGGCTGTTGGTGCCGGGACCCTAAAACCCAGGCCGGGGCTGTTGGTGCCGGGACTCCGGAACCCGGGCCAGGGTTGTTCGTGGCGGGGCCCCAGGACCGGAGTCCGGGCTTGTTGGTGCTCGGGACCCGGAACCCTGGCCGGGGCTGTCGGTGCCCTGGTCTTGGGACCCGGGCTGGGCTGATCGGTGCCAGGGCTGTTGGTGCCAGGGCCCCGGAACCCGGGCAGGGGCGGTCGGTTCTGGGGCCCCAGGACCCGTGCTGGGGTGGTCCGTGCTTGGGCCCTGAAACCCGGGCCGGGACTGTTGGTGCTGGGGCCGTTTGTGCCGGTGCCCCGGGACCCATACCGGGGCGGTCGGTACTGAGGCTCCAGGACCCGGGTCGGGGCTGGTGGTGCCGGGGCTGTTAGTGCCGGGGACCCGGGACCCGGGCCGGGGCTGTTGGTGCTGGGGCTCCAGGACCTGAGCCGGTTCTGTTGGTGCTGGGCCTGTTCGAGCCAGGAACCCGGGACTCGTGCCGGGGCCTCGGGACCCGTGCCAGGGCGGTCGGTACTGGGGCCCCAGCACACGGGCCAGAGCTGTTGGTGCCTGGACTGTTGTTGCAGGGGACCCGGAACTCGGGCCGGGACGGTCGGTGCTGGGGCCGCAGGACCCGGGAATGGGCTGTTGGTGCCGGGGTTCTTGGTGCCGGGGCCCCGAGACCCAGGCTGGTACTGTTGTTGCCAGAGTTGTTGGGGCCCGGGCATCGGGTCCCGTGCCTCGGGACCCGTGCCGGGGCGGTGGATGCTGTGGCCCCATTACCCGGGCCAGAGTTGTTGCTGCTGGGGTTCTTGGTGCCGGGGACCCGGGACCCAGGCCGGTACTGTTGGTGCCAGGGCTGTTGGTGCCAGTGCCCCGGAACCCGGGCCGGGGCTGTTGGTGCCGGGGCTGTTGGTTCCAGGGCCCTGCGACCCGGGATCCAGGCCGGGGTGGTCAGTGCTGGGACCTCAGCCCCGGGCCGTGGCTGTTTGTGCCGGGGCCCTGAAAACCGGGTAGGGTTGTGGGTGCCGGGGCCCCGGGACGGGGAACCGGGGATGTTGATGACCGTGCCTCAGTACCCATGCCAGGGTAGTCGGTGCCAGAGCCCCGGGACCTGTGCCGGGGCGGATTGTGCCGTGGCCCCGGGACCTGGGCCGGGGCTGTCGGGGCCAGGGACTGGAAACCCTGGCCGGGGGTGTTGGTGCCGGTGCACCGGAACACGGGCCGAAGCTGTTGGTGTCGGGGCTGTTGGTTGCGGGGACCCAGACCTGTGCCGGGGCTGTCGGAGCCAGGGCCCCAGGACCCGGGTCAGTACGGTCGGTGCTGGGGCCCAGGAATCCGGGCTGGGGCTGTTGGTGCCGGGGCCCTGCGACTCGGCCTGGGCGGTTGGAGCTGCGCCCCCAGGACCCGTCCTGGGGTGGTCGGTGCCAGGGCCCTGAAACCCGGGCCGGGAATGTTGGTGCCAAGAACCCAAGACCCGGGCCAGGGCTGTTGGTGACCGAGTCTCGGGACCTGTGCCGGGGCGGTCGATCTTGGTGCCCCAGGACCCGTGCCAGGGCTGTTGCTGCCGGGGCTGTTGGTTGCGGGGACCTGGGACCCAGGCCGGTACTGTTGCTGCCGGGCCTGTTAGTGCCGGGGCCCCGGGACCCGGGCCGAGGCTGTTCGTGCTGGGGCCCTAGGAACCTTGCTGGGGCAGTCGGTGCCGGGTCCCTGAAACCTGGGCTGGGACTGTTGGTGCCGGGGCCCCGGGACCCGGGCCGGGGCTGTTGGTGCTGGCAACCAGGGACCCGGGCCGGGGCGATCTGTGCCAGGGCCCTTTAACACAGGCCGCTTCTGTTGGTGTGGGGACCTGGGCCCCAGGCCAGTGCTGTTGGTGCTGGGCATGTTGATGCCGGGGCCCAGGGACCCATGCCACTGCGGTCGGTGCCGGGGTCCCAGGACCTGTGCCGGGGCAGTCGGTGCCGGGGCTCCGGAATCTGGGCCGGGACTGTTTGTACCGGGGCTGTTGGTGCTTGGGCTTCGGGACCCATGATGGGGCGGTCGGTGCCGGGGCCTCAGGACCCGGGCCAGAGCTGTTGCTGCCGGGCTTTTGGTGCCGGGACACCAGGACCAAGGCCAGTACTGTTGTTGCTGGGCATGTTGGTGCCGGGGCCCAGGAACCCGGGCCGGGGCGATCAGTGCTGGGGCCCCAGGACCTGTGCTGGGGCGGTCGGTGCGGGGCCCTGAAACACGTGTCGGCGCTGTTGGTGCCGGGACCCCAGCACCTGGGCCGGGGTATTGGTGCCCGTGTCTCGGGACCTGTGCCGGGGCAGCCGGTGCTCGGGCCCCAGGACCCGGGCCAGGGCTGTTGCAGCCGGGGCTGTTCGTTGCTGGGACCTGGGACCCAGGCCGGTACTGTTGTTGCCGAGCCTGTTGCTGCAGGGGCCTCGGGAGTCGTACCGGGGCGGTCCGTGCTGGGGCCCCAGGAGCCGGGCCGGGGCTGTTGATGCCGGGGCTGTAGGTGCCGGGGACCCGGGACCCATGCCAGGGCGGTCGGTGTCTGGGTCCCGGGACCCGTGCCAGACCCCAGCCGGGGCTTTTGGTGCCGGGGCTCAGGGACCCGTGCCGGAGCTGTTGGTTCCCGTGCCTCAGGACCTGTGCCGGGGTGGTCGGTGCCAGGGCCCCCGGAACCGGGGCTGGGCTTTAGGTGCCCAGGTCTCGGTACCTGTGCCGGGCCGTCGGTACCGGGGTCCCGGGACTTGGGCCGGGGCTGTTGGGGCCGGTGCCCCGGGTCCCTGGCTGGGGCTGTTGCTGCCGGGGCCACGAAACCCGGGCCTCAGTTGTTGGTTCCGTGGCCCCGGGACCCTGGCTGGTGCTGTTGGTGCCGAGGCTGTTGGTGCCGGGGCCCGGGGACCCGGGCCAGGGCTGTCGTTGCCGGGGACCCAGGACCTGGACCGGGGCTGTTGGTGCCGGGGCCCTAAAACCCGGACCCGGGCTTTTGTTGCCGGGGCCCTAAAACCCGGGCCGGGGCTGTTGGTGCCGGAACTCCGGAACCCGGGCCAGGGCTGTTAGTGCTGGGGCCCCGGGAACGGGGTCCGGGGCTGTTGGTGCTTGGGCCCCGGTGCAGACGCGGAAGTCTTGGACACAACACAGCGACCAACGTGATCAAGTTAATGCCACTTTATTGCCCAAATAGCTCGGTTTATATACATTCTTCTACCCAGATACACACACATCTAGTCCCCCTGTTGGTCTACAGTCAGCAAGCACACGAATCTTAATATACACAGATTGGTCAAAAGCAGGTGTCCACGCGAACGCTTCCCCACCTGCATTCCGTTACCTAATCTGTTGATAGTTACATTCCTCAGCCTGCTTCCCTATTCTGCTATCACTTCAGAGACTCTAAAACCACAATTGCTCTTCAGCAACCCTTTACCTTATACTGTTGTTAACAAACCCTCAGTGCTTGGAGTGTTCATAGGATGTCCGTTATTTAATAAAAATCGTGCCACACCCTGGGACCTGGGCCGGGCCTCTCAGTCCAGGGCCCTGGAACCCGGGCCGGGGCTGTTGGTGCCGGGGCTGTTGGTGCCGGGGCTGTTGGTGCCGGGGCTGTTGGTGCCCGTTCCTCAGTACCCGGGCCGGGGCAGTCGGTGCCGGGGCCCCGGGACCCCAGCCGGGGCTTTTCATGTCAGGGCCCTGGGACCCAGGCCGGGGCTGTTGGTGCCTGGGACTCGTGACCCGGGCCAGGGCTGTAGGTGCCTGGGCCTAGTGACCCGGGCCGGGGTTTTTTTTCCTGCGGCTCTGGGTTTGTTCCTGGGGCTCTGGCTTTGTCCCTGGGGCTCTGGCTCTATCCCGCGGGCTCTGGTGACATGCGGAAATCAGACTCCACAAACTAAAAGTTTATAAAGTAAGTATGTTTGTTCAGCGCGGGGCAGCACGGGGGGTAGTCCCACCAAAGTCGTGCGCGCCAGGGTACTTAACTTACAGGGGTTATATGCAATCAATATATACATATTCATTACATTCCTTAGAAAAGGTGGTCTTATGGTAATCAGTTCCTGGAAGTCATTTATAAAGTCCAAGCATGCGCAGTAAAATTAGGGTTAGGGTCCTTTCCTTCTCCGGTGGTCGTCCATAGTCTTCTTCACTGTGTCTGTTAGTTGGACTCTGGGCTTCCTTTGTCTATATATGGTCACTTAATTAACTCATCAGTTCCTCCACTCTTGGAATGTAGCGAGGCATCAGGTTATCTTGTCCTTTAACACTTATCCCTTCACAGTTGTTCGTTGTTAGTGATTTATATAGGACACTTATCTCATCACAGGTGTTACACAGGAGGCCTAAGGAGCCAGCTCAAGGTCTATCCTCTCTTATCAAGTGGGAGGATGCACTACAGTAAGGTCTCAGTCAGGAATTTTTAGTTAGTTTAGTAATTCAAGGATCCTGTTATCTACACAGCCTTTGTAAATTCTGCTTGCAATATTTCCTATGCTTATAACAGCATCTTGTCTATCCAGTTGCTAGCTACAAAAGATTACACTAGTAAGTCAGACAATGGCTCTGCTGTTAACCCTAAAGTGTTAGTTCCCTCTATCACAGGTTTTGTTCCTGGGGCTCTGGTTTTGTTCCTGGCGCTCTGGTAGTGTTCTCCGGGCTCTGATTTTCTCGCGCGGGCTCTGGCTTTGTTCCTGGGGCCTTAGTTCTGTTCCCTGGGCACTGGTTTTGTTCCTGGGGTGCTGGTTTTCTCCCGCGGGCTCTGGCTTTGTCCCTGGGGCTCTGGCTTTGTCCCTGGGGCTCTGGCTTTGTCCCTAGGGCTCTGGCTTTGTCCCTAGGGCTCTGGTTTTGTTCCCCAGTCTCTGGTTTTCTCCCGCGGGACTTGATTTTGTTCCTGGGGCTCTGGCTTTGTCCCTGCGGCTCTGGCTCTGTCCCTGGGGCTCTGGTTTTCTTCCTGGGGCTCTGTTTTTTTTCCTGGAACTTTTGTTTTTTTCCCGGAGCCCTGGTTTTGTTCATTGGTCTCTGGTTTTGTTCATTGGCCCCTGGTTTGGTCCCTGGGGCTCGGGCTTTGTCCCTGGGGCTCGGGCTTTGTCCCTGGGGCTCGGGCTTTGTCCCTGGGGCCCTGGTTTTGTTCCCCGGGCCCTGGTTTTCTCATGCAGGATGTGTTTTTCTTCCGCCGGCCCGGGTTTTGTTCCTAGGGCTCTGACTTTCTTCTTCGGACTCTGGTTTTGTTTCCTGGTGTCTGGCTTTCTCCCGAGGGCTCTGGTTTTGTTCCCCAGGCTCTGTTCTGTTCCCCGAGCTCTAGTTTTCTCCTGCGGGCCTTGGTTTACATCCTGGGACTCTGGTTTTCTCCCGCGGGCCCTGGTTTTCTCCCGCGGGCCCTGGTTTTCTCCCGCGGGCCCTGGTTTTCTCCCGCGGGCCCTGGTTTTCTCCCCTGGGCCCTGGTTTTTTCCTCGGGATTTAGTTTTTTGCCCCGGGCCCTGGTTTTGTACCCCGGTCCCTGGCTTTGACCCTGGGCCTCTGGCTTTATCCCTGGGGCTCTGGATTTGTCCCTGGAGCTCTAGTTTTGTCCCTGGGGCTCTGGCTTTCTCTTTGGGGCTCTGGTTTTGTTCCCCGGGTTCTGGTTTTCTCCCGCGGGCCTTGGTTTTCTTCCTGGGGCTTTCATTTTGTTCCTGGGGCTCTGGTTTGTCCCTGGGCCTCTGGTTTTGTTCCCGGGCTCTGGTTTAGTTCCATGGAGTTTGACTTTGTTCTAGGGTATCTGGCTTTGTCCCTGGGCCTCTGGTTTTGTCCTTGGTGCTCTGGCTTTATCCCTGGAGCTCTGGCTTTGTCCCTGGAGCTCTGTTTTTTTTCCTGGAGCCCTGGTTTTCTCCCGCGGGCTCTGATTTTGTTCCTGGATCTGTAGTTTTGTTCCCTGGACCCTTGCTTTGTCCCTGGGGCTCTGGCTTTTTCCCTGGGGCTCTGGCTTTGTCCATAGGTCTCTTCTTTTTTTCCTGGGGCTCTGGTTTTGTTCCTGGGTCCCTGTTTTTTTCCTAGGGCTCTGGTTTTGTTCCTGGGGCACTGGTTTTCTCCTGCGGGCCCTGGTTTTGTTCTCTGGGTCCTGGTTTTCTTCCCCAGGCCGTGTTTTCTCCGGCAGGGTTTGGTTTTCTTCCGCGGGCCCTGGTTTTGTTCCTGTGGCTGTGGCTTTCTTCTATGGGCTCTGGTTTTCTCTCGCGGGCTCTGATTTTGTTCCTGTGCCCTGTTTTTTTTCCTGGCAACCTGGTTTTTTTCCTGGTGCCCTGGTTTTGTTCCCCGGGTTCTGGTTTTGTTCCCCGGGCTCTCGTTTTGTTCCCCAGACCCTGGTTTTGTTCCCCAGGCTCTGCTTTTATTTCCCGGGCTGTGGTTTTTTCCCCAAGCTCTGGTTTTCTCCCGCAGGCTCTGTTTTTTTTGTACTGGGGCTCTGGCTTTGTGGCTGGGGCTCTGGCTTTGTGGCTGGGGCTCTGGCTTTCTCCCGGGGGCTCTGTCTTTGTTCCTGGGGCTCTGTTTTTTTTCCTGGGGCTCTGGTATACTTCCACGTGCTCTGGTTTTGTTCTCCGTGCTCTGGTTTTGTTCCCCGAGCTTCGGCTTTCTCCCTGGGGCTCTGGCTTTCTCCCTGGGGCTCCGGCTATTTCTGAGGGGCTCTGGCTTTTTCCCGGGTGTCTGGCTTTGTCCATGGGGCCCTGGTTTTCTTCCCCGGGCCCTGGTTTTCTTCCCCGGGCCCTGGTTTTCTTCCCTATCCTATGGTTTTGTTCCTGGAGCTCTGGTTTTCTCGCGCGGGCTCTGGTTTTCTCGCGCGGGCTCTGGTTTTCTCGCGCGGGCTCTGGTTTTCTCGCGCGGGCTCTGGTTTTCTCGCGCGGGCTCTGGTTTTCTCGCGCGGGCTCTGGTTTTCTCGCGCGGGCTCTGGTTTTCTCGCGCGGGCTCTGGTTTTGTCCCTGGGGCTCTGGTTTTGTCCCTGGGGCTCTGGTTTTGTCCCTGGGGCTCTGGTTTTGTCCCTGGGGCTCTGGTTTTGTCCCTGGGGCTCTGGTTTTTTCCCTGGGCCTCTGGCTTTGTCCCTAGGTCTCTGTTTTTTTTCCTGAGACTCTGTTTTTTTTTCCTGGGGCTCTGGTTTTATTTCTGGGGCTCTGTTTTTCTCCCGTGAGCTCTGGTTATCTCCTGCGGGCCCTGGTTTTGTTCCCCGGGCCCTGGTTTTGTTTCCCGTGCCCTGGATTACTCCCGCAGGATTTGTTTTTCTTTATGGGCCACAGTTTTGTTCCTGTGGCTGTGGCTTTCTTCTTCGGGGTCTGGTTTTGTTCCCCGGGCTCTAGTTTCCTCCTGCGGCCTCTGCTTTTGTTCCCCGGACCCTGCTTTTGTTCCCCGGACCCTGCTTTTGTTCCCTAGGCTCTGGTTTTGTTTACCGGGCTCTGTTTTTTTCCCTGGGCTCTGGTTTTCTCCCGCGGGCTCTGTTTTTTTTTAATGGGGCTCTGTTTTTTTGGCTGGGGCTCTGGCTTTGTCCCTGGGGCTCTGGTTTTTTTCCTGGGGATCAGATTATTTTCCTGGGTATCTGGATTTGTTCCTGGACCGCTAGTTTTTTCCTGCGGGCTCTGCTTTTGTTCCCCGGGCTCTCGTTTTGTTCCCCAGGCTCTGGCTTTGTTCCTGGGGCTCTGGCTTTGTCCCTGGGCCTCTGGATTTATCCCTGACACTGTGGCTTTGTCCCCGGGCCCCTGGCTTTGTCCCCGGGCCCCTGGCTTTGTCCCCGGGCCCCTGGCTTTGTCCCCGGGCCTCTGGTTTTCTTCCTGGGCTCTGGTTTTCTCCCGCAGGCTCTGGTTTTGTTCCTGGGACTCTTTTTTTGTTTCACGGAGTTTGGTTTTGTCCTAGGGTCTCTGGTTTTCTCCCTGGGCCTCTGGCTTTGTCCGTGGAGCTCTGGCTTTGTCCGTGGAGCTCTGGCTTTGTCCCTGGGGCTCTGGTTTTCTTCCCCGGACTCTGGTTTTGTTCCCCGGGCTCTGCTTTGTCCCTGGGGTTCTGCTTTTATCCCGCAGGCTCTGGTTTTATCCCGCGGGTTCTGGTTTTCTTCCTGGGGCCCTGGTTTTCTTCCTGGGGCCCTGGTTTTGTTCCTGGAGCTCTGGTTTTCTCCTGTAGGCTCTGGTTTTGTTCCTGGGGCTCTAGTTTTGTCCCTGGGGCTCTGGCTTTGTCCCTGGGGCTCTGGCTTTGTCCCTAGGTCTCTGTTTTTTTTCCTGGGGCTCTGGTTTTATTCCTGGGGCTCTGGTTTTCTCCCGTGAGCTCTGGTTATCTCCTGCAGGCCCTGGTTTTGTTCCCCGGGCCCTGGTTTTGTTTCCCGTGCCCTGGTTTACTCCCGCAGGATTTGTTTTTCTTCACGGGCCACAGTTTTGTTCCTGTGGCTGTGGCTTTCTTCTTCGGGGTCTGGTTTTGTTCCCCGGGCTCTAGTTTCCTCCTGCGCCCTCTGCTTTTGTTCCCCGGACCCTGGTTTTGTTCCCCAGGCTCTGGTTTTGTTTACCGGGCTCTGTTTTTTTCCCCGGGCTCTGTTTTTTTCCCCGGGCTCTGGTTTTCTCCCGCGGGTTCTGTTTTTTTTTACTGGGGCTCTGGTTTTGTGGCTGGGGCTCTGGCTTTGTCCCTGGGGCTCTGGTTTTTTTCCTGGGGATCAGATTATTTTCCTGGGTATCTGGATTTGTTCCTGGACCGCTAGTTTTTTCCTGCGGGCTCTGCTTTTGTTCCCTGGGCTCTGGTTTTCTCCCGCGGCTCTGGTTTTCTCCGGCAGGCTCTGGATTTGTTCCCGGGGCTCTGGTATTGTTCCCCGGGCTCTCGTTTTGTTCCCCAGGCTCTGGCTTTGTCCCTGGGGCTCTGGCTTTGTCCCTGGGCCTCTGGATTTATCCCTGACACTGTGGCTTTGTCCCCGGGCCCCTGGCTTTGTCCCTAGTGCTCTGGCTTTGTCCCTGGGCCTCTGGTTTTCTTCCTGGGCTCTGGTTTTCTCCCGCAGGCTCTGGTTTTGTTCCTGGGACTCTTTTTTCGTTTCACGGAGTTTGGTTTTGTCCTAGGGCCTCTGGCTTTGTCCGTGGAGCTCTGGCTTTGTCCGTGGAGGTCTGGTTTTGTTCTTGGTGCTCTGTTTTTGTTCCTGTGGCTCTGTTTTTCTCCCGGGGCCACAAGTTTTGTTCCCGGGGTACTGGTTTTGTTTCCTGGCCCTGGTTTTGTTTCCCGGGCTCTGGTTTTGTTCCCCGGCTCCGGCTTTCTCCCGCGGGCTCTGGTTTTGTTCCTGGGTCTCTGGTTTAGTTCCATGGAGTTTGGTTTTGTTCTAGGGTCTCTGGTTTTCTCCATGGGCCTCTGGTTTTGTCCTTGGTGCTCTGGCTTTGTCCCTGGGACTCTGTTTTTTTTCCTGGAGCCCTGGTATTCTCACGCGAGCTCTGATTTTGTTCCTGGGGCTCTGGTTTTCTCCCGCGGGCTCTAGTTTTCTCCTATGGGCTCTTGTTTTGTTCCTGGGGCTCTTGTTTTGTTCCCGGGGCTCTTTTTTTTTTCCTCAGACCCTGGCTTTGTCCCTGGGGCTCTGGCTTTGTCCCTGGGGCTCTGGCTTTGTCCCTGGGGCTCTGGCTTTGTCCCTGGGGCTCTGGCTTTGTCCCTGGGGCTCTGGATTTCTCCCTAGGTGTTTGGTTTTGTTCCCCGGACACTGGTTTTGTTCCCCGGACACTGGTTTTGTTCCCCGGCCTCTGGTTTTGTTCCCCGGCCTCTGGTTTTGTTCCCCGGGGCCCTGGTTTTGTTCCCGGGGCCCTGGTTTTGTTCCCGGGGCCCTGGTTTTTTTCCCCGGGCCCTGGTTTTGTTCCCGGGGCCCTGGTTGTTTTCCCCGGGGCCCTGGTTGTTTTCCCCGGGCCCTGGTTGTTTTCCCCGGGCCCTGGTTGTTTTCCCCGGGCCCTGGTTGTTTTCCCCGGGGCCCTGGTTTTGTTCCCGGGGCCCTGGTTTTGTTCCCGGGGCCCTGGTTTGTTTTCCCCGGGCCCTGGTTGTTTTCCCCGGGCCCTGGTTTTTTTCCCCGGGCTCTGGTT
Source organism: Calonectris borealis (assembly GCF_964195595.1). NCBI lineage: Eukaryota > Metazoa > Chordata > Aves > Procellariiformes > Procellariidae > Calonectris > Calonectris borealis. The sequence goes on along the minus strand of NW_027441467.1, from coordinate 698,466 downwards.
TTTTTCCCGGGGTCTGTTTTTTTCCCCGGGCCCTGGTTGTTTGCCCCGGGGCCCTGGTTGTTTTCCCCGGGCCCTGTTTTTTTTCCCCGGGCCCTGTTTTTTTTCCCCGGGCCCTGGTTTTTTTCCCCGGGCTCTGGTTTTTTTCCCCGGGCTCTGGTTTTTTTCCCCGGGGTCTGTTTTTTTCACCGGGCCCTGGTTGTTTGCCCCGGGGCCCTGTTTTTTTTCGTTGGGCCCTGTTTTTTTTCCCGGGCCCTGGTTTTTTTCCCCGTGCCCTGGTTTTGTCCCTGGGCTTTTGCTTCTGTTTCTGGGCCTCTGGTTCATCCCTGGGGCCCTGGTTTTGTTCCTGGAGCTCTGGTTTTCTGCTGCAGGCTCTGGTTTTGTTCCTGGGGCTCTAGTTTTGTGCCCCGCACCCTGGCTTTGTCCCTGGGACTCTGGTTTTGTTCTCCTGGCTGTGGTTTTTTCCCCGCGGGCTGTGGTTTTTTCCCGCGGGCTCTGGTTTTTTCACGCGAACTCTGGTTCTTTTCCTGGGGCTCTGGTTCTTTTCCTGGGGCTCTGGTTCTTTCCCTGGGGCTCGCTTTTTTTCCCGCGGGCTCTGGCTTTGTTCCCCGGGCTCTGGCTTTGTTCCCCGGGCTCTGGATTTCTCCCGCGGGATCTGGTTTTGTTCCTCGGTCTCGTTTTGTTCCCCGGGCCCCTGGCTTTGTCCCCGGGCCCCTGGCTTTGTCCCCGGGCCCCTGGCTTTGTCCCCGTGTCTCTGGCTTTGTCCCCGGGCCTCTGGTTTTCTTCCTGGGCTCTGGTTTTCTCCCGCAGGCTCTGGCTTTGTCCCTGGGGCTCTGGCTTTGTCCCTGGGGCTCTGGCTTTGTCCCTGGGGCTCTGGTTTTCTTCCTGGGGCTCTGGTTTTATCCCGCGGCCTCTGGTTCTTTTCCTGGCGCTCTGGTTCTTTTCCTGGCGCTCTGGTTCTTTTCCTGGGGCTCTGGTTTTTCCCCGCGGGCTCGCTTTTTTCCCCGCGGGGCCCTGGTTTTGTTCCCGGGGCCCTGGTTTTGTTCCCGGGGCCCTGGTTTTGTTCCCCGGGCTCTGGCTTTGTTCCCCGGACCCTGGCTTTGTCCCTGGGGCTCTGGTTTTGTTCTTGGGGCTCTGGCTTTGTCCCTGGGGCTCTGACTTTCTCCCTAGGCATCTGTTTTTTTTCCTGGGGTTCTGTTTTCTTTCCTGGGGCTCTGGTTTTGTTCCTGGGCCTTTGCCTTTCTCCCGTGGGCTCTCGTTATATGCCACAGGCCCTGGTTTTGTTCCCCGGGCCCTGGTTTTGTTCCCCGGGCTGTGGTTTTCTCCCGCAGGATTTGGTTTTTTTCCATGTGCCCTGGTTTTGTTTCTGTGGCTGTGGCTTTTTTCCCCACGCTCTGGTTTTGTTCCTGGGTGTCGTGGTTTAATCTGGCAGGCAGCCAAATACCACGCAGCCGCTCGCTCACTCCCCCCGCCCCCCCCAGTCGCACGGGGAGAGAATCGGAAGGGTAGGAGTGAGAAAAACTCATGGGTTGAGATAAAGACAGTTTAATAGAACAGAAGAGGGAAAATAATAATAATAATAATAATGATAGAATATACAAAATGAGTGATACACAATGCAATTGCTCACCACCCACGCTGACCGATAACCAAGTAGCGATCGTTACTTCCTGGATCACGCCTACCCTTCATATACTGAGCATGACGTCACATGGTATGGAATACCCCATTAGCCATCTGGGCTGGCTGTCCTGATTATGTTCCCTCCCATCTCGTGTACCTAGCTCAGTCAGTAGGCATGGGAGCTGTCCTGGGACTAGGAGGGCACTTAGCAACAACTGAAAACATCAGTATGTTATCAACATTCTCCTCGTACTAAATCCAAAACACAGCACTAGGAAGAAAATTAACCCTATCCCAGCCGAAACCAGGACAGTATCCACCCCTTATTCCATACCATTTACGTTATGCTTAGGTCTCACATTTTTCAATACATTTCAATTAATCACCACTATCTTTTACATATATATATAGGGCTGTTGGTGCCAGGACTGTTGTTGCAGGGGACCCGGGACCCGTGCCGGGGCGGTCGGTGCTGGGGCCCCAGGACCCAGGACAGGGCTGTTGCTGCCGGGGCCCTGAGACCCAGGCTGGTACTGTTGTTGCCAGGGCTGTTGGTGCCGGGGCCTTGGGACCTGTGATGGGGCGGCTGGTGCGGGGGACCCAGGACCCGGGCCAGAGCTGTTGCTGCCGGGGCTATTGGTGCCAGGGACCAAGGACCCATGCTGGGGCGGTCAGTGCCGGGGCCCCAGGACCCAGGCCGGTACTGTTGTTTCCGGGCCTGTTGGTGCCGGGGCCCAGGACCCATGCCGGGGAGGTCGGTGCTGGGACCCCGGGACGCGGGTAGGAGCTGTTGGTGCCGGGGACCCGGGACCCAGGCCGGTACTGTTGGTGCCAGGGCCGTTGGTGCCAGGGCCCCGGAACCCGGGCCGGGGCGGTCGGTTCTGGGGCCCCAGGATCCGTGCTGGGGTGGTCCGTGCTGGGGCCCTGAAACCCGGGCCGGGACTGTTGGTGTCGGGGCCCCGGGATCCGGGCTGGGGCTGTTGCTGCTGGAGCCGTTGGTGCCGGTGCCCCTAGACCAATACCGGGGCGGTCGGTGCTGGGACCCCAGGACCCAGGTCGGGGCTGGTGGTGCCAGGGTTGTTAGTGCCAGGGCCCCGAGACCCGTGCCGGGGCTGTTGGTGCTGGGCCTGTTCGAGCCAGGAACCCGGGACTCGTGCCGGGGCCTCGGGACCCGTGCCGGGGCCGTCGGTACTGCGGCCCCAGGACCCGAGTCGGGGCTGTTGGTGCTGGGGCTGTTGGTGCCGGGGTCCCTGGACCCATACCGGGGCGGTTAGTGCTGGGTCTCCAGGACCAATCTGGTGCCGTTGGCGCCAGGCCTGTTCGAGCCTAGAACCCGGGACTTGGGCCGGGGCTGTTGGTGCCGGGTCCTTGGGACCTGTGACGGAGTGGTCGGTGCTGGGGCCCCAGGACCCGGGCCGGGGCTGTTGGTGCCGGGGCTGTTGTCGCCGGGGACCCGGGTCCCATGCCGGGGTTGTCAGTGCCGGGGCCCCAGGACCCAGGCCGGTACTGTTGTTGCCGGGCCTGTTGGTGCCGGGGCCCAGGACCCGTGCTGGGGCTGTTGGTGCTGGGGCCCCAGGACCCGGGTCAGGGCTGTTGGTGCCAGGGCTGTTAGTGCCGGGGACCCGGGACCCGTGCCGGGGCTGTTGGTGCTGGGGTTCCAGGACCCGAGCCGGAGCTGTTGGTGCCGGATCTGTTCGAGCCAGGAACCCGGGACTCGGGCCGGGCCTGTTGGTGCCGGGGCCTCGGGACCCGTGCCGGGGAGGTCGCTACTGGGGCCCCAGAACCCGGGCCAGCGCTGTTGCTGCCGGGGCTGTTGGTGCCGGGGACCCGGGACCCAGGTCGGTACTCTTGGTGCCAGGGCTGTTGGTGCCAGGTCCCGGAACCCCGGCTGGGGCTGTTGGTGCCAGAGATGTTTGTGCCGGTCACTCGGGACCCATTCTGAGGCGGTCAGGGCCGGGGCACCAGGACCCAGGCCGGTACTGTTGTTGCTGGGCCTGTTGGTGCCGGGGTGGTCGGTGCCGGGGTCCCGGCACCCATAGCGGGGCGGTTAGTGCTGGGTCTCCAGGACCGAGCCGGTGCCGTTGGTGCCAGGCCTGTTCGAGCCTAGAACCCGGGACTCGGGCCGGGGCTGTTGGTGCCGGGGCCTTGGGACATGTGACGGGGCGGTCGGTGCTGGGGCCCCACGACCTAGGCCAGGGCTGTTGATGCCGGGGCTGTTGGTGCCGGGTACCCGGGACCCGTGCCGGGGCGGTGGGTGCTGGGGCTGTTGGTGCCGGGGCCTCCGCACCCGTGCCGCGGCGGTCGGTGCTGGGGCCCCAGGACCCGGGCCAGAGTTGTTGCTGCCACGGCTGTTGGTGCCGGGGACCCGAGACCCAGGCCGGGGCGGTCAGTTCTTGGGCCCCAGGACCCGTGCTGGGGTGGTCCGTGCTGGGGCCCTGAAACCCGGGCCGGGACTGTTGGTGACGGGGCCCCGGGATCCGGGCCGGGGTGTTGATGCCGGGGCCGTTGGTGCCGGTGCCCTGGGACCCATACCGGGGAGGTCAGTGCTGGGGTTGCAGGACCCGAGCCGGTGCTGTTGGTGCCAGGCTTGTTCGAGACAAGAACCCGGAACTCGGGCCGGGGTTGTTGGTGCCGGGGCCTTGGGACCTGTGACGGGGCGGTCGGTGCTGGGGCCCCAGGACCCGGGCCGGGGCCGTTGGTGCCGGGGCCGTTAGTGCCGGGAACTTGGGACCCATGCCGAGGCGGTCAGTGCAGGGGCCCCAGGACCCAGGCCGGTACTGTTTTTGCTGGGCCTGTTGGTGCCGGGGCCCAGGTTCCGTGCCAGGGCGTTCGGTGCTGGGGCCCAGGTCCTGGGTCGGGGCTGTTGGTGCTGGGGCTGTTGGTGCCGGGGTCCCTGGACCCATACCGGGGCGGTTAGTGCTGGGTCTCCAGGACCAATCTGGTGCCGTTGGCGCCAGGCCTGTTCGAGCCTAGAACCCGGGACTTGGGCCGGGGCTGTTGGTGCCGGGTCCTTGGGACCTGTGACGGAGTGGTCGGTGCTGGGGCCCCAGGACCCGGGCCGGGGCTGTTGGTGCCGGGGCTGTTGTCGCCGGAGACCCGGGTCCCATGCCGGGGTTGTCAGTGCCGGGGCCCCAGGACCCAGGCCGGTACTGTTGTTGCCGGGCCTGTTGGTGCCGGGGCCCAGGACCCGTGCTGGGGCTGTTGGTGCTGGGGCCCCAGGACCCGGGTCAGGGCTGTTGGTGCCAGGGCTGTTAGTGCCGGGGACCCGGGACCCGTGCCGGGGCTGTTGGTGCTGGGGTTCCAGGACCCGAGCCGGAGCTGTTGGTGCCGGATCTGTTCGAGCCAGGAACCCGGGACTCGGGCCGGGCCTGTTGGTGCCGGGGCCTCGGGACCCGTGCCGGGGAGGTCGCTACTGGGGCCCCAGAACCCGGGCCAGCGCTGTTGCTGCCGGGGCTGTTGGTGCCGGGGACCCGGGACCCAGGTCGGTACTCTTGGTGCCAGGGCTGTTGGTGCCAGGTCCCGGAACCCCGGCTGGGGCTGTTGGTGCCAGAGATGTTTGTGCCGGTCACTCGGGACCCATTCTGAGGCGGTCAGTGCCGGGGCCCCAGGACCCAGGCCGGTACTGTTGTTGCTGGGCCTGTTGGTGCCGGGGTGGTCGGTGCCGGGGTCCCGGCACCCATAGCGGGGCGGTTAGTGCTGGGTCTCCAGGACCGAGCCGGTGCCGTTGGTGCCAGGCCTGTTCGAGCCTAGAACCCGGGACTCGGGCCGGGGCTGTTGCTGCCGGGGCCTTGGGACATGTGACGTGGCGGTCGGCACTGGGGCCCCAGGACATGGGCCAGGGTTGTTGGTGCCGGGAATGTTGTTGCAGGGATCCTGGGACCCGTGCCGTTGCGGTGGGTGCTAGTGCCGCAGGACCCAGGTCGGGGCTGTTGGTGCCGGGGCTCTGGTGCGGGGACCCGGGACCCGTGCCGGGGCGGTTGGTGCTGGGGCTCCAGGATCGGAGATGGTGCTGTTGGTGCCGGACCTGTTCGAGCCAGGAACCCTGGACTCGGGCTGGGGCTGTTGGTGCCGGGGACCCGGGACCCAGGCCGGTACTGTTGGTGCCAGGGCCGTTGGTGCCAGGGCCCCGGAACCCGGGCCGGGGCGGTCGGTTCTGGGGCCCCAGGATCCGTGCTGGGGTGGTCCGTGCTGGGGCCCTGAAACCCGGGCCGGGACTGTTGGTGTCGGGGCCCCGGGATCCAGGCTGGGGCTGTTGCTGCTGGAGCCGTTGGTGCCGGTGCCCCTAGACCAATACCGGGGCGGTCGGTGCTGGGACCCCAGGACCCAGGTCGGGGCTGGTGGTGCCAGGGTTGTTAGTGCCAGGGCCCCGAGACCCGTGCCGGGGCTGTTGGTGCTGGGCCTGTTCGAGCCAGGAACCCGGGACTCGTGCCGGGGCCTCGGGACCCGTGCCGGGGCCGTCGGTACTGCGGCCCCAGGACCCGGGTCGGGGCTGTTGGTGCTGGGGCTGTTGGTGCCGGGGTCCCTGGACCCATACCGGGGCGGTTAGTGCTGGGTCTCCAGGACCAATCTGGTGCCGTTGGCGCCAGGCCTGTTCGAGCCTAGAACCCGGGACTTGGGCCGGGGCTGTTGGTGCCGGGTCCTTGGGACCTGTGACGGAGTGGTCGGTGCTGGGGCCCCAGGACCCGGGCCGGGGCTGTTGGTGCCGGGGCTGTTGTCGCCGGAGACCCGGGTCCCATGCCGGGGCTGTTGGTGCCGGGGCCCCAGGACCCAGGCCGGTACTGTTGTTGCCGGGCCTGTTGGTGCCGGGGCCCAGGACCCGTGCTGGGGCTGTTGGTGCTGGGGCCCCAGGACCCGGGTCAGGGCTGTTGGTGCCAGGGCTGTTAGTGCCGGGGACCCGGGACCCGTGCCGGGGCTGTTGGTGCTGGGGTTCCAGGACCCGAGCCGGAGCTGTTGGTGCCGGATCTGTTCGAGCCAGGAACCCGGGACTCGGGCCGGGCCTGTTGGTGCCGGGGCCTCGGGACCCGTGCCGGGGAGGTCGCTACTGGGGCCCCAGAACCCGGGCCAGCGCTGTTGCTGCCGGGGCTGTTGGTGCCGGGGACCCGGGACCCAGGTCGGTACTCTTGGTGCCAGGGCTGTTGGTGCCAGGTCCCGGAACCCCGGCTGGGGCTGTTGGTGCCAGAGATGTTTGTGCCGGTCACTCGGGACCCATTCTGAGGCGGTCAGTGCCGGGGCCCCAGGACCCAGGCCGGTACTGTTGTTGCTGGGCCTGTTGGTGCCGGGGTGGTCGGTGCCGGGGTCCCGGCACCCATAGTGGGGCGGTTAGTGCTGGGTCTCCAGGACCGAGCCGGTGCCGTTGGTGCCAGGCCTGTTCGAGCCTAGAACCCGGGACTCGGGCCGGGGCTGTTGCTGCCGGGGCCTTGGGACATGTGACGTGGCGGTCGGCACTGGGGCCCCAGGACATGGGCCAGGGTTGTTGGTGCCGGGAATGTTGTTGCAGGGATCCTGGGACCCGTGCCGTTGCGGTGGGTGCTAGTGCCGCAGGACCCAGGTCGGGGCTGTTGGTGCCGGGGCTCTGGTGCGGGGACCCGGGACCCGTGCCGGGGCGGTTGGTGCTGGGGCTCCAGGATCGGAGATGGTGCTGTTGGTGCCGGACCTGTTCGAGCCAGGAACCCTGGACTCGGGCTGGGGCTGTTGGTGCCGGGGACCCGGGACCCAGGCCGGTACTGTTGGTGCCAGGGCCGTTGGTGCCAGGGCCCCGGAACCCGGGCCGGGGCGGTCGGTTCTGGGGCCCCAGGACCCGTGCTGGGGTGGTCCGTGCTGGGGCCCTGAAACCCGGGCCGGGACTGTTGGTGACGGGGCCCCGGGATCCGGGCCGGGGTGTTGATGCCGGGGCCGTTGGTGCCGGTGCCCTGGGACCCATACCGGGGAGGTCAGTGCTGGGGTTGCAGGACCCGAGCCGGTGCTGTTGGTGCCAGGCTTGTTCGAGACAAGAACCCGGAACTCGGGCCGGGGTTGTTGGTGCCGGGGCCTTGGGACCTGTGACGGGGCGGTCGGTGCTGGGGCCCCAGGACCCGGGCCGGGGCCGTTGGTGCCGGGGCCGTTAGTGCCGGGAACTTGGGACCCATGCCGAGGCGGTCAGTGCAGGGGCCCCAGGACCCAGGCCGGTACTGTTTTTGCTGGGCCTGTTGGTGCCGGGGCCCAGGTTCCGTGCCAGGGCGTTCGGTGCTGGGGCCCAGGTCCCGGGTCGGGGCTGTTGGTGCTGGGGCTGTTGGTGCCGGGGTCCCTGGACCCATACCGGGGCGGTTAGTGCTGGGTCTCCAGGACCAATCTGGTGCCGTTGGCGCCAGGCCTGTTCGAGCCTAGAACCCGGGACTTGGGCCGGGGCTGTTGGTGCCGGGTCCTTGGGACCTGTGACGGAGTGGTCGGTGCTGGGGCCCCAGGACCCGGGCCGGGGCTGTTGGTGCCGGGGCTGTTGTCGCCGGGTACCCGGATCCCATGCCGGGGTTGTCAGTGCCGGGGCCCCAGGACCCAGGCCGGTACTGTTGTTGCCAGGCTTGTTGGTGCCGGGGCCCAGGACCCGTGCTGGGGCTGTTGGTGCTGGGGCCCCAGGACCCGGGTCAGGGCTGTTGGTGCCAGGGCTGTTAGTGCCGGGGACCCGGGACCCGTGCCGGGGCTGTTGGTGCTGGGGTTCCAGGACCCGAGCCGGTGCTGTTGGTGCAGGATCTGTTCGAGCCAGGAACCCGGGACTCGGGCCGGGCCTGTTGGTGCCGGGGCCTCGGGACCCGTGCCGGGGAGGTCGCTACTGGGGCCCCAGAACCCGGGCCAGCGCTGTTGCTGCCGGGGCTGTTGGTGCCGGGGACCCGGGACCCAGGTCGGTACTCTTGGTGCCAGGGCTGTTGGTGCCAGGTCCCAGAACCCCGGCTGGGGCTGTTGGTGCCAGAGATGTTTGTGCCGGTCACTCGGGACCCATTCTGAGGCGGTCAGGGCCGGGGCACCAGGACCCAGGCCGGTACTGTTGTTGCTGGGCCTGTTGGTGCCGGGGTGGTCGGTGCCGGGGTCCCGGCACCCATAGCGGGGCGGTTAGTGCTGGGTCTCCAGGACCGAGCCGGTGCCGTTGGTGCCAGGCCTGTTCGAGCCTAGAACCCGGGACTCGGGCCGGGGCTGTTGGTGCCGGGGCCTTGGGACATGTGACGGGGCGGTCGGTGCTGGGGCCCCACGACCTAGGCCAGGGCTGTTGATGCCGGGGCTGTTGGTGCCGGGACCCAGGACCCGTGCTGGGGCTGTTGGTGCTGGGGATGTTGGTGCTGGGGCCCCAGGACCCGGGCCGGGGTTGTTGGTGCCGGGGCTGTTGTCGCCGGGGACCCGGGTCCCATGCCGGGGTTGTCAGTGCCGGGGCCCCAGGACCCAGGCCGGTACTGTTGTTGCTGGGCCTGTTGGTGCCGGGGTGGTCGGTGCCGGGGTCCCGGCACCCATAGCGGGGCGGTTAGTGCTGGGTCTCCAGGACCGAGCCGGTGCCGTTGGTGCCAGGCCTGTTCGAGCCTAGAACCCAGGACTCGGGCCGGGGCTGTTGGTGCCGGGGCCTTGGGACATGTGACGGGGCGGTCGGTGCTGGGGCCCCACGACCTAGGCCAGGGCTATTGATGCCGGGGCTGTTGGTGCCGGGTAGCCGGGACCCGTGCCGGGGCGGTCAGTGCTGGGGCTGTTGGTTCCGGGGCCTCCGCACCCATGCCGCGGCGGTCGGTGCTGGGGCCCCAGGACCCGGGCCAGAGTTGTTGCTGCCGCGGCTGTTGGTGCCGGGGACCCGAGACCCAGGCCGGGGCGGTCAGTTCTTGGGCCCCAGGATCCGTGCTGGTGTGGTCCGTGCTGGGGCCCTGAAACCCGGGCCGGGACTGTTGGTGACGGGGCCCCGGGATCCGGGCCGGGGTGTTGATGCCGGTGCCCTGGGACCCATACCGGGGAGGTCAGTGCTGGGGTTGCAGGACCCGAGCCAGTGCTGTTGGTGCCAGGCTTGTTCGAGACAAGAACCCGGAACTCGGGCCGGGGTTGTTGGTGCCGGGGCCTTGGGACCTGTGACGGGGCGGTCGGTACTGGGGCCCCAGGACCCAGGCCGGGGCCGTTGGTGCCGAGGCCGTTAGTGCCGGGAACTCGGGACCCATGCCGAGGCGGTCAGTGCAGGGGCCCCAGGACCCAGGCCGGTACTGTTTTTGCTGGGCCTGTTGGTGCCGGGGCCCAGGTTCCGTGCCAGGGCGTTCGGTGCTGGGGCCCAGGTCCCGGGTCGGGGCTGTTGGTGCTGGGGCTGTTGGTGCCGGGGTCCCTGGACCCATACCGGGGCGGTTAGTGCTGGGTCTCCAGGACCAATCTGGTGCCGTTGGCGCCAGGCCTGTTCGAGCCTAGAACCCGGGACTTGGGCCGGGGCTGTTGGTGCCGGGTCCTTGGGACCTGTGACGGAGTGGTCGGTGCTGGGGCCCCAGGACCCGGGCCGGGGCTGTTGGTGCCGGGGCTGTTGTCGCTGGAGACCCGGGTCCCATGCCGGGGTTGTCAGTGCCGGGGCCCCAGGACCCAGGCCGGTACTGTTGTTGCCGGGCCTGTTGGTGCCGGGGCCCAGGACCCGTGCTGGGGCTGTTGGTGCTGGGGCCCCAGGACCCGGGTCAGGGCTGTTGGTGCTGGGGTTCCAGGACCCGAGCCGGAGCTGTTGGTGCCGGATCTGTTCGAGCCAGGAACCCGGGACTCGGGCCGGGCCTGTTGGTGCCGGGGCCTCGGGACCCGTGCCGGGGAGGTCGCTACTGGGGCCCCAGAACCCGGGCCAGCGCTGTTGCTGCCGGGGCTGTTGGTGCCGGGGACCCGGGACCCAGGTCGGTACTCTTGGTGCCAGGGCTGTTGGTGCCAGGTCCCGGAACCCCGGCTGGGGCTGTTGGTGCCAGAGATGTTTGTGCCGGTCACTCGGGACCCATTCTGAGGCGGTCAGTGCCGGGGCCCCAGGACCCAGGCCGGTACTGTTGTTGCTGGGCCTGTTGGTGCCGGGGTGGTCGGTGCCGGGGTCCCGGCACCCATAGCGGGGCGGTTAGTGCTGGGTCTCCAGGACTGAGCCGGTGCCGTTGGTGCCAGGCCTGTTCGAGCCTAGAACCCGGGACTCGGGCCGGGGCTGTTGGTGCCGGGGCCTTGGGACATGTGACGGGGCGGTCGGTGCTGGGGCCCCACGACCTAGGCCAGAGCTGTTGATGCCGGGGCTGTTGATGCCGGGACCCAGGACCCGTGCTGGGGCTGTTGGTGCTGGGGATGTTGGTGCTGGGGCCCCAGGACCCGGGCCGGGGCTGTTGGTGCCGGGGCTGTTGTCGCCGGGGACCCGGGTCCCATGCCGGGGTTGTCAGTGCCGGGGCCCCAGGACCCAGGCCGGTACTGTTGTTGCTGGGCCTGTTGGTGCCGGGGTGGTCGGTGCCGGGGTCCCGGCACCCATAGCGGGGCGGTTAGTGCTGGGTCTCCAGGACCGAGCCGGTGCCGTTGGTGCCAGGCCTGTTCGAGCCTAGAACCCGGGACTCGGGCCGGGGCTGTTGGTGCCGGGGCCTTGGGACATGTGACGGGGCGGTCGGTGCTGGGGCCCCACGACCTAGGCCAGGGCTGTTGATGCCGGGGCTGTTGGTGCCGGGACCCAGGACCCGTGCTGGGGCTGTTGGTGCTGGGGATGTTGGTGCTGGGGCCCCAGGACCCGGGCCGGGGCTGTTGGTGCCGGGGCTGTTGTCGCCGGGGACCCGGGTCCCATGCCGGGGTTGTCAGTGCCGGGGCCCCAGGACCCAGGCCGGTACTGTTGTTGCTGGGCCTGTTGGTGCCGGGGTGGTCGGTGCCGGGGTCCCGGCACCCATAGCGGGGCGGTTAGTGCTGGGTCTCCAGGACCGAGCCGGTGCCGTTGGTGCCAGGCCTGTTCGAGCCTAGAACCCGGGACTCGGGCCGGGGCTGTTGGTGCCGGGGCCTTGGGACATGTGACGGGGCGGTCGGTGCTGGGGCCCCACGACCTAGGCCAGGGCTGTTGATGCCGGGGCTGTTGGTGCCGGGTACCCGGGACCCGTGCCGGGGCGGTCGGTGCTGGGGCTGTTGGTGCCGGGGCCTCCGCACCCGCGCCGCGGCGGTCGGTGCTGGGGCCCCAGGACCCGGGCCAGAGTTGTTGCTGCCGCGGCTGTTGGTGCCGGGGACCCGAGACCCAGGCCGGGGCGGTCAGTTCTTGGGCCCCAGGACCCGTGCTGGGGTGGTCCGTGCTGGGGCCCTGAAACCCGGGCCGGGACTGTTGGTGACGGGGCCCCGGGATCCGGGCCGGGGTGTTGATGCCGGGGCCGTTGGTGCCGGTGCCCTGGGACCCATACCGGGGAGGTCAGTGCTGGGGTTGCAGGACCCGAGCCGGTGCTGTTGGTGCCAGGCTTGTTCGAGACAAGAACCCGGAACTCGGGCCGGGGTTGTTGGTGCCGGGGCCTTGGGACCTGTGACGGGGCGGTCGGTGCTGGGGCCCCAGGACCCGGGCCGGGGCCGTTGGTGCCGGGGCCGTTAGTGCCGGGAACTCGGGACCCATGCCGAGGCGGTCAGTGCAGGGGCCCCAGGACCCAGGCCGGTACTGTTTTTGCTGGGCCTGTTGGTGCCGGGGCCCAGGTTCCGTGCCAGGGCGTTCGGTGCTGGGGCCCAGGTCCCGGGTCGGGGCTGTTGGTGCTGGGGCTGTTGGTGCCGGGGTCCCTGGACCCATACCGGGGCGGTTAGTGCTGGGTCTCCAGGACCAATCTAGTGCCGTTGGCGCCAGGCCTGTTCGAGCCTAGAACCCGGGACTTGGGCCGGGGCTGTTGGTGCCGGGTCCTTGGGACCTGTGACGGAGTGGTCGGTGCTGGGGCCCCAGGACCCGGGCCGGGGCTGTTGGTGCCGGGGCTGTTGTCGCCGGGGACCCGGGTCCCATGCCGGGGCTGTTGGTGCTGGGGTTCCAGGACCCGAGCCGGAGCTGTTGGTGCCGGATCTGTTCGAGCCAGGAACCCGGGACTCGGGCCGGGCCTGTTGGTGCCGGGGCCTCGGGACCCGTGCCGGGGAGGTCGCTACTGGGGCCCCAGAACCCGGGCCAGCGCTGTTGCTGCCGGGGCTGTTGGTGCCGGGGACCCGGGACCCAGGTCGGTACTCTTGGTGCCAGGGCTGTTGGTGCCAGGTCCCGGAACCCCGGCTGGGGCTGTTGGTGCCAGAGATGTTTGTGCCGGTCACTCGGGACCCATTCTGAGGCGGTCAGTGCCGGGGCCCCAGGACCCAGGCCGGTACTGTTGTTGCTGGGCCTGTTGGTGCCGGGGTGGTCGGTGCCGGGGTCCCGGCACCCATAGCGGGGCGGTTAGTGCTGGGTCTCCAGGACTGAGCCGGTGCCGTTGGTGCCAGGCCTGTTCGAGCCTAGAACCCGGGACTCGGGCCGGGGCTGTTGGTGCCGGGGCCTTGGGACATGTGACGGGGCGGTCGGTGCTGGGGCCCCACGACCTAGGCCAGAGCTGTTGATGCCGGGGCTGTTGATGCCGGGACCCAGGACCCGTGCTGGGGCTGTTGGTGCTGGGGATGTTGGTGCTGGGGCCCCAGGACCCGGGCCGGGGCTGTTGGTGCCGGGGCTGTTGTCGCCGGGGACCCGGGTCCCATGCCGGGGTTGTCAGTGCCGGGGCCCCAGGACCCAGGCCGGTACTGTTGTTGCTGGGCCTGTTGGTGCCGGGGTGGTCGGTGCCGGGGTCCCGGCACCCATAGCGGGGCGGTTAGTGCTGGGTCTCCAGGACCGAGCCGGTGCCGTTGGTGCCAGGCCTGTTCGAGCCTAGAACCCGGGACTCGGGCCGGGGCTGTTGGTGCCGGGGCCTTGGGACATGTGACGGGGCGGTCGGTGCTGGGGCCCCACGACCTAGGCCAGGGCTGTTGATGCCGGGGCTGTTGGTGCCGGGACCCAGGACCCGTGCTGGGGCTGTTGGTGCTGGGGATGTTGGTGCTGGGGCCCCAGGACCCGGGCCGGGGCTGTTGGTGCCGGGGCTGTTGTCGCCGGGGACCCGGGTCCCATGCCGGGGTTGTCAGTGCCGGGGCCCCAGGACCCAGGCCGGTACTGTTGTTGCTGGGCCTGTTGGTGCCGGGGTGGTCGGTGCCGGGGTCCCGGCACCCATAGCGGGGCGGTTAGTGCTGGCTCTCCAGGACCGAGCCGGTGCCGTTGGTGCCAGGCCTGTTCGAGCCTAGAACCCGGGACTCGGGCCGGGGCTGTTGGTGCCGGGGCCTTGGGACATGTGACGGGGCGGTCGGTGCTGGGGCCCCACGACCTAGGCCAGGGCTGTTGATGCCGGGGCTGTTGGTGCCGGGTACCCGGGACCCGTGCCGGGGCGGTCGGTGCTGGGGCTGTTGGTGCCGGGGCCTCCGCACCCGCGCCGCGGCGGTCGGTGCTGGGGCCCCAGGACCCGGGCCAGAGTTGTTGCTGCCGCGGCTGTTGGTGCCGGGGACCCGAGACCCAGGCCGGGGCGGTCAGTTCTTGGGCCCCAGGACCCGTGCTGGGGTGGTCCGTGCTGGGGCCCTGAAACCCGGGCCGGGACTGTTGGTGACGGGGCCCCGGGATCCGGGCCGGGGTGTTGATGCCGGGGCCGTTGGTGCCGGTGCCCTGGGACCCATACCGGGGAGGTCAGTGCTGGGGTTGCAGGACCCGAGCCGGTGCTGTTGGTGCCAGGCTTGTTCGAGACAAGAACCCGGAACTCGGGCCGGGGTTGTTGGTGCCGGGGCCTTGGGACCTGTGACGGGGCGGTCGGTGCTGGGGCCCCAGGACCCGGGCCGGGGCCGTTGGTGCCGGGGCCGTTAGTGCCGGGAACTCGGGACCCATGCCGAGGCGGTCAGTGCAGGGGCCCCAGGACCCAGGCCGGTACTGTTTTTGCTGGGCCTGTTGGTGCCGGGGCCCAGGTTCCGTGCCAGGGCGTTCGGTGCTGGGGCCCAGGTCCCGGGTCGGGGCTGTTGGTGCTGGGGCTGTTGGTGCCGGGGTCCCTGGACCCATACCGGGGCGGTTAGTGCTGGGTCTCCAGGACCAATCTAGTGCCGTTGGCGCCAGGCCTGTTCGAGCCTAGAACCCGGGACTTGGGCCGGGGCTGTTGGTGCCGGGTCCTTGGGACCTGTGACGGAGTGGTCGGTGCTGGGGCCCCAGGACCCGGGCCGGGGCTGTTGGTGCCGGGGCTGTTGTCGCCGGGGACCCGGGTCCCATGCCGGGGCTGTTGGTGCTGGGGTTCCAGGACCCGAGCCGGAGCTGTTGGTGCCGGATCTGTTCGAGCCAGGAACCCGGGACTTGGGCCGGGCCTGTTGGTGCCGGGGCCTCGGGACCCGTGCCGGGGAGGTCGCTACTGGGGCCCCAGAACCCGGGCCAGCGCTGTTGCTGCCGGGGCTGTTGGTGCCGGGGACCCAGGACCCAGGTCGGTACTCTTGGTGCCAGGGCTGTTGGTGCCAGGTCCCGGAACCCCGGCTGGGGCTGTTGGTGCCAGAGATGTTTGTGCCGGTCACTCGGGACCCATTCTGAGGCGGTCAGTGCCGGGGCCCCAGGACCCAGGCCGGTACTGTTGTTGCCGGGCCTGTTGGTGCCGGGGCCCAGGACCCGTGCTGGGGCTGTTGGTGCTGGGGCCCCAGGACCCGGGTCAGGGCTGTTGGTGCCAGGGCTGTTAGTGACGGGGACCCGGGACCCGTGCCGGGGCTGTTGATGCTGGGGTTCCAGGACCCGAGCCGGAGCTGTTGGTGCCGGATCTGTTCGAGCCAGGAACCCGGGACTCGGGCCGGGCCTGTTGGTGCCGGGGCCTCGGGACCCGTGCCGGGGAGGTCGCTACTGGGGCCCCAGAACCCGGGCCAGCGCTGTTGCTGCCGGGGCTGTTGGTGCCGGGGACCCGGGACCCAGGTCGGTACTCTTGGTGCCAGGGCTGTTGGTGCCAGGTCCCGGAACCCCGGCTGGGGCTGTTGGTGCCAGAGATGTTTGTGCCGGTCACTCGGGACCCATTCTGAGGCGGTCAGTGCCGGGGCCCCAGGACCCAGGCCGGTACTGTTGTTGCTGGGCCTGTTGGTGCCGGGGTGGTCGGTGCCGGGGTCCCGGCACCCATAGCGGGGCGGTTAGTGCTGGCTCTCCAGGACCGAGCCGGTGCCGTTGGTGCCAGGCCTGTTCGAGCCTAGAACCCGGGACTCGGGCCGGGGCTGTTGGTGCCGGGGCCTTGGGACATGTGACGGGGCGGTCGGTGCTGGGGCCCCACGACCTAGGCCAGGGCTGTTGATGCCGGGGCTGTTGATGCCGGGACCCAGGACCCGTGCTGGGGCTGTTGGTGCTGGGGATGTTGGTGCTGGGGCCCCAGGACCCGGGCCGGGGCTGTTGGTGCCGGGGCTGTTGTCGCCGGGGACCCGGGTCCCATGCCGGGGTTGTCAGTGCCGGGGCCCCAGGACCCAGGCCGGTACTGTTGTTGCTGGGCCTGTTGGTGCCGGGGTGGTCGGTGCCGGGGTCCCGGCACCATAGTGGGGCGGTTAGTGCTGGGTCTCCAGGACCGAGCCGGTGCCGTTGGTGCCAGGCCTGTTCGAGCCTAGAACCCGGGACTTGGGCCGGGGCTGTTGGTGCCGGGTCCTTGGGACCTGTGACGGAGTGGTCGGTGCTGGGGCCCCAGGACCCGGGCCGGGGCTGTTGGTGCCGGGGCTGTTGTCGCCGGGGACCCGGGTCCCATGCCGGGGCTGTTGGTGCTGGGGTTCCAGGACCCGAGCCGGAGCTGTTGGTGCCGGATCTGTTCGAGCCAGGAACCCGGGACTCGGGCCGGGCCTGTTGGTGCCGGGGCCTCGGGACCCGTGCCGGGGAGGTCGCTACTGGGGCCCCAGAACCCGGGCCAGCGCTGTTGCTGCCGGGGCTGTTGGTGCCGGGGACCCGGGACCCAGGTCGGTACTCTTGGTGCCAGGGCTGTTGGTGCCAGGTCCCGGAACCCCGGCTGGGGCTGTTGGTGCCAGAGATGTTTGTGCCGGTCACTCGGGACCCATTCTGAGGCGGTCAGTGCCGGGGCCCCAGGACCCAGGCCGGTACTGTTGTTGCTGGGCCTGTTGGTGCCGGGGTGGTCGGTGCCGGGGTCCCGGCACCCATAGCGGGGCGGTTAGTGCTGGGTCTCCAGGACCGAGCCGGTGCCGTTGGTGCCAGGCCTGTTCGAGCCTAGAACCCGGGACTCGGGCCGGGGCTGTTGGTGCCGGGGCCTTGGGACATGTGACGGGGCGGTCGGTGCTGGGGCCCCACGACCTAGGCCAGGGCTATTGATGCCGGGGCTGTTGGTGCCGGGTACCCGGGACCCGTGCCGGGGCGGTGGGTGCTGGGGCTGTTGGTGCCGGGGCCTCCGCACCCGTGCCGCGGCGGTCGGTGCTGGGGCCCCAGGACCCGGGCCAGAGTTGTTGCTGCCACGGCTGTTGGTGCCGGGGACCCGAGACCCAGGCCGGGGCGGTCAGTTCTTGGGCCCCAGGACCCGTGCTGGGGTGGTCCGTGCTGGGGCCCTGAAACCCGGGCCGGGACTG